>NC_062988.1:13667589-14003839 GCF_023078275.1 Leguminivora glycinivorella
CCTACATAAAGGTCTATTCCCCAAAGCCAGCGTCCGCCGGCTTTCCGCGCATGCGCGCAGTATCGAAAAAACTGAAAACGCATTGTTTGGCTCTGTAACCATGGCAACGCCTTATAACGACACTGCGCGAGTGCGCGGAAAGGCTGGGCAGCCGAGCTGACAGTGCAAACCTTTGCGTCAAAATACAGGAAGCAGTGTGAATTTCACGAAAGTTATTCAAGAAAACTATTAAAAACTAAGTGCATGGTCGTAGAAAAAGTATTGTATGCAACGGTGTTTAACTGAGTCAAAAAATACTCGTGGCGTCTCAATAACAATTTTCGGCTTCGCCTCAAATTGTTACCCACGCCACTCGTCTTTTTTGACCTCCTTTAAACGCCTGTTGCATAAAATACTATATAAGAACAAATGACATGCATCTTTATTTAAATACGAGTATCATGATATCACGTCAATACACATTTTGAAAAAAAAATTAGGCATCATAGTTATGATAATATTTATTTAATAGGTGGCGCTAAAAAATGGAGGTACGATTCTTAGTAGGTATGAAGATTGTAATTCCTATAAAAATCATCCTTGGTTTTTTTTTAAAGTTTGAATAGGTAGACGTTTGACCACGATCACACCTGATGGTAAGTGATGATGCGGTCTAAGGTGGAGCACGCTTACCTATGAGATACCTATTTACTCTTGCTTTAAAGAGACTTGGATTGTACTCATGCGGAAATACAGACACAGGCAGGGCATTCCACTCTTTGGCGGTTCGTAAAAGAAATGTTGAAGCGAAACGCTTAGTGCGTATTTTCGGAATATTAACTGTGAAGCGATGCCGCATTGCCGATTGTCTGGTGGTGCCTAGTATGTGTTTATAGGTTCAGACCGCGGACAACAATCCAACTTGAATAGATATTTTAATAATTAAGTACGGTCTGTCTTTACCACTGGCTCGGAATCCTAGGAATGAAACTCCCAACGGACTTCAGATTTGTCGCCTTAATTATTCTATTCCTTTGGTACATAATTAATAACTCATCTTGAGTGTACCGGAATTTCAATTTAAACGAGGAATCTTTTGTCATTTTCATCAATTTATTCTAATCTACCTATGAACTTATAACAAAAAGACGTTGTATTAGCTTTTTTGATCTAACGTTGGTGGCAAACAAGCACACGGTCCGCCTGATGCAGTTATGTAGCGTATGATCACTTGGATCACACTATGGGCCTGGCCACATGGGCGCGTTGCGGCGACGCACCGCAAAAATTCTGCGTTGCGTTGCCGCGCCGCCAGTTTTTGCGGCAGGAGATCTGCGGCGCGGCACCGTGACGCAAGAACTCGCGGTGCGTCGACGCACCGCAAAAACCCGCGGCGCGGCACCGCAACGCAGATTTTTTGTGGCGCGTCGTCGCGCCGCCAAAACTCGCATTTCGTCGCCCCTCCTCAATACACGGTGCAGAACTTCACGATCAGTCTTTATCCAGACATGGATCAAAATCGTCTGTTTATTTAAAAAATGTTATAATTCTCACAAGAACATAAAATCATTTATAAATAAATAATTAAAAATGTTAGTTAAACTTTGACAATTACTTATACAGGTCGTATTTTGATAGCGGGTTAGTAAAGTAGAAGACCATTTTAAATTTATGAAAAATGGCGTTTACCTAATATATTTTTGGAAAACATACAGGATGCGAGAAAAAGGTACTTTTTCACAAACTTTTTTTTTGACGCCAATCGATCCCATTTCTATCAAGGATTAAAAGCTTGTATGAGACCAAAATAAGATTTCTGGCTAGAAAATCCACAAATCGAGAAAAACGATCCCCATACAATTTGTATGAAAAAATATTTTTTTATTTTCACATAAAATTTAATGCCTAACGATTCCATTCTTATTCAGTAGGTATCAATAGTTTCCTATATGTCAACTTACGATAATGTATTAAAAGCCGCAAATAAAAAAAAACCCCATACATTCACTATGGAAAAAGGTAGGAGAGCACAGTAAAAATAATGAAAAAATCTATCACCATTTTTTTTTAATATGAAACAACCTAATTTAAAAAAGAAGATTTTTTAGTAGCATATTGAAAAATTCGAAATTTGCTTAGTATTTTGTCGTGAAAAACTGTACTAAATCTGCTATTAATTCAATGTTTGTGATGTTAAAAAAAAATTCATCATCAAGCAAAGAAGGGTTAAATATAAATAACGAAGTTTAATTCGAACAAAACAGTTCACAATTATTTTGCGAGTAGCGGCGAGACACCGCGAGTTTTGGCGGCGCGGCGACGCGCCGCAAAAAATCTGCGTTGCGGTGCCGCACTGCGGGTTTTTGCGGTGCGTCGACGCACCGCGAGTTCTTGCGTCGCGGTGCCGCGCCGCAGATTTCCTGCCGCAAAAACTGGCGGCGCGGCAACGCAACGCAGAATTTTTGCGGTGCGTCGCCGCAACGCGCCCATGTGGCCAGGCCCATATCGGTCTTCCGTATTAGCGCGACAGAACCATTCAAACTTCACTCTTGTAGGAAGTGTCCTTTCTGTACACGAATTATTTATTCTATGGTTTTGCGTAATTTCTCTAAAGAATAGCTAAACAGTTGCGCTAGAGCTAAGACTAGATAAGCGGTATAGAAACAAAGACCCGCTTCGAACTTTCTAGTAAATGGAGACAGTGGACAAGACAATGGACAGAACTTACTCGAGTTATTATCTTTAAGAATCTCCATCTAATTCTAGTTTTAGGCTGAACAATCGAAAGTTTAGTAAGTTACATAGTTCAGCAATCAGTGCCAGGGCCAATTCTCACTACTTGCATTGTATAAGATCTACTTATAAGTATTTGGAGGCCTTGGTAAGTTTTTCTTTGTACATATATATGTGTATCCATTATCCATTGATATATATCGTCGAATCCTGCAGGATATATATCCTCGAACCCTGGTTTGCATCTGTTCTATTTGTACTCTGTTAAGACGTTAAATAAACCGTTTACCGGTAGGTACTTAGTGGTCGCTACGACTCCACTTTTAAATTGATTCTAAGCCTAGTGGTAGGTATCAATTGCAGAAGTTGGTGCTAAGGTGCTTGTCACAAAGATAAAATTTAGATAAAATCGCATAGTGCTCGTAGTAAGTGGTCAATTTCCAATGTCACTTGGAACTCCGGTTGCCGCTTAAGTACTTACGGTACGGGTAGATGTGACTACAAGTCCGATTGACCAAGATGATGATGAAGATGTATTCCTGTTATCCCTCACTAGGGACATAGGGCTCTTAGAAGAATCTTCCACTTTTCACGATCCTGGGCGACTGCTTCCAAATCCTTCCAGCCTAGTCCACTTCTGCGCCAGCCTCCACTGACCGCCTCCACGTGGTACAAGGCCGTCCCGACCGTCTACTGCCAGGTGATTGCCAGCAGAGACCCTACTTGGACATGTGGTTGTCTGCTCTGCATAGCACGTGCCCTATCCATATGCGCATATCCATGTGCGCGCATTTCCTGGCCTACTACTCCTGGTTTGAAATAGTTGTCGGCCAGTAAATACCTAAGATTGTAAATACCCGATTGACCAAGATGGTGGAATGTTTCACTGGCTTAGTTTACTGTCTTGGTTGCTCAGTTGACAGAGCGCTGTGTGTTCAAGTCTCACACAGGGCACTCAGGGCAGTACTTTTCCACTTTTAAATGTATTCAAAGCCTATTGGCACCGATTGCTGATGTTTCTGCTTGTCAAAAAGTTAAAATGTACCTATACATATACTTAATTACTTATTTAGAATTGAAAAGAACTTGCATAAACAAAGGCTAGGTTTAAAAGGTACTTGATATAGTAAAGCTACTGGAACTGGAGCATTCAGTACCTATTACATATGTTTGTAACAATATATTTTCCCCAAACCCAGTTTCAAAATAGTACGAGTGACTTCACAAACATTTTTACAAGTCAACATGCCAAAAATATACTTACATACATACATACAATCACGCCTGTATCCCATGAAGGGGTAGGCAGAGCACATGAAACTACTCAAATTTCAGTGCCACTCTTGGCAAATAAGGGGTTGAAAGAAAACGAAATTGTGACATTGTAGTGACAGGTTGCCAGCCTCTCGCCTACGCTACAATTTAACCCATATCCCACAGTCTCCTTCTACGACACCCACGGGAAGAAAGGGGGTGGTGAAATTCTTAACCCGTCACCACACGGGATATACTTACACGTCTCTATATAACAATGACAATAAGGTTGTGTATACATATATTAGGAATGTTGGTGTGTAAAGATATTTTTGACTCGACTGTTTAAGTTTAAGTGTGGATGGCGAGACTCACCAGCATGCGACTGCGGGGCACCGGTGCAGACTATACAAGTATACACCACATCATGTATGAGTGTCCAAAACGAACATTTGTTGGGGATGCCCTAGATCTTCACTCACCTGATGCTAACGTTGCCCAGTGGGTAAAATAGTTATTTGTTTTACAAGAGGGCAAAGTAGTTGTTTAACCACACGTGCCAATATTGGTACCTGAGCAAGCGAAAGATTCCAATATTGAACCGCGAGCGTACCGAGTGATTCAAAAAGTGAAATCTTGAGCGTTGCGAGGGTATCAAGGCACGAAGGTTAAACAAACTTTTCCACCGAGTGAAATACAAAATTTTTCACCACACCAACACGAACAATATATACTGACTATAAAACATCAAAATACATGAAATCCATCAATTTATTTAATATTTATTATTCAAAATCATCATTTAAAGGTAAAATCTAGCAGCCAGATTAAGACATCGAGTTAAAATTTGTACGAAATTACTTTGCCCCTTATGGATAAAATGCAATTTTGCTATCTGTTTTCGAATAGCAAAGAAAGCCTTTACGAAAAGATATAAGTAGTATTGTAATCAATCATAAGCGATTCACAAGGAAAAGTACCCTGTTGCCCCCCTCCGAATTTATTGATTTTTATATATGTATATGTTATAGAGTACTCAAAAGTAACAGACACGATTTTTTTATAGCGGCCCAAACTCATCCTGTGGGAAGAAATTGTACTTCAAAGAACCCTCTAATTTCTTCAGGGAGGTTTATTCAATCATGTTGATAGTTAATTACCGATTTCGTTATATGTTTGAGAACATGTAAAAATAAGGAACACATGTTCTGCGCTTCCACCTCAAACTCATATTTTATATAAAAAAGACATGTCAAAGTTTCATGTAATTTTCATCGTTCCAATCACCCTCCCTTAACCCTTTTAAGATAAGATAAGATAAGATAAGATAATCATTTATTTGTTTGCTACAATACACACCAAAATTAAACAATTAAAACAAAAATAAACAATAAAAAGTACTAACACTACAGAAAAAACAACAATAGCATACATTAAAATGTGGGTGGGTTTGCGGTGTGCGTTGCAGCAAAAACAAAAGGGTCCTGGCTCAGTTATATGCTCCACTCTCTTTCGGGTTTTCTTTAGTACTACGGGAACCCAGACATCCTACAGTAGGGTACCTTTCCTTGTCAGTGCATGTCATACGAATAAATAAACTCGACTGTATAACTGTTCAACAAGTTGTAAAGCTCATTAGGTGCGGTAAAATATTAATGGAATTGCTGCAATTGTAATAACACAAAGGGATGTCGCATATAGCGTACACAGTTAAACGGAGTTGGTTGTATTTTAATCAAAGCGTTACACATAGGTACATACATACGAGTATAAGGGCATTTATTTGTTACATGAGCACAGGTATTTGTTCCGCAGTCATGGATATTTTCTATGCATGTATCCTCTTGCATTCTATGCATATGCATGTACACATATGTATATCGTTGTTGGCGTAAGTGGCGTAACCAATCACAACCCTTCTTGAGCTTAACGTGGGATTCAGTCAATCAGTGTGTAAAATTAGTGACAGTTGTTACCAAAAAATAACTCGATGTCAGTTTTGTGACGACAGTTAAGAATTATCTAAAAACAATTTTTATCATGTTATAAACGTAATATAAAAGCAATATTTTTATTGAAATTTCATGCTTGATTGTCGTCACAAAACATCGAAATAATTTTTGTTGACATTAATTTTGGGTCCCAATTTTTGAAAATGCTCATAACGTAAGCGACGGGCTCTGTGTGACGGATATGTACACGCTGGTAGCACTAACTTACCTCGAGTGGAGACTATTATGATGACAGAGTTTAATGCAAAACTCCGAGAAATACAATCTGGCTGGTATTAGAGGTGCTAAAGCCTCACTATCTTCGCGAGCATCATACGTACAAAATGCTGTAGGCTACGTAGAAGTGTTAGGTAATTGCCGCATAACCCCGGAGTACAGGGTCCAAAACAAAATGTAGGAAGTGGTTGCAGAAATAGATGAGAAGGAAGAAACCATTGTAGATGTTGTTTGCCAGAGCCGTGATTGTGCAGCAGCAGAAGGCGGTTGCAAACATGCTTTATGTTTGTTAATGTGGCTTGTAAAAAAAACTGAAGAACCCAGCACTAAAAGCTCGGCCACACATGCGCGTTTTGAGAGCGTAGGCGGAGCGTTAGCGGAGCGCAATGATAGCGGCGCGCCGGACGAACGCTGGCGTTGCGCCCAGCGGAAGCCGGCGGGAAATAACGAGCGCGGATTGCGAGCGGAATGCGCGCGGATTGCGAGCGGAACGCCAGCGTTCATCCGCCGCATCGCTATCATTGCGCTCCGCTAACGTTCCGCTGACGCCACGCTGTCAAAACGCTTTATGTGTGGTGGAGGCTTAAGTACACCACATCAACCAGTTGTTACTGGAAGAGACCAGTCTTAAGCGCAATGGGAAAAATCATACAAGACGAATCGACTATATTCCCAAAAGACATAGGCAACACATGAAACTGCTGAAGTTTCAGTAGCATTATTAGCAATTAAACGGGTTGGAAAATAATCGAAATCGTGATATTGACCGGTTGCCAGCCTATCGACCGCACCCATATCGCACAGTCGATATTTACACACGCACGTAGTGGCGATATTCTTACGAGATTTAACCGAAATGGTGATATTCTTAACAGGTACATAGGTTAGGTATGTAACAAATTTTTATTTTATTTACTTAAGGCGAAACTAGCGCCACTTTCGTTTTTTTTATATCATCAAAATTACATATTTTGTCAGAAATATATCTACATCAGTCGCTAAACTTTAGTATTTTATAAAACACTGTATACATTTTATCGTTTTGTATAGTTCTTTATCCTCAAAAACTTGTACTTATACCTAAGTAAAATAAAAGTAACCACTTTTAGCTACCTAAGTTTTTGGGGATAACTGTACAAGGAAAAAGTGTATACAGTGGTTTATAAAATAGTAAGTGTTTTTTTAGCGACAGGTTTAGAGATATTACTGAAAAAATATCGAATTTTGATGATTTTAAAAAATATCGAAAGTGGCGCTAGTGTCGCCTTACCCTACGCCTTAACTTTCTACGCAAATCTTTAGCTTTTTCTTTATAGCGAAAACATTTCTAGCCCCAGTGGGCTCGAGGCTAATATCATTCCATCCATTAACACAATGTGAAAGATAACTGCCCCGTCCATCATTTTAATTATTCGCCATTTTTATCCTCCATTTCGTTCGAGTTTCGCCGTTTAGATAAACTTTGAACATCTGAGATGAGATTGCGAGATTTAACTTTTGAACGATTTTTAACAAAGGATCGAACGTTTTCCTATCAACTTCGGCTGTTTTATTAATTTCCGAACGGGCTCATCATTTTCTATTCTCAAAATCAAAAGTATTACCAAGAACGATTTAATACTGGCCTGACAAAGATCATACAAAAAAGCGTACCCCTGAAATGTGTGCCTTTTAGGCTTAAAACTATGCCTAAAAGAGAGTTCGAGTAGTAGCATCCATCAATATATATATGTCGCAGGGAAATGGCAAAACAGAGATTTTATCAAATCTCTAAGGGATTGATTTCACTAAACAGAGTAAGGGATTCGTTGATTTCACTAAACAGAGTAAGGGATTTAGTCAAATTGAAATTTTCTAGAGAAATGATAAAATGGATTCGCCATTTTGACATCCTGCGTGATTTGATCATATCCCTTAGTGATTTTATATTTGCATTTATTTATATTTATGTATTATATAAGTATTTTATGAAGTTAATCAGTTGTTTTCGATTATTCTACCATTGTCATTTTTCCACCTCCTTGCACCATTTTTACATGTCTCTGTTTAGCCCGATGGTTGACTGGTAGAGAATGCCATTAGGCATTAAGTCCGCCATTTGTACATTTTTGTTTTATTTGTGCAATAAAGTTTAAATAAATAAATAAAAGGCCCATACATTTCAGGGGTACGCTTATTTGTATGAGCTTTGTCAGCCAGCACGGGAATCATGGTCGCGCGATAGACGATAAAATAGCAGGCCGTCCCTATCGCACTATTCGTAAATGCGATAGGGACGGCCTGATATTTTATCGTCTATCGCGCGACCATGCTTCCCGTGCAGGGTGTAATGAGGATGACGCTGTTCGCAGCCTGGAAGTGGCCAAAATTATATTTTCCCCAAATATTTTTGCGTCTTGCTTGTTCTTAAATAATCCTTGGCATTACTTTGCTAATCCGCGAACAAATAAAAGTGCTAGTCAATCGGTGCTTAAATACTTACTCGTACTTGTGTATTTTATACATGCAATTAATATTACATGGATTTCCGCAAAGTCACGCCTGATTCCACAGATTACCCTCTATTCTCTATAGAGAACCAGTTAGCTCCTAAAAATGTCGGATTCGGTCGGATTTCCGGATCAACCGGACGGCAATCCCTAATTATTTGTAGCATGGCGAGTAATTAGAACCGTGAGGTCATAAGACAGTATTGATTCTCTTACATCAATTGCATATATACAGTCACTATGCAATACGTATTCTCTGTACAGTCTTGAGTTTCTCTCAGTTTCAGTTTTTTATGAATAATTTATAAATAGAATTAAAGAGGATCAAGTATTATAGAGTGTTTACTCTCAAAGTAAAATATGTAATCACAGTGCATAGACTGCCATCTTTCGACACAAGCTTAAAATGTTTAAACTTCAGGTTTGACAATTTGGCCCATAATTCTTAGCTTGATATGTGTTAAAATGTCAAATATTAATATTAGCGCCATCTAGCCGAGCGTCCCCCAAAGGTGTAACGCCACCTAGGCCACCGTTTAATAATTGTTCTTAACAATGACATCGTTCCTATCCTAATTCCTAGTGTTAAACTTCGGGGAGTGTGCTCAAGAGCTACACGAACTTATTCCACCGTCCCCATTCTACCATCGGACTCTTAGACGCACGGCCGGTCTCCATCCTTACTTGGTGGATATTCCGCGAATCCGCAGGAAGCGCTTTGCTTCTTCTTTTCTTATGCGTAGGTACTGCCAAGGAGTGGAATTCCTTGCCGGCGGCTATATTTCCGAGCTCATATAACCCGGCAACCTTCAAATCAAGAGTGAACAGGCATCTTCTGGGCGAGCTCACTCCATCGTAGGCCACGTCTTTGCCTTTGGCTAGTCTGTGGTCAAGAGTAAGCCCATTTATAATTTAAAAAAAAAATCAAGAGTAAGCCCATTTATAATTAAAAAAAAAAACAATCTCAGTGTCATAATGTAACTAACCTTGTTTAGTTTAATATTGGAAATTGTATTTAATTAGAACGGAATTGAATTAAACTTAATTAACCAACCAAATAGAACAATTAGTCTGACCTATCTCAAAATACCAGATTTTGTTGAGGATTTCGCCATTATAATAGGAAGTATAAATTTGATTTTGACAGCGCTGGTCTTCCGTAGGGCCCATTCGGTGATGCCACGACAGATAACAAACACACCACAATAAAAAAGAAGAGGACGAAAAGAGACAGAAAAATAAAAATAAAACTATTTACATGACATAAATTTAAAAAAGCAATAAAAGTAAGTAATAAAGTTCGAATAAACAATTTAGTTTTATGAATACGTAGAGTCGTAGACATATACTGTTGCCTTTTGCACGAGCAGATGCATATTAAAGGCAAATACAGTTTTCTTCGAAAATATCGTTTCGTTAGAGAAAAATACTTAGGTGCAAAATTTTCTTTGTGTCCAGGTTCTTGACATTTGATGCAAATTGTGTAGGTACCTATTTATTTATATGAAGGGAAAGTATACAAGGGTTGGAATTGAAAATGTACATAATATTTAACAAAAGAAGTTTTTTTAGCGTTCATACTTATTGGTCTTATGTATACCTAATTATGACCTGTGACCACTGACGTACTTAATATAGGTAACGTTCAAAAGCTCAAACGTTCAGTTCATGCGCGAATCCTAGACCAATTATGAGTGAAAACCCTCAATCTAGGGAGCAAATCTATATAATTTACATACATACAATTCCAGCGGTTTTCCCTGGACTCGCAAAAGAAATAAGTAGGCAGAGGACATGAAACTATTCAACTGTCAATGCGACTCTTACAAATGGGTTGAAAGAAACCGAAAATGTATGTTTATCCAATCCGATATCGGATGTAGGACCGATATCTTTGACTTTTTTTTTGCCTCTGAAATCCTTCCTACATCCGTTATCAGATCGAAAACGCACTAAGGCGACTAAGGGAAAACTGATGACGATAACGCACTAAGGCGACTAATTCCCGGGAAAACTGATTTTGATAAAAATTGGTAGGATGATGACGATATGCACATGAGCATTTCTTTTTTAACTGCATGTAACTCACTTGCTAAATTGTAATCATTAGGTATACTTAATTATAGTTTGTATTATATTTTTTGCTAGGTAGTAGTGTAAAAGCCTCGAACTGTTTGAATGTTGCTGCACGCCTGCTATTGTGGTGCATAAATATTATGGGTGTACTCTATTGTCACATTATATTCTTTGAATTGTTTATGTACTGTTGGTGTGTCGTTTATAATAAAATAAAAAACCGGCCAAGAGCGTGTCGGGCCACGCTCAGTGTAGGGTTCCGTAGTTTTCCGTATTTTTCTCAAAAACTACTGAACCTATCAAGTTCAAAACAATTTTCCTAGAAAGTATTTATAAAGTTCTACTTTTGTGATTTTTTTCATATTTTTGAAACATATGGTTCAAAAGTTAGAGGGGGGACGCACTTTTTTTCCTTTAGGAGCGATTATTTCCGAAAATATTAATATTATCAAACAACGATCTTAGTAAACCCTTATTCATTTTTAAATACCTATCCAACAATATATCACACGTTGGGGTTGGAATGAAAAAAAAAATCAGCCCCCACTTTACATGTAGGGGGGGGGTACCCTAATAAAACATTTTTTTCCATTTTTTATTTTTGCACTTTGTTGGCGTGATTGATATACATATTGGTACCAAATTTCAGCTTTCTACTGCTAACGGTTACTGAGATTATCCGCGGACGGACGGACGGACGGACGGACGGACGGACGGACGGACGGACAGACAGACATGGCGAAACTATAAGGGTTCCTAGTTGACTACGGAACCCTAAAAAGCTTGCCCGTATCCTTCCCGGGATCCTTGCCCGCCACTACTGTTATGGACCAAGTGATTAATAAGGGCATTATGTATAATGACCGGGCATTATGAATAATGCCTAGCTGTATTGGGCAAAGTGATTAATCATTGTCTAGACGCCATTTTTTATCACATTGCCCGGTCATTATGATAATGCTACGTGATCGTTGGGCAAACTGATAATAAGTTTAACAAGTTTGCATGAACGCCATTTTTTATCACATTGCCCGGGCATTATGATACTGCTACGTAATCGTTGGACAATTTGATAATAAGTTTAACAGGTTTTTCTGAACGCCATTTTTTATCACATTGCCCGGGCATTATGATACTGCTACGTGGGCAATTTGATAATAAGTTTAACTAGTTTGCATGAACGCCATTTTTATCACATTGCCCGGACATTATGGTACTGCTACGTGATTGTTGGGCAATTTGATAATAAGTTTAATAAGTATACTGGGTGTTTCCTAACAAATAATGAAATGTAAATTGCGCTTTCTTGAATAAGCATACTTTTTAACCGCCGCCCTTAAATCTCAAGGAAGGTGGTTCTCAACTTGTTTGTTTTTTTTATATTTGTTCCACGATATCTCCGCCGTTACTGGACCGATTTACACTTTTTTTTTTGATATACAGGCATACAGATTGGTCTCATTTTTATTAGAACCCAGTTCTGATGATGGATCCTGGAGAAATCGAGGGAACTCCTCAAATCTGAAAGGCATACATATAGTGATTTTTATGTTTTTAAAGGAACAGCATGCATTTACGTACGCATTCTGCAGAGCTAGTTCATCATCTAAGTTTATTAACAATTGCTTTTTGACACCTAAAGTGCTATTTATCCCTCTCCTAGCGAAAAAGGGACACTTGGTCATACCTACTAAACAAACTAGGCGTTTCACTATCTTTGCCATGCGTGAAAGGACACTTTTATGATAGCGCTTACCAGTAGCTCTGCCTTATGGCTCTCGCCCTCCCCCGACATCATCTATGTCTCACTAAGGCTCGAAGCGAGCTCTGATCTGCGGCCTATGTCGGACTTGTCGTTTAACTCTAAATCATTGATTATAAGTCCTATCTTAGCCATCCTTGACATCGAGAGGTCCTACGGCATTGCAGGCGGCTCGCGACGGTGTCCTTTGTAGTTTGATATGAAACTGCATACAGTCTCTTGAACAGATCGGCACGAAAGTCTGCTGAAGCTGCGCCAATCCATATATTAGCTTTGCTACATGTTTTATTATTACTCTGCCCAACAGAGGACGGGCATTATGTATAATTCCCGGGCGAAATTGAGCTATTCGGTATGTTTTTATCACTTTGCCCAACAGAGGTAATAATAATAATATAATATTTATTTATTTCATAAAGATAACATTGATCTCATTATTGTTAGTAATCGCTTATAAAATAATGTTAGTACTTAAAAACTAGATTCGATTTCACATTTAATATTATTTTGTTAAATACAGGACAGCACACATGATTTGCAATCATCTTTAGGATGCTGTTTGGGCTGTTCCTCGTTCTGTTCAGTAGTGACGCTGCCTTTTTGCGCAAGATTGCTGCGAATCCGTCAGTACGAGCCACCGCAAACATTGTGGAGGCACTGCAGAACCTAGGCAGACCAATCAGCATCCTAAAGGCGTTGTTGTATTGAATTCTTATTGCATTGTATGACTTTTGGGTATATCTGATCCATAGGCTGCTAGCGTAAAAAGATGAGCAGTATGCTTTGAACAATGCTATTTTAACTGGTTTGGAGCACCTTGCAAACCTACGGACCAGCATATTCGCCCTCACACACAATGCCCTCCGCTCCCTTTCCATGTCGGCATCGTCCTTCAGATCATCAGTTACAATGTGCCCAAGATATTTAAAGTGCGTAACTCTCTTGAGAGCGATGCCGTTTAGATGGACAGGGGGTATAATTGTGGGACTCTTATTTCCAGCCTTGAAAACCAGGATTTCACTCTTTTTCCCATTATATAGCAATCCGTGCGAGGAGGCGTAGGACTCACACACTGCTATCAGTTTACGGAGAGCTCTAATAGAGGGGCTCAACAGCACCATGTCATCCGCATAACTGATGTTGTTTAGGCACACGCCATCAACATGGCAGCCGACATGTGTACCGCTGAGCCTCTCAACAAGCTCATTTACGTAGAGGCAAAACAGCAAAGGAGAGCTCAATCCGCCCTGCCGAACCCCGCACTCAAGCCTGTATGAATCCGTCGCCACCCCCGCCCACCTTACACGGTTCTCTTGATGCAAATACCAATGCCTTAAAAGATGAATCAACTCTGGCTGTAATCCTGACCTCCTTAGCTTATCCCATAGGATATCATAGGATACTAGATCGAAAGCCTTCGTGAGGTCCAAAAAACAGGCATAGATAGGCGTTTTCCTGTCTGCATAGTATTTGACAGTGTGTTTTAGACTGAGAATGGCCGCTTCTGTTGACAACCCAGACCGAAAACCGAACTGGGCATCGTGTATTTTTATGCGTGAAGTTAAATACGAGTTTAACACACTGTCAAAAACTTTTGCTACAATATTCGCCAAAGATATAGGCCTGTAATTTGTTCCATCCGAGGCGTCACCTGTTCGATTTTTAATAATTGGCACTACTATGGTCATCATCAATTCAGGCGGTAAATAAGAGTGATTTAGGCACAAGTTGAATAATAAGGCCAACACTCGAGGTAGGTGGACACCAGCATGTCGGAGGTGTTCCACACTTAAACCATCGTGTCCAGGCGACTTGCCCCCATTCATTCGACTAATTGCTACGCGAATGTCTTTAGCGCAAACACACACCGACAGCTTTCCGCCCAATGTACCAGGCTCGTGATCCCCACTCGGTGGACCTAACGGTGAGCTAATTGTAAACTTAGTTCTAAATGAGTTGGCAATTTCCTTTGGATCCAACACTCCATCGACACTCACAGGCACGCCATTCTTGGGATTTAATTTATTTGTAGCTTTCCAGAAAGCTTTAAAGTCTCCACTAGAGTGATAGGACGCCAGCAAGTCCATTTTTATTTGTTCTTGATGATTCTGACACCACCTCACTTTCCCTTTGAAGATCTTACGGGCCTCCAACATGTCATTGTAAACTTTTCCTGAACCAGGTTTCCCATGCCATTCCCATATTTTAAAAACAAGTTTGGCGTGTCTGTGAGCCTCACTAACATGTTTGTTCCAGCCGGCTAGCCCACGTTTACGTCCACCGCTATTTGTTCTATGAGTTGCAGCTGAAGCATGACATAGAGCCTCAGTAATATCTTTATACAGTTTATCAATAAGACGCTTGTGACATATATTATCACAATAACTACCGCAACACTCTTGGAACTCTATTGGGAAATCGATATCCTTTAACTTTGAATTGCAAATTTCAGAATATTCGTTTATTTGCTGTATACTTCTTTGTCCCCATTTAACTTTATTGAACTCCAAGCGTGGTACATTGATCTTTTTATTCACTAAACTTAAATTACATTTTACAATAAGTGGAAAATGATCTGACCAAAAGACATCATATTTAACATACAAATCGGTAACACTCGGCAGTGCAGCCCTAGTAGTTATACAGTGGTCGAGCCACCGGCGGCATCCATGTGCCTCGCTAATGAATGTGAATGCTCCCAACGACTTTAAAATATCTACATCGGCACATACCCATTCCTGCTCTCTTGAGAATTCGACGAGCTCGTTGTAGAACCGTTCTCCCGGGTGCGCATTAAAGTCGCCGAGAACATACACATACTCAGAACCACTCTCATCTATAATAGCACAAATGGCACTTAAAGTATCTGTAAAAACCGCAATATTTTCTATTAGATCAACCGGCATATAAACACAAATAACAACAATGGGTCCGTCGTTTGTTAAGGCTCGGATAGCACACACACGCGGATTTGGACACGGAATCACCGTCACGCACCCGAAGATAGACTTGCGCCACAACAGAGCCACGCCGCCGTGCGGCCTCCCACGCAGAATGCCCGCAGACGTGTCGACGGCGGACGTACCAGTGCTCCCAAAATCTGCGTGCACAGTTTCCAGGAAAGGCAGATCGTGCGGCAGTAACCATGTCTCCTGCAATGCAATCACGTCCCCAATGTTGCAAAGTTCCTTTACTCCGTCTATAGACCGTCTCACATTCTTACAATTGTATGAAATAAGCGTTGCCATTAATTCTTATTATTATTATTTAAATTGTTTCTCTCATCTTGACTTTTGTATGGCATAAAAAGTCTGCAAGTAATTCCGTCTGGCCATAAACTATCGTTAAGGTACATGTCTAGCTTACTTTTCTGAACCATAACTTTAAAAGACTGATAACGTTTATCGCTTTTCATTTTTATTTTACGTAAAATAATCTTCTCGTTCGTTTTTGACAATATGTAGTCGGCAATGTCTTTGTCAGAAGTATCTTTATGCACATTTGATATGAATAAGGCAGTTTTCAACTCTGCGGCTTTAAACTTAGCGTTCGGTGAATAAGACGCCCTACCTCGTACAGTGTCTTTCTGTATTTTATTACTATATTTTTTCCTTTGGACTTGATTCCACTCTAAATCATAGATCTTATTATTTTTCCACTCGCCTTCCTGACTTACGATTTCAGCGAAAGATTTATTGCGGTCATCGCTTACGATGGTATTAATTTGAGTGGAACTCATACGGTGTTGATGTTGTTGCAAACCGCTGTTCATTGTTTGTATCGGACTCTCGCTGAGCCGCTCCGGTGACTCATCAACGCTCGTCTCGACTCCTAGCCGTGTCCTAGCGCTAGCCACCGACACCGGGCACGGCACCGCAGGTGCGAGCGCGATAGCGCTTTCCTCCGTTTCGCCCGAGTGTGACGGCGACGAAGAACGCGCTCTCAGCTTGTTATCAGGTGACCTGTTCCTGTCGGTAGTTTTAGTAAAATTTAACAAACCGATCGGACCGCTATCTAGTAAACAAGCGCCTCTTCTTAAATTTACGTTGCCGTCGTGATTTTTTAACTGAGATGTGTATTTTAGATTATGAATATCTGTACGGATGTCGTTAATCTGGTCAATCGTCACGTAAGTATCTTTCATATTTGCAATAGTCGACTTCAAGAAAACTATGTCCTTTAGGAGCGCTGTGACGTCAACGTGATCAAAGGTCACGGGAGGCAACTTTTGCAAATCTTTTGATACAAATATCGGTGTCACCTCAGGGTCTGTTTCCTTAAATGTGCTAATGATATCTGCAATATCCTTTTGCTCCTTATTCTTACGACGCGAAATGATTCGCTTTGATGTCGAAATCGACTCGAACAGTAGCACTTTTGCGGTCTCAATATCCGTGGTAGAAAATGCACTGACACACACTCGAATCAGTCCCTCTTCGTCCATTACATCCAATTTATTCTGTATGAAACATAGAACTTCATTTATAACTATATTGCACTGAGCGCACTTAACTATTTCTGTAGCCATTTTTTTTTTCTACACCCGTTCGCTTACGCGTTCGTGCGGAGACTGACACGGACACTTATTATCACTTTGCCCAACAGAGGATGGGCATTATGTATAATGCCCGGGCAAAATTCAGCTATTCGATGTGTTATTATTACTTTGCCCAACAGAGGATGGGCATTATGTATAATGCTCGGGCAATTTAATTATTTGAATAGTTATTATCAAACTGCCCACTCACAATGGGCATTATTCATAATGCCCGGGCATTATGTATAGTGCCCGATTTATCACTTGGTCCATAACATATACAATGCATACATGAATAACTTTTACATACGATTACCAAGCATCTCATGAATTTGAAAACAGGTGATGTTTTCTTAAATTTGCCGTTTTGAGAGAATGCAAATAGGTAGGTGACATGTAAGTAGGGCTGCCATCTCGAATTTCGTCAAACCCGGACAAAGATTCAAAAAAACCCGGACATTTGGCGTCAATCGCATTTTTTTATTTATAATATTTTTTAAAACAAGACCTTCATTTTTCATCCACTTATTATTTTTTATTTCATGTGTTATTTGCAATAAAGAATTGTTCTTACAAAAAAGTAAAATTTGTCTCTTTTAGGGTTAGGTATGATGTAAGGTAAATGAATATACATTGTTTACACCGATGGTCCGAGTCCCACGGTAAGCTCAGGAAGGCTTATGTTGTAGTTACTCAGAAAATTATAAATAAATACTTAAAATAGATGGAAAAACTCAGGAACAAATATTTGTGCTCAACTGCTCATGACACAAATAAACGCCTTTACCGGGCTTCGAACAGTTCGAATCCAAGACTATCGGCTTAGCAGTCAACCTCGTATCACAAATCATCATACTAAAGCAATCATTATACGAGTTTGAGTTGTAAGGTCGATTATACCAGGGGGTTGAGTCAAAATCATGTAATTTTTATTTATTTATTGGTATTTATTCAACTTATTATTTTTAGTTTCCTCTCAACCCTTTAATTGCCAAGAGTGGCACTGAGACTTTTTGTAGTTTCATGTGCTCTGCCTACCCCTTTATGGGATACAGGCGTCAATGTATGTATGTATGTATGTATGTTATTCAACTTACATAAGTATTGTTACATAGTCTTAGGGCAATAACAGTTACCCGTTGATTGAAATGTATTATACACATTATATTACTGAGCACAGATATTTGTTCCTGAGTCATGGATGTTTTATAAATATGTATATAAGTATTTGTATATTATATATATCGTTGTCTGAGTACCCACAACACAAGCCTTTTGAGCTTACCGTGGGGCTCAGTCAATCTGTGTAAGACTGTCCTATAATATTTATTATTTATTTATTTATTTATTACTAAAAAAAGTGTGTTATTTAAAATTACAGTTAAAAGTAAAGATTAAAAGTTATCCCGTCCCGTTATCCGTTATCAATATCATGCTGCCTGGGTAGGTATATTAATTAAGTTAGATAAGTTAGTAATAAGTACTTAGTCCGGGTGTTTTTTCATTCCCAACAAACTCTTCCGCAGTTCGGCCAAGTTATTGTCTTACTTAGTAATAAAAAAAAAAAACAGTTGGTTTTATTTTACGTGTTTCCTAAAGCTAAAATTGGTTGACAGCAATATTATACCAATCAGCATAAAACGTACATAAATTCAAACCGGACCTCAAGTATTTCCAAGTTTCAATTTTACCATTTGTAATATTAATAAAACTTCGTCGGCAAAGAACAACAGAAATCAAGCCAGTTCATAACGCACTATGCGCATTGTAAGAAGCGGAGCGTTAAGCGAGTTTAAGACGCTACAGGAGCGAAAATGCTAAACTTGAAAGGAGCCCCCTTTTTCATTTGGGAACGTTAGCTAAATATACTAGTGTTATTTACTAGATTTATCGAAAAAAAATTGGCAATTCAGAACAACTCTGTTAAAAGATATTGCGAAAAAATCTTTAAAATCGAGGTTTCGCTCTCGACTGTTTCCTCCTTCAGAACTTAACACTTTCGCTACCAAGAACCCGACTGTCGGGCACACCGCTCGTAGAAGCGTAGCCGATTACATGGGTTTCCCCGTATGTAGCGAAAATGTCGTAGCGCCGCGTAGAGCCCGGTTTCGAAAGTGTTAATCAATCGTAACGAAATTTGAGAATCTGAATAACAATAAAATAATCTGTGTCGGACCGTTTAGTTTTTTAGGCTAATTGTTACCAATTTTGAATACCACACCTTTTTTTGCGCCATAATCATTGAGGGCGTTTTTAGAAATTTTTGATGGGCTTTAGTGTCTTTAAAAATAAGAATATCAAAAAATTCAAAACTGTCCGACACAAATAAAAAAAAACTGTGTTGAAAAAATCAGTGCTCTATCTTCAAAAACCAGGGAGGAAATAGTCGAGAGCGTTTGTATGGTGAATTGATCCTTCTTGTATCGTCTTAACACTCTTAACTACTTGTGGAAGAGTACTTCGGCGTTTTCGGGACCACGTCTAATGGCAAGGAGACGGCAGAGGGCAGAGGGGTTTTAGTAGGCAAACCCCGGATCTCATCAGCCTAGGGCTTAAGGGAGTCCCACATAATCATCCCAGGTAAGCGTAATGAATTTCCCCTCTTTTTAAATAAGTAGTTCTCGAGATATTAAGTATGTTTATAGGTACTCGCCCAGCGGTGAGCTATCAATATCGCTGTGTCTCTTATATTTGCACGGGAGTGCTTATCCTTTGTTCGTTTTTATAGCCGGCTCATAGCTTACTAGCTCGCGGTGGGACCAGTGCCTAAGTAGCGTTTGTAATTTGAAGTAAGAGTAAAAATCGCGAAAGTTTAAATCAGTGAAATGAAATAGGTTGTCAGCACACAGAACACAGTCAAACCTTGACGCGCTTCTATTGAGAACTTTTTTAATTTCTTAGCAACCTTTTACATTTTCCCGTACAGGGTTCATTTCAAATCTATCCCTTCGTTATTTTTAGTCACAAAATTTTGGATCCAGAAAGCACTTTCCATAAGAGAAAACGTTCCATATATGTCTATCAATCATAGAGAAATATAAGTAAAGAGTGGTAATTCCATACATCAGTAAACGCGTTATTTCGTAGTTGACATCTGGCGTCAAGTAGCATGAATTATGAGTACTTTTACATGTCAATACTCGCGACAAACGAAAAGTCTAATGCTCAACAATTTTCAGATATATCATGAATTCATTACAATAGGATCGGATTAATCGTTATTCTATTTTCAACCCCTGCTTGTAATATGAAATGTACTTAAAGGGTGTGTAATGATTGGTATAACTTTTTTGGTGTAGTAACATTTGATATAACAACATTTGGTACAACTACAAAATATCTACTTTTATTTTGTATAACCATTATTTCGTATAACACTTCTTTATAATAACTATCTATTGATATACGATTAGTATGATATAACTAGCAAACAGTATAAAACATTTCATGAAATAATTTTATCCTTTTTTTGAAGGGATCACAGTTCTAACCTAACCTAACCTACTTTTCTGATAGCAGTACGTTTGTTTAAGGGTCACAGTTCTAACCTAACCTAACCTGTTTTTCTGGTAGCAGCGCATTGTGTGTAGGGGTCACAGTTCTAACCTAATCTACTCTTCTGGTAAATGATAGATCTCATTTATTGTACTTTTTTTTATTCTCTGCTTTAGAAAGAATTTGCGTTATACGATTTATTTATTATCGGAAATAAGCGTTATAAGAGTATGTTATAATAAATGTTATTCGAAAAAATGTTCATTATATTAAAAAGAATTATACCATTTGTTAGTATATTATTTGTTGTTATGTGATTCAATAATTATGTCAAAAATGATCGTTATAACGACTAAAAATATATCAAAAAAAGTTATATCGATCGATACGCACCCAAATGTAAACTGTTTTAATAGTAATTAGAAACATATAATTTTTGTCCAACACGACCCTTGACACCCTTTGTCGGGTACTACTTAATAATTCCGCGACTCAACGCTAGTTGTCGACTACAAAACAACTCGCGTATCGACAAGAAAACTCATGTATGGACTGCATGCGAGGATCCAGGGGGGTCATGGAGGGGGTAGACCACGTGACCCCCCCTGAGGCCTGGGCCTTTGACCCCCCCCCCTGCGCACGAAGCTGGATCCGCGCTTGGTATGGAGTTACCACTCTTTCCTTACTCATGTTTCTCTCTGATAACAATTAACATAAGATAAAAGTTTCCAAATCTACCCACACCTTGTAATTTTGGTTTCAACTTTAGTTTAAGTATATACGACATCAGGCAGGTTTAAGCGATAAATATACGACATCAGATAGACATCTCAGTACCCGTGCAGATATACATTTCAGTAGGTAGGGCTTAGAGGAATAACTCTTATCAAGGCTTAAGTTACTTTCAGTGGGCTTAGCGTATTTGCCATATATGAAAACTCTGCTTCGGTACAATTACTTAATCTACATCGAGATTTTTGAAAGGATGTTATCGATTCAATTGTACATAGTATACCTAGTACCTACATTTTATTCACAGATTCATACATTCAGAATATCTATTTATGTCATATACGTATCACACTGTACATGGTTCCCATATTTACCCAAAATCCGAGATATATCAGCCTCGTTACCAGATTTTATTACCGTCGTCTATTTACTCGTTTATTGCTAATATTACGTATTTATTGGCGTTTGCGAAGTATTCAAATAAACTCGTCGATTGAATCCTCAAATTCAATATTGAAAGGCTGCTTTTCTGTGATTAGAATTATGTCAGGGGAAAGTGGACAAACATATATGTAGTCCCTATTTGTCTCTCTGAATATTGTCATTTTTACAAGCTTTTATTCAACTTGCCTTGTTAGTATGTTAGTGTGCATCAAAACGTAGAAGCTAAATTTGACCCACTTCCTGGTTTTCGATTAAGCTGAAATTTTACACGAGCGATAGAGATAGATATCTACGAGCGTTTCGTTTCGTGAGTGTTTCGTGAGCGTTTGTGCCATTCGGCTAAGTACACAGGCCTTACACATTGGCGCGACTGAGCATTCATGGCTAGAGGCCCTACAGGCCTAGCCGAAGTGACAGTTGTTGACGCTACGTGGCGACCGAAACTCAGTCTGGCTCTGTGGCGTTACTACTGAAGAGCGATTGGGAGCGCTAGCTACCAAAAGCGTAGTTAAGACGATACGGTAGGGGTCAATTCTCCTACCTACAAACGGTCTCGACTATTTCCTCCCTGGTTTTTGAAGATAGAGCAATGATTTTTTCAACACAGATTGTTATTATTTTTATCTGTGTCGGACCGTTTTGATTTTTTTGATATTCTGCTTTTTAAAGACTCTAGAGCCAATCAAAAATTTCCAAAAACGGCCTTTTTCATTGTGGCGCAAAAAAAGTGTCAACTCAAGATTGGTAATAATTAACCAAAAAAACTAAACGGTCCGACATAGATTATTTCATTGTTATTCAGATTCTCAAATTTTGTTCCGATTGATTAGGTTTTGAAGGAGGAAAGAGTCGAGAGCGGAACCTCGATTGTAAGATTTTTTTTAAATATCTTTTGACTGAGTTGTTCTTAATGGACAAAATTTTTCGATAAATCTAGTCAATAACACTTGTATATTTAACTAAAATTCCCAAGTTGAAAGGGGGCTCCTTTCCATTATAGCATTTTCGCTACCGTATCCTCTTAAGCGATTGGGATGTTGGTAGTTGAATAGTACCCTGCCGCGAATGACAATTGTTGACCTAGCGTCGTTGACGCGGATCAAATCACAAATATCACAATCTGTCTGTCGCGTCAATACGGAAGGTGACCTGACCTGACTCATATAGTTTAACAAGACGCCCCGGGCGAAATGGACGAAACTTCATAAATATTCATTTATACGCGTGGCGGATTCACTATAATAGGGCAAAAGTAGAAAATGCTACGGCTCCGCGGACCAACGCATCGTAAGTGGGCCATTTTTTTCAAAGTCCACCACACTTTTTTTTTTTTGATTTGGAAATTTTTATGTGCTTTCCACTCAGAATCGCGAGCTTTTTCAATTCTAATAGGAGATAAAAAGTGTCCCAAGGTTTTTTCCCATTCCGTTACTATTTTTTCACACATTTTGTATGGCGGTAACGGAATGGAAGGTCTGAAAATGTATGGAAATTGAGGTTTTTTTTTTCTTCTATCAGGACCAAAAAACCTCTCTGAGTTCATACATTTTGTATGCCGGTAACGGAGGAAGGTCTGAAAAATGTATGCAAATTTAGGACATTTTTTTTCTTCTATCAGGACAAAAAAACCTCGCTGACCAGACAAAAGTTTAGGTGTGAAATAACTCCAGTTATATTCTTTCTTATATTACCTACATTTATTTTCGTCGCCATTTTCTTTACTAAAATATTGGCTCCCAATTTATAAAATGGTAACCATAAAACCCTGCTCATCATTATGATTGTTATTACGCTAATGCAATATAAAAAGGAAAAGTCCAATATTTCGAAGTGCGTTATAGAATTTTTGAAATAAATTTAATTTCCCAATGTACATTGAACTCGAAGCGAAATATTAAAATGAATCATGTTACGTGAAACGTTCGCGTTTGCGATAGTCTAAGATACGTTAGAAGGAATTTATACGCTCATTTGTTCCTCTTCATCCTAGCCTAGCGTTATCCCGGCGTTATTGCCACGGTGCACAAAAGCCTAGAGTGCTCTTAGGTAACTTATCTCATCCCAAGATTGGCGTAGAATAAATCGACACGAGTTACTAATTTCCTTTTCGCACGTGTATCGTACGACTCTTTCCACCTATTGTGACCAAACAAAAAATGAACCATTTTGCGCACTAGTGCGGACAAAAAGCACCATCTGGGGGCCGATTTTTCAGTCTCACGGCGTTCGAATTCAGAAAATTGTCACTGAAAATAATAGGCAATTCACCGTTTTCAACCGGTATTTTAGTGACAGTGAGACTCAAAAATCGGCCCCCTGTACTGAAATAGTACATTACGAAATAAGTGCGGATACTAGTTTTCAGTATATTAGATGGTGCTTTTTTATCCACTCGTCTCGAACCTCCTTTTTCTGCACTTTACGATAGCGACTGCCATCAAATCTACCAAGAAGTAAATACCATTTATTTATTAAATGTTTTGAGATTATTTTTTATATTAATTTAAATTTTATTTTCATTACAAAAAAAAATCAAAGTTGAGGGTTGTAATTCCCTATAACGTACCTCGTACTACAAGGCGAGTGGATAACGAAAGCGTTGATTGAAAGGCGAAATCAAAATTGGAGATATCGCCTTTGAGAATATTAGAAAATCCTTCCATTGCCGAGTTTTGGAGGTTCGTTAGGATGGCGTTTAAGTTAAATAAGTTCAATTAACTCGCCAGTTCAGTAACTGCCACTCGAACGGTGCTGACTTCCTAGTAAGGTACGTGTTTTAATTGAATCCCCTTTCAAAATACAGTTTACAGTCAGAGAGGAAGCTAAGTCTACTGATATAATTATATTTTCAAATTTCACGCTCTGAAAAACTGCTCAAGTTTTGAATCAATTAAAGAGTTGAACGAAATTATGATATTACAGTGACAAGTGATGCGTATATTGCAGTAACAGGTCTGCAGCTCATTACCACATCCATGCCATATCCCAGTACCGACTTCTAATACTTCTAATGACATCTTAACAAATTGGCAGAACTTAAGACCCTGTCGACGACTGCAATCGAATATCTGCAATCTGACTTTTTAACATTTAAAAGTAGAGAAACGATACATGCCATAAATTAAATATAACAAGATCATACCATCCCATACATTAAAATACGACCGCCTACGAACGCGCTTACACTCCACCACACATAGATGGCGCCACAAAAAAATGCCTTGTTGCCACCGATTATTTGTAGATTGGATGAGACTAGCTCAGGACCGGGACAAGTGGCGTACTAGAAGAGAGGCCTATGCTCAGCAGTGGGCGATAAAGGGCTGATATGATGATGATGATGATGATTTGTAGATTGGCATTAAGTGTCAATTTCGAGCCGTAAATCTATGTCAAAAGTGACACTTAACGCCATCTACAAGTATAATCGAAAGCTACAAGACAATTTTTTTGTGGCGCCATCTATGTGTGGTGGAGTGTAAGCGCGGTCTTTAGGCGGTCGCATTTTAATGTATGGGATGGTATGATCTTGTTATATTTAATCTATGATGACACCAAGGGAGGAAAGGTGCGGTGATATTCTTAACCAGGACTACAACATCCAACATTAAACAATCTAACATTACCTAATTGACGACCGACCGGTCTGGCCTAGCACGTAGCAAGGACCATATAATACGGGATAGACAAAGCCCATACAAAAAAGAGTACCCCCAAAATGTCCGCATTTTAGGCTTAAAACTAGATGGCGGTGTTTCGCAGCCTGGAAGTGGCCATAATCATATTTTACCGAAATATTTTTGCGTGTTTTTATTTTTATAAGAGCAAATGACATCCTTCTTTCACGTCAATACACATTTATGAAAAAAAAATGTAGGCATCATCAGTGTAGTCATAGTCTCAGCTACGCTGACGATATGGTGGTGCTCAGCCCCTCCATCAAGTGTTTGCGGAAGCCAGAACCCCTGACTTCTTCGCTGTGATGCGGGCGCGCATTGCGTCCTTCTGGGAAGGGATGCGCTGCTCACGAAACACTATCCTGTCATCAGTGTATCGCAACACTTGTTGTAATTTGTTTAGGCACTGGCTTTCTGTGCACCTAGACGGGAACAAGAAATAGTGTACAACTATTTAAAATTGTTTAACTTTTAAGTTTAGTTTTATTTTAATATTAAGTATTCCGTTTGGCTAAAAAAAAAAAAAAAAAAAAAAATCTTAATTTTATTGATATGGGTGTACAACTGTACGTGTTGCCTGAAATAAAACTTTATTTATTTATTTTTATTTTTATTTTATAGTAGTATTTAATAGGTGGCGCTAAAAAAATGAGGTAGGCGCTTTGTTTTCGCTGTTCACATTTGACTTTATTTTAAATGTGGGTTGTTGTAAATTAACAGTAATAATTATTAAGTGTATCCCATGATTCTGACATTATAATCTGACATTGACAGCTGTCAATTTTTCTTTAAGTTGCCCAAGCCCCCCTAATAAAAATTCGTGTAAAATGCATATACTCATCCTTGACTTCCTTATGACTTAGATAATGTATTGAAAAAGGATGGATATATGCTTGTTATTTCTCTTTTTGGTAGGTGGTCCCTGGTTTTGTGTTAGCTAGGGATGTTACTTTGTCGATTCAATTATCGATAAAATATGCACTTACTTACGATCTCACCTTAAAAATAATATAAACGTTATATATATAAAAGTAACGAAAACATACAATATTGATATAAACATTTCATTTGGATTATTATGTGGCTTTTTATGAAATGAAATATTTATTTTCCAAGTAGGTATATTACAATGCGCTTATGAACGTCAAATAAAACTACGCCGGCTCTAACCCTACGCCTCAGCCTCGAGAAGATTTCAGTCCCTCCTCAGTTGGAGGAGGGTATCCACTATGGGACCGGCAAGAAACTCGGCGGGCCACTTCTTTTTTTTTTGGCTATGAAAGTCATATATTCATACATTCTTGCCTTCTTGGCTAACCGTACCTACTGATTGCAAATAAATGGTTTGTTTATGTACTTACCTACATAAACGGTCACTTCTCTTCTCTTACCAAGTCCTAATATTACATTATCATACCTATATCTCTGATCATAGGTCTGTATGCCTCCCTTTTTCTGTAACGTGAATAAAAAGGACGGCATGTTGTCTATGACTATATTTCTATGATAGAGTAATATCGGCCTAAATAGTTTGTAAAAAATAGAAGATGGGAGATACGAGTATAAAACAAATAAATACATTCTTCTCTTCTCCTTACGCAAAAAGACCTAAGTAATTTAATTCATGTAGCATCCCTCTATTAATTTCTAGTCCACCACTCAAGAATCAACTTATACTTACCTCAATAATATTTTCTCTATCAAATAGAAAATAAAACAAAACGGCAGTGTAGGTACCAAAATTTATTATTTCAATAGTTTCACCTATTTTTAGTTTCTTTTTAATAATGTTTGAGAATTTCTGGAAAACTAAAAAATACTATAAGTTTAATTCACTAGAAATGTTACATTACCATATACCCAGTCTGTGATACCTGATCATCATTAATCATTTTTATGTCCTTTTCAATGCATACACATCACTAGTACAAAAACATAACCTAAAAACAGTTTGGAGAAACTTCGAAAAAACATGCACAAAATTATGCAGAATTTAACATGGTAGTAGTTATTATATAAACTATGAAAAGATCGTATTTTATGCTTTGTTTAGATCCTACAAATAATAGTATCAATAACTGACCGAAATTCACTAATGAAACACAGCAGGTTCTTGGGAGTTTTCTTTTCTCCATGTACGTGAATTACAGTCCTTAATCACACAAGGAACTTGAACACATCACAAATAAGAATTTAGCAGGATAATCAACTATCTATCAGGAATAAACACAATTAAATTAAAAATCGGCCAGACGACCGCCGCGCCGAGATATTTGATCTAATATAATACGATTATGTACAATTGTCAAAGGTAGACACCTGGGGAGACATCTGGGGGCCTGCTCCATTTCAGCTTCTTGGCCTTCTTTTTGGTGGAGTCTTGGGAGTAAAGGAACCGCGAGCATCGCACCTTGAACTTCGTGTTTCCGGTCTTCTTCTTCGGAAATCTAAGAAATATAGTTAAGAAATAAAGTTGAATTTGTAAAATAGCTAAATAACAAGAGAATCATAACAAAGAACAATAATCATTGATGGAGTTTTTAAGGTATGAATATTGATAGGTTATTATTGCAAGGTCGATAAAACACATCACATCACTATGCTAAAAAACATAACCTTTCCGAGTTTGAGAAAACTTCCAAAAAATATGCAAAAATCTATACAGAATTGAATAAGATTTGAATTGTATAAACTACTAATATGTACATTTATATTTCTGCCAGGTCGTATCAATAAATATTATCAAAAACTCAAGAAACTTACCGATGAAATGATATAACCTCTTGCGTGTTTTCTTTTCTTCCTGAATGTGATTTGCAACACTTGATCACACAAGCCATAGTCAGAAATGAAACTTGGAACTATTACAAATATACACTGAGCTATTTTTTCCACGATCTATCAGAAATCCTCACAAAATAAATAAATATCGTCAAGACGACCATTGAAGTCGCGCTAAAAACTCGAACCAATATAATACGACTATGTACAGTTGTCAAAGATGGAGACCGAGTGTGAAATGACAAACGTATATTTAATTTTGCCGTATAATAAATGGACCCCAGGTCCGTTTTGACATCAGCATTTAGGGACAACCTTCGAGAAAACGAAAGAAGTTGTGGAATATTGTCTCATTCGCTCATATAAAAAAGGTAATAGTGTGGTGTGAGTAAGATACATGTCACCGAGCTCTTATTTTAGCATGGCTTCCATGCTTTAGTTATACTTCCGTGAAGTTGCCGTTCTGATGTCGCGTTCCGTTTCACGCTTTGTTTTTTTTTACAATTCATGCGTAGACTTTTTATTAATGCTGTTTGAGCAAATAATTTGTTAATGTTTCTCTCATAATCTGTATAAAAAATTTCTTTTGTGTAAACTTCCTCCTTTTTTTTTTGTATTAACTGTATGAACTGCTGGAGGATAGCGAGTTTGGCGTGACCCTTCTGGTTACTGTCAACAATAGTTTTTTTTTTTTTATAGTAAATTGCAGTTACATATTTATTATATACATATAGTTAGGTATATATACCGTATATATTATTTACTTTATAATTTATATTTTATTTATATTTAATGACATCAGTAAGCGAAAGCGATTTATCTTCTGACCACTTTACATCTTTTTCTTCTGATAATGATGACAGTAGTTTTTATAGTCTCCCACCGCCTCTCCGTGATGTTCTGAATAGTGAATTAGCAGATGTTCCTAAAAATCTTAACATCATACATATTAATGCGCAAAGCATTCCCGCTCATTACAACGACTTCCTATCCACGTTTGATCTAACCGGAATTCATGCTATACTTGTCTCAGAAACATGGTTCAAACCTTGTCTGCCTTCGACCTCCTATTCTTTGCCGGGGTTTCATTTAATTCGAAATGATCGTGTCGGTAAGGGTGGTGGTGGTGTGGCCATCTTTCTTCGATCACATATTCCATATGCCATTATCACTGCTTCAACCTACTGCCCGAACGCTGCGGAATACCTTTTCCTTGAATTGAATATTTCTCATACAAAAATTCTTCTAGGAGTATTTTACTCTCCTTCTCTCCAAGTGGACTATTTCCCTTCTTTGGAAAAAGCTCTCGAAGATCTCATTCCTTCTTACAATCATCATGTTCTTATGGGGGATTTTAATACTTGCCTTTTGAAGAATGATTCCCGATCAAGGTCTCTGAAATCTCTAGTGGAGGCATGTAACCTTTCTATTTTACCCTCTAATGCTACACACCACTTTCCCAACTGTGCACCTTCGCTTCTTGACCTCACTCTGGTATCATCTCCTTCTTTAGTTTCTAAATACAGTCAACACTCTGCCGATGCCTTTTCTTATCACGATCTTCTTTTCCTTTCGTACAAAGTTCGCCCCCCAAAAGCCAAACCTAAAGTTGTCCTCCAGCGCAATTTCAGTCGGCTAGACGTCGTTAAGCTCCGTGAGGATGCATGTAAGGTTGGTTGGGGCGCTATCGATGATGCCCCAACTAACAAAAATTAGTCTTATAGTGGCTTATAATGCCAAAAATAGTACTCTTATAATAACCTTGTAAACCCTTTACAAGAGGGCATTTGGGCACACCTTATAAGGCCAAAAACCTTATATCCCCCTTGTAGTTGCTATATTATTAGCTTTCTTATCTTGTACGTGCTTTATTATGGCATGCAATAAGAAAGTTAACCTTATAATGGCAAGAAAAGTGCTTTTAAAAGGCTAATGTACTAATAAGAATCATATTTAAAGCTTTAATAAAGGCAATTATACTTGTAAGAATCATATTCAAAGCTTTAATAAGGGCAATAGCTCTTGTACACGTTTTGTGATCATCAGATATAAGGGAGTAAAACTCATAACGGCGAAACAAGATGCTGTTTTAAAAGTTTATTGTGCTTTTCGTAGTGATTTATGTGTACATCATCATCAAGTCATCCATTTTGCAAGTTAGTAAACGGTAAGTTAACTTTTACATATTACAATTATTTGCTTATTTATTATGAAAACTGTGTGGGAATCCAATTTCATGGTGAAATGTGATATAAAATGTGTTGTATTATTAATGGGCCCTTGTATTTCAACGGTTTTGTACTAAAAATGCGGTTAATTAATTTTGACATGTCTTGAGCAAGGCTGTTATAAGAGTAAAAGCAGTAAGCACATCATTTACAAATACTCTATAAGAGTAAAAACTTTATAATAGCCACCGGTGTTACTTATCATTCGCCATTTTATATATCTTTAGGGTTCCTTCTCACAATTAGTGAAATCCCGAACCTTACCATCTAGTTAAATATTTGTAACGGATACCAGTTAAAAATTCATAACGTTATCGTTAGAGAGCAGATTTCAGGTAGCGATTTAAATATTAATATGAATATGACTCGCATACAATATTTATTATTTTTTCTACACACGAAAAAATGTATGGGAACATAAAAGTAAAACCCTTTTTGAATGCTTTTGTGAATATTGGGCAAAAATTATAATGATAATAAATAAAAATAAAAAAAATATTTATTTATACTTATTTCTTTAATATTTCTTCTGCGCATTGCACAGTAAAAACTTCTATTACGGCTCAAAGAATATAAAAATGAAAATAATTCGCTTCTTATATATATTTAAATTGAAAGTCCATTATTTAGAATAAAATACTTTTTTTTAAATGTAGTTTGTTGAAAAAATAACATTAATTTAATCTAATTATTCAGTGAAGTTTGTGGTGTGCGATGTAGGTAATAATAATAGATTACAAACCATATGACATGTATTTAAAAAATTGCACTAGTCATATCCATATTAATATTTAAATCGCTACCTGAAATCCGCTGTCTAGTTATCATGTACTTGGCGCAAACCTTTGAAATTGCATTTTTGTTCGAAAGACCGTTCTTTTTAAACCGGTATTTTGGGGAACGCTTTGATAAAGGTTTGGTTCGATTAACCGGCATAGAACAAAATAAAACCGTGTAGTCCGCAGCATGTCAGGTAATACTGATATTTTCAATATTTCATTAGGAAGTTATACCTAGAATTGTCAATTTAAAACAAACTTGTGCTTCGGAATATTTAATCTTCTGGTGCCTTATTTTATTACTTCCTATTGATTTATTGTAAATGCTGAGTCAAATACTCTATTTGATATTTATTATTATGGTTATTGTTACAGAATCTGTGGATGAGATACATAGTCAGCCGTTTTTAGTGACGTGAAGATGACAACTCTTCTCCTCCTCAAAACCACAGACGGTTTCAGTACCGCCATCACAATGGACTTTGTGTCGATAACTATAAACAGCCTAGCCTAAGACTTCAAATAATTTTTTTTTTTATTACAGATGAACTACAAAACGGCACATATTCTGATGGAGAAAATCAGTCACAATCATTACTTACACCCAAAAAAAAGCCCGGAGTGGTGGATCAAAAAACATGCAAAATGGAAGAGGACGCAGGAAATAGTTTAGGTTGTAAGAAAATCACACCAAGCAAAGATGGCGCTGATAATTCAAAACAAGAAAACGAAAATTAATATATCTTTTGTGAATTTGATGAAGACCTCGATAAAAGAAACTACTTATTATTTTGGAAATTTACTGATAGGTTAATTACAATTTCTACCACCGTGTAGGCGCTCTGAAGAATATATTAATATTTTGAAATATGTAGACTCATTGAAACAGCAACATCGTGAGCAATAGAACTGAAAATATTAATCTTATAAAGTTACTTGTATCGGTTTGGTTTCGTTGCACATAAATAAATATCTTAAAAACAGTGAGTTTGTCTTTATTTGTCCTCAATTTTAATCTGTCTTAGTCCCAAAAGGACTACATATAAAATCGATTTCTTCTTAAAATAGCCGAACATTGTATTCACTTATTCAGATCGTCCAACATTCACAATGATAATCCGCAATAAAAGATTTTTTTTTATTTCAGACCAAAGTCCATAAAGTAAGGAATACACTTTTGGAACTAATTCTAATAAAGTTAATCTTAAAAATTAATATTAGTAGGTACTGATGGATAAAAAAACTGAGTACCTTGGTAATAGTCTCTTATACGCTCAGTTATGTATAATTGGCCACCTCCGAGTGCATGCTAGTCTGGTATAACCGGTGGACACTCTATTTAATAATGTAAACATTGTAAAACATGGAAACAATGGACCAGTTACATTTGCCCTCCAGTCGAGATCTGCCCCGCGGCCCCGCTGTATATACCTTAACATTTTTCACCGCAGAGCTACAGACACCTTAAATAAGAACAAAAACTATAATTATTAAGCTAAATCCAAACTCAATTCATCATTTAACGATATACCTGTATTACTGTCACTGCTGCTTGCCTGCATATTCTTATAATTATTCCATAATGGCATCCTCTACGGAACCACTAATCGATAAGTTGGGATCAGATTGTTCACATTCGCTGGATTTTCAAAATGACGAATCAAGTTTTATAAAAACTTTTAATACGATACTTTCAAGAATAATGCCTTTATAATTATTGTATAAGAGAAAATGTATTGCTTTAATTCTTTTAAACACTTTATAAAATGCTACAATTTGTTTGCTGGATAGACGTTTTATAATATGCTCCTATGAGGCATAAAGCATCATAGTTATCTTATGCATTACTTTTATAAGAATAATTGGCCATAACAAAAGCTTTTATAGTGCTTTGAATATTATACAGCGAAAAGGCATTTTAAATGGCTTCTATAAGAATACATATTTTTAAACCCTTATTGCAGTCATATAAATTGGACTTATTAACGTGTACATGGCCAAGTTATAAGAGTAAATGTACTATTGGCCAAATCCTCTTATAATGAGCTACTATAAGAGTAAATATTTTTAAACCCTTATTGCAGTCATATAAATTGGACTTATTAACGTGTACATGGCCAAGTTATAAGAGTAAATGTACTATTGGCCAAATCCTCTTATAATGAGCTACTATAAGAGTAAATATTTTTAAACCCTTATTGCAGTCATATAAATTTGACTTATTAACGTGTACATGGCCAAATTATAAGAGTAAATGTACTATTAGCTCAAATTCTCTTATAATGAGCCGCTATAAGGAACTCTGGCATAATGAATGCTATTTTAAAACTACTATGAGTGTTTAGCCCTTATAGATTGATTTTATAAGGATGTTTTGTTTGTTGGGGCTGGTACTGTAGATGAGAAAGTGGCGGTCTTCAATTCCCTTCTCATTCAATTATACGACGCTCATGCTCCAATCCGGCCTATAAAAATTAAACATCTTCCAGCTCCTTGGCTCACTGATGAGATCAGAGCTTTAATGGCGAAAAAGAATTTAGCTAGGTGCAAGTTTAAACTCAAACCCACTGACAATAACAAAGCCAAATATCACGCCTTGCGGAACCGCTGCAGTAGGGTATGCCGTGATGCACAGAGGCACCATATTCATGAGTCAGTGAAGAGGGGTGAACCAGCTAAAATCTGGAAATTCCTAAAGACCTACGGTGTTGGTAAATCAAACAATTCTTCTCTTCCAAAAGATTTAGACATTGACCTCCTAAATTTGCATTTTTCTTCTAGTCCGTTTTCCGGCCCACGCAAGGCTGAAACCCTCACTCGACTCTTATCGTCTTCTACGCCTAGTCATTCCCCCTTTGTTTTCACGCCGTTCGCTACTAGTGACGTTGAGAAGAATATCCGGTCCATCACTTCGAACTCCATTGGTGTCGACTGCGTGGGCCGCAGTATAATTATTCCGTTGCTAGACCTTCTTGTTCCTATCATCACTGGCATCTTTAATGCTTCCATCTCTTCTTCTTCCTTCCCCAGTTGCTGGAAAGATGCTGATGTAATTCCAATTCCCAAAAAATCTAATCCCTCCTCCTTCGCTGACTACAGGCCTATATCTATCTTGCCTTTTCTTTCAAAAGTTTTGGAGCGCCTTGTGCACTGCCAGCTTACTTCATTTTTAAATAAAAATTCTCTTTTTAATCCATACCAATCCGGATTCCGTTCTGGTTGCAGCACCGTCACCGCTCTAGTCAAAATCACTGACGACATCCGTTCAGGTATGGATAAAGGGATGCTCACAGTATTGACATTACTTGACTTTACAAATGCGTTCAATACTGTGGACTTTGATGTGTTGATAGGTATATTAAGCAGTCTAAATTTGACTCCCACTGCGATTGCGTGGTTCCGTAGTTATTTGGAAGGTCGTCGGCAACGGATCAAAATTGAGGACGTTCGTTCATCATGGAACAACACGCTGGCTGGCGTCCCGCAAGGCGGCGTATTGTCTCCCCTTCTATTCTCTGTTTTCATTAACTCAATTTTTTCCGACCTCGTTTCCTCTTATCACTTGTATGCCGATGATCTCCAAATTTATTCCCAGTGCTCGATTGTTGACTTACCTTCAATGATTCATACCACCAACTCTGATTTGGAACGCATTCGGCACTGGAGTTCCTCCTACGGAATAAAGGTTAATCCTGCGAAGACCCAAGTTATTATTATTGGAAGTCCTGGGTACATATCAAGGGTTAACTTCGAGCGTCTGCCTCCTATCCTATTCGATGGGGTCCAGATCCCGTTCTCGTCCTAAGTTAAAAATCTGGGAGTTATTATGGATCGCACTCTTTCTTGGAGTCCGCAGCTTAACGAGGTTGGTCGGAAGATATTTGCATCCGTAGGGTCACTTAGGCGTCTCCGTAACTTTTTGCCACTGGCCACCAAGATTGCGCTGGCTCAATCTCTTCTTCTTCCTATTCTTGACTATGCTGACATCTCTTATCTGGATCTCTCTGAAGAACAATTAAATAAGCTGGAACGTCTCCAAAATGTGTGTATCCGTTTCATTTTTGGGCTACGAAAATTTGATCATGTCTCCAGTTTTAGGTCACAGCTCAAGTGGTTACCGATTCGTTTCCGACGTAATATGCATATCCTTTCTCTTCTCTATAGCACATTATTTTTCCCCAATACTCCTGATTATCTCAAAAAAAGATTTAGTTTTCTTTCTTCAGTTAGGTGTTCTCAAAATCTTCTTCTTGCTCCCCCTCGGTCATCAACCAAATTCTACAACAAATCCTTTACTTTTCAGTCTGTAAGGATGTGGAATGCTTTGCCTATTGATATAAGACGCGCTCAATCTTTACCTATTTTCAAAAAACGTCTAAAAGAACATTATTTATCACTTTGTTAGTTTTGTTAAGTTCACTTATGTAAATTTACTTATTAATATTTATCTTTTGTTTACGCTACCCGGTCGTCGTATATTCTCTTGGTGATGGTCAATATTTATTTATTTTTGTATTTTACGTAAGTTTATGTAGTATATTATTGTTGCTTCAATTATATGTGTAGTCTATGTAGTTTATATTTTGTGATCTGTACTTTATACTTTCTTATGTTATAATCTTAATACTTATGTAGTTTATTTTTGCACTACCCAATAAATTATTTCTTAACACCGTTTCGCTATCCGAAGGTTGTCTGTAAGAGATCGCTCTCTAGCGATAAGACCGCCTGTTGTAATCTGCTATTTTGGTCTTGGCTTTGTAAATTGCATCTTTTTTTTGTAGTGCACAATAAAGTATTTTATTATTATTATTTTCTTTATTTATTTTGCTTCTTAGGTTAAGCTTTTTATAATATGAATATAAAAGTAAAATACAAAAACACATACAAAACAATATAAAAAACATATAAACACATTATAAAAAACCTAACCTAGGGTGCCGCCAGCAGCGGGGCAGGGCCCAAGCTGCCGGTGGTTAGGGCTGCAGAGAGAGGAACCGTCGGACTATCCGCGCCGTGTCCAAGATCACCGCCTTCTGCATCTGGCCCTTGATCCAGCCACCTAGCGAGAGTCTCTTAAGATGTTGATCGAGACTCTTCGCTATGAGACCGTTCGCTGAAACGACTATCGGAACAATGATCGTTGAATCAACATCCCACATGGCGGTTATCTCGTGAGCCAAGTCTAGGTACTTACTGGACTTGTCCTTCTCGGCTTTCACGAGATTCTCATCATGGGGGATGGTGATGTCAACGAGCATGGCCCGGCGTTGCGGTCCATCTATTATCACAATGTCAGGCTTATTGGCTACAATAGTCCTGTCAGTGATAATAGATCGATCCCAATAGAGCGTGGCACGACCATTTTCAAGAACTGGCGCAGGCAAGTACTTGTAGTACGGTACTTCGCGGTCCACAAGGCCGTATTGAAGAGCAAGTTGCTGGTGAATAATCCTGGCTACGAGATTATGTCTGTGCAGGTACTCGCCGTTAGCAAGATGAGAACAACCGGAAATGATATGCCTGAGTGACTCTCCGGGACGGCGGCATGCCCGACAAATGTCGACCGTACCGTCCTTCAGGATATATTTCCGGTAGTTGTTCGTCATCATAACTTCGTCCGCAATTGCACAGGCAAAACCCTCGGTTTCTCCGAAGAGGTATCCAAATCCCCGAATCGTAACCAGTTCACCGATGCGAGCAGGTCTACATCGGGTCCCGTGAGGGCCTTGTAGAACCGCCCGTGTAGCTGTTTGCTCTCCCATACCGCCTTGCGGTCCGCAGTACTTAGTACCACAGGTTTGCGCCAGTTCTCTTTCGCCAAGGAGAGCGGCGTGAGGTTTCCGTCCACTGCCACCACATCACGATGCATCCCACACTCGTTGTTAAGGAAGTAATTCCTGAGATTGTACACCTCACGGTTGTGGAGATCTTTGGCGTTTAGGAAGCCTCGACCTCCGCACTTCCGTGGGATGTACAATCTCATAACAGACGAGCGCGGGTGTAACATACGATGTGTGGTGAGCAGTGAACGGACCCTCCGATCCAGGGCGTCCAGCTCAGTCTGGGTCCACCGTAGTATGCCAAAGGAGTATGTGAGTAGAGGCATTACCCAGGCGTTAAAGGCGCGCACTTTGTTGCCTCCTGACAAAAGACTGTTAAGGACTTTTGTGAGCCGACTGAAAAAGCGCTCCTTCACCGACCGTCTAATGCCAACATCCTCAATACCCAACGACTGTGACATACCAAGGTACTTATAGGTTTCTGATTCAGAGATAGATCTGAACGACATCGTCTCAGAAAGTTGTAAATTTTCTGAATTTACAACCTCCCCCCGCTGTACATGCATAACCGCACACTTATCGACACCAAACTCCATTCTGATGGCGGTACTGAAAACTTCTGTGGTTTTCAATAGCACCATCAGGTCTTGGGCGTTCGGTGCAAATAGTTTGAGATCGTCCATGTACAGAAGGTGAGAGATGACTTCACCCTCTCTCCGAAGCCGGCAACCTAGCTCAGAATCCTTCAGCAGGGCGCTGAGGGGATTCAGAGCTAGGCAGAACCATAAAGGACTCAGACTATCACCCTGGAATATACCTCGCTCAATCCTTATGAAGTCCTGCGGACCAGGGGGGGCATCCCTACCTCCTGGTTGACGAAGGACTGTGGTCCACTGCCTCATACATGCGGCCAGGAAGGATATTAGAGCTGTATCAAGTTTATACAGCTCCAATATCCGCCTCAGCCATGAGTGAGGCACCGAATCATAGGCCTTCTTATAGTCAATCCAAGCGGCCGAGATGGCCCCCTTGTTCCGCCGAACTTGTTGGCAAATGGTCATGTCTATGAGGAGGAGCTCTTTAGTACCACGGGACCCAACCCTACATCCATTTTGAGCGGTGGCCAAAATGTTGTTTGCGACAATATGCGCGTTAATTTTTGCTCTCAAAATGGATGTAAGGAGCTTGTAGAGTGTAGGCAAGCACGTAATGGGTCTGTAGTTTTTTTGCTTCCGTGGTACTACCGGACTTATAGAGCAGGAAGGTAACACCAGTTGTTAGGGAAGGTGGGAGAGAACCAAGCTCAAGGGCTTGTTGGAATTGCGTTGCCAACCGCGAGTGCGAGCATTGAAACCACTTTAGCCAGAAGTTGTGCAAACCGTCCGGTCCAGGACTTTTCCAGTTCTGGGCCGTACGGATGGCACAACTTACGTCTTCGGGGCTGATGGTGATGGCCCCCATAGGCTCAATGTTCTCACATGCACGTTCGACAACGGTGATCCACTCGCCCTCCGTGTGCTCAACGGGCACCGACCAGATGCTACGCCAGAAATCAGACATGGCAGTGGCATCCGGCAGCCGCACGTCAGACACGCGGGGGTCGGCTTCCTCCCACCTTCGGTATACCTTCCTTTGGTCGCTTTGGAAAAGACGATTCTGCTGGAATCGGTCCACTCGCTTTCTGTAGCGGCGAATACGGCTTGCCCATGCATAGACTTTCTGCTTCAGAAAGTCGATGCGCTCTGTGACATTGGCCAAATAGTCGCGGGGTCTGATATCCGTCCCCGCGAACGCCTGGTTCACAAAGCGCATTACTCGGGGGCGATTGTTACCCCCCCTGAAGCAGATCAGCTTCGCAATGAGAGTCCTAAACGAGCTGATACGACGCTCGATCCGTACTTGCCATGCAGGGACACCTGCGACGGTCCTAGGTGCACGGTCAGCGTCCGGAAACTTGACTCGAGCAACACGGCACGCCGCGATGGCCCCGCAGTACATGATCGAGTGTGTATCATCTAGATCTTTACTAGTCCGTATATATGGCTCTAGCTCGGAGGAAATATAGACTGGAGTAGCCTTTCAGTTACTTACCCCTCTGCCAAAAAACTTGAACAAATGTTCATAAAGTCACGTAAATACAATTTCACAATCGATTCATGCTCATTCACAGAATCGCCACGACACATATCACTGGTAATTCAAAATGCCCGCGTGTGCTGTGAAAACTTGTAATAAGCGCTCAAATACCTCAAGTTTGCAAAAAGATGGCATAATATTCCATTTGTAAGTAATTTTAATATTGTTGTATTACTATTTTTATTATCTAAATGATAATATTATTGTCATACGTCATCGAATATCGATTTTTGTGATCGAATGCAATCGATTTGAAATTTGTTGGTGGGTAGAAATTACGTCACGAACACTCCCCACGAGACTTCGATTTTTTGCTGTTTAAGAAGTTACCTAATGTGGTTTAAAATAGGGTCGATATTTATATATCAATTTATTCATAAAAAGACGCACTCCCCACGAGACTTCATTTATATATTTTGTAAGAATTAACCTAATTGCAATTAGAATAGAGCATATAATAATATTGACAAGGATAATTGAAAATTAGAAAAATAATTTGACCGAGACTTCGTCGTAGAGATGTGGGCATGGTCGATAAAATACCAACTATCGATAAAGAAAGTGTGATTTGCAAACCTTGATCACACAATTTATTTGAAATATATTTGCAATTTTCGGAAAGAGAATGATTTGAGTTTTATTACATGTACTTAATAAACTTTTCACTTTGAACCAGTATTGATAACAGTTAATGACGACTAAACCATTTATAGTTTATTTATTTAACCAAGTTTGTTTATAATGATTTATTACCACCAACCGCAGTAAACGTTGTTGATTAGTTAGTCTGGAAAAATAAATTAATGTTTTGTCAAAATGTCAAATATTTCTTTACCTACTAATCCTATTATCCATCGCTAGTCCACCCGCGTGATACCTACTACCCAGGATTGTCATTAGTGAATCTTAATATGATTATAATAGTGCCAAACATTAAACAGATCTAGAAAAAACAACGACATCATTAAAATTATAATTTGCTTCATTAATTATTATCGACTTCTGTTATCGATGCCTGCCTCATCCCTATAGTTTGAGACACACGTGCGCATTTAGTGTCCGTATACACTGTGTTTCTACGAAGTATTTCCATGTGTGATATGTATGTGTGCATCATAATGAGCATGTGTTATTTTTTTATCATAATGTGCGTGTGTATTGACAATAATATTTTTTGCATTTGTGAGTACTACTTTACATGTGTTATTTCCTCACCTCCCGCGAATCTTGGCAGAATTATTTGTACGTAGACGCAACATGAAGGCTACTCCAGTCTATATTTCCTCCGAGGGCTCTAGCAAAGCATTTAAGGCTCCTATTAGCGCTAGATTGCGTCTATTCATGGGCAGACGTGGTAATTGCGGCCTAGAGTTGTTTGTGGAGCGATACTGCGTAATCGCCTCTTCCAAAGACCTCCTCAGTTGCTCATTGGCAGGCTCACTCACGCTCTGACTCGCGAAGTCCCCGCCGTCGTTACCGGGATCAACCCGCGGCGCCTCTGGTGCCAGGTCGGGTTCGGGCACCGGGTCCGGCGACATGGCGGGCAAATCCCGCCCCGAGGCGGGGTCCGCGCGAGCAGTGAGAGCTTCCTGGCGAAGCCGATCAAGTGTGGCGTCATCCAGTCGCTTTGACCGCTGAATGACGCGCACCTGATCCGATAGACGCTGCTCCGATACGGTGATGGATGGCTCGAGTGCCTGGAACAGAGGTAGCATCTTGGAACGGTACGCGGATAGCCGGGTTCCCCCCTCTGTAGCCCCGTAATAGGCGCGCATGACGTTCTCGTTTATTTGTCGAGTCCACGTCATGCGACGCACTACACCACCGGCAGCGGGAGCCGTGGGCGGGGCAGGATGTCCCGCAGGCCCCAAGCGTGCCGGCAGCGGTGGCCGCCCTCGTCGCGCAGGTGGTGGCGGCGGCGGCGGCGGCGGCCCGCTCTCGTCGCTGGACCCGTCGGTGTCGTTTATTATTATTATGGAGACTGTAAATCCTATTTTTTATTATATATATTATACTTGCACGTAGTGACCCTACCTGCTGAGCCGAGGTTCTGTGTTCGAATTCCGGTAAGGGCGTTTGTGTGATGAGCACAGATATGTACCTGAGTCGTTGATTTTCCTTGTATACCTATCGCTATCTGAGTACTCACAACACAAGCCTTCTTGAGCTTACTGTACAAAGATGTACATTTTTTGCAACTATGCATATGCACTCTGACCCAAAACAACATCTTAATGAGTAGTGTAATATTGGTGCACCTGGATCAAAGAAGATCCAGGTGCCACAAATATTACACATTAGAATACTAATTTGAATCGATCGATCATTCAAATACTCATTTTGCATCCATTCAAGATGTCACGTATTCAAGTAGTGAGGTATTATAATGCTAGTAGGTACATCTAGCTACCACCAATATTACACATTATAATAGGTACTAATTCGAATCGATCGATCATTAATAGTTATTTGTTATACAAGGGGGCAAAGTGGTATTTTAACGCCGAGTGTGGAATTGAAAAACGAGCAAGTGAAAGGATTCTATAGTTGAACCACGAGCGAAGCGAGTGGTTCGAGAATAGAATCCTGAACTTGCGAGTTTTTTAACACACGAGAAGTAAATACATTTGCACCCGAGTGTAACACAAAACTTTTCCCCTCACTATAGCGAGGAAACTACAACGCAAAAAATGCGTTTATCACTGCTTCCAGTAGTTCCACAGGTGGTAAATCATCTTTATTACTAGATTCACCTACTTTTATCAATTTTAAAGCAGTTAATTTGACTTTATTCAAGGTCAAATAACTTTACCCACTAGTGGATAAAACGCGTTTTTACCCGCTGGTATTAAAGGACAAAACACGTGTTTCCGAGCTAGTGAGGGGAAAAAATTTTTTCGTTCATTTAAGAAGTCTCATATTCAAGAAGTGAGGTAGCAGAATACTTGTAGATTGTAGGTAAATGTAACTGCAATAAATATTACACGTTCGAATACTTTTCAAAGCAATCCAAGAAATCATCATTCAAATATTAATTTCGTCTCCATTCAAGAAGTCATGTATTCAATGGAACTAGCGAGATAGGAGAATGCTTGTACTAGGTACATCTAGTTGACTCGTTTTACCTACCTATTCAAATATGTGCTAATTTTACATCAATTAAGGAAGTCATGTATTTAAGAGGGGGATATTTAGAATATTAGTAGGTAATTGACACGTATAACTATAATCGTGTTTTTGTATATATTGAGGTATGTAATCTGAAATCTCTAAATAGAAATGTCTACCCGATATGAGTAATGATTTTGATTTCGTACTGATGAGTTAGGTACTGTTCTCTTAATAAGATATTATTTTATAGTTTTATGTACCTACTCTAGGTAATTAACATTGAGGTAAAAGTTGGATATAGTTAAATGAAATTACGTGTACTTTTATAATGTTTATTAACTTAAGAACTATGTTCATATTACACAATCACATTAAATTGTACCCTTATTCGATGGTGTACCCATGTGGCGTATCTGAGGACAAACCTTCGTCTATCTTGTCAATTACTCTACGCGTTAATTCGTAAACTTGGTCTAATAACGTATTTTTCACTACATATTGGGCACACAGCTCGGCATTACATTTACATATATGTTCAAAGTTCTCATTCAATTTGTTACTGTCGTAAATTTCTATTTTGATGACTTTTGTACCTCCATTCCGATGTGGTTTTTTGATAAACGAGTAAACGGGTGTTGCCTTCCTCTTGACCCCCAAGGACAGACGTCTCACCCCTGACTCCCGTTCACTCTGACTTTGAGTTTGGGATGATGCCAAAGGAACGAAGTTGAATAGGTGTTCTGATGTATCCTGTAATTAATAATTAAGTTATTAGTTTAATGTTAACTACGAGTATTAACTTTTAATTAAATGAAAACTTGAAATAAGTTACATTAATAATAAAATATTTTATTGCACACAAAAAAAAAAAAACGTAAGTTACAGAGAAATCCGATGAAATTACGAAGTAGGTGACTACAGGTGGACTTAGCGCTAAGCAGACACATACATTAAAAATTGTATTTACTTAATTATTATTTTATATCAATTACGTATGAGTAATGTAACCATTATAATTTGAAATTATTTTATAATAATAATACAAACACTCACTCTAAAAAAAATACTTAGGTACCGACATATTTTCCGTAGAACTAATCGCGTTGAATATATAAGAGTAAATAATATTTTCACTTATTTTCGGGGGTTTATATCTGAAATTATTGTGTTATTAGAGTTCAAAATCAAACGTTTAAAAAAATGACATCAAATTGTATTGAGATACGATTGGATTTACGATGTTAGCAATAATGCACTAAAGCAAATAAAATATACTAGCTCCGATCGCGACATTGTCTGCTTTTCTAAGATTAAAACCATAAAATGAATTTAATGAATAAAAAATATATGGTAAGTACCTTCACGTATTTGTTTTATATTATACACGGTGATCTGATTTTGCTGCGTTGTGGGATTTGCAATCGATGATTGTTTCCACCGACTAAGTGCTGAGTTGCGTTTTTCAATCACGTTGACAAATTTCATATAGGTATTGCGTTAGCTCCACGTGAATTTTCACTACTTAAGCTCCTCAGATCGATCCTCTTGATTCATTCCGCTACACAGGAAGCAAGGAATACCCACTGTTCTCTCTACTGAAGCTACAAGGACATCATCATCATACAATGTAAGTGTGAATAAATGTATATTGTAATGTTGCTTATATAATTCTGACGACTTATCTGACCAACTGGTTAGTGACTAGCTCAGGGATCGGATACCGGTATTTTTTTCGGAACGGTTCCGTACGTTGACCCGAGAACTTTACTTTAGCGTTTCTGGTTCCATTAACCGGTATTCTTTTTCGTTCAGTGAACGAACGTTTATGAGTGAGAACTGTTCCGAAGAACAGAATTAAATGATACGTTCTTTAAAGAACAGTTCGCGGGAACGGAATTAAATGATACGTTCTTTAAAGAACAGTTCGCAGGAACGAAATTATTTCGGTTTTTCTATTTCCAAGAATTTGAACGAACAGTGCAAGCGGTGTCGGCCACGGCCATCACTTTAGTAACTTTAGTTTGATTTGAGACTAGCGGTGAGTAAACGTGGCGTCGAACGAAACAAATACGTCGAAAACATTCTGCACCACAACCACAATGAAGTAAGTTTTTTCTTTTAACTTAGTGCTTTCAATTTTACCGATTTTAAAATTGGACAGTGTTATGGAATAAGCGATCAAGCGACAGTTAGTTGAAATCGAGAAAATGAGCTAGAAAGATTTGAAATTTGAATCAGTTGTTGTAAGTTCATTTATAAAGCAAAAAAGTTAATTTTGACATTGAACCTATAAAAGTGTTCATAATTTAAATGGATAAAAAAAATAACACCATACCTATTCAAGTTTCGAAGTTATTAACGTTTTTCCGCTTGATTCTTTATTGAACTAATACTGCGATGAGGTTAATTTATTTCGCCGTAGCGTACTATGAGGCATATTTTGTCGCTTGATTCTTTAATGCAAATTGTTAGAGGTAAAGTGAATACTGGAATAAAATAAAATTCCATATATTTGAGTAAATAGTGCTATTGTAAATAAATTAACAACAATGTTTTCCTCCACAATGATTAGGACTAATCCGTCTAACAATTTAGTTTTGTTCTGCAATCAACTTTTTTTAATAAATGTCAAAAAAATCAGCATATATGGCAAAATTGGCATTGTAACTAATAATAATTCATTAGTACTAGCCAGGATTACACACATAAGATATTATGATATAACAAAACCTCTTGATACTTAGTTCTCATTAAGCGAAATATCCTGCAATTTCAAATATGTAACAACGAATTAAACGACACCAATAGGGCGGTTAAATCGATATTGCGTTTATAAATCATCAAAACTTTAAACCAAAACGAATTAATAACATCTTTATGGCGTTTAACTCGATTTTGCGATTTGGAATATACGCTTATTATAATTTGTAAAAGTAAATTTGGCGTTCAATTCGTTTTTACGTAACGACTTAGTACACAGGGCCATACAAATTTTAACGTGTCGCTTGATTCTACCCCTTAAAATAAGGCTGTAAGCATGATTTTTCAACAAAGAAATAATCAATACTATAGATTATCACATTTATATCCGAACTGCATTCATAACTTTTTTTTCGGATTTTGGCGCTTAGTTCGCTATTCCATAACACCGTCCAATTTAAGTAATGTCACGACGCTTAAGTATTTATTTACAGGCAATCGTACAGTCCAAGGTCAAATAAGGACGGGACGCCGCTATTAGCAAGAGCGAGCGTCCTTATTTGACCTTGGTACGGTCATCTCAGGTGTGTGTGTGTGTGTGTGTGTGTGTGTGTGTGTGTGTGTGTGTGTGTGTGTGTGTGTGTGTGTGTGTGTGTGCGTGTGCGTGTGCGTGTGCGTGTGCGTGTGCGTGAGCGTGTGCGTGTGCGTGTGCGTGTGCGTGTGTACAATATACACTACTTTCCCATTAATTGTGTCGTTGGTACTGTAGATAGTCAATTACCATAGAAATTACATCAGCTACTATCAACAATGGACCTTTAGGGTCAGTTGCACCAAACCGTCTGTCACCGTTAAAGCATTCGTTAAATTTTATTGTATGGACAGTTCCATAGGCGTCTGCTGCGTGACGATGATGTGTGTGTCAAATGTGGTTGATGCAACGGGCCCTTAGTCTAAAAACGTCACAATGAAAGATGTGAAATGTGCAATTAGTCACAAAAATAAATTGTTTTTAGTATTCAACACTCCCGTGTCCCAGAACTCGAAGAATCCCAATTCATCCAATGTTCTTATACTGCTGCGAGTGAAAGGGGCACTAATGATGATATTTATGACTTGATCGATGCACAGAATGAGCCACTGAGTAAGTACTTACCTATACTAAACCTTCATAAACCTAAATACTGAAACTCTGCCCGGTGGTTCGGTGTTAGGGCTTGCAATTATCCGTCCAATTCGAAATCCGGATGATTCGACTCGATATTTGAAAATCCGGATATTCGGATAAAATGGATATTTCGAATATTTTTTATTTTATTTAATAAATCTCATAATTAGTAACATAATTATGTACTACGATACGAAAAACACGTCGTAGGAAATTGTTATTTTATAATCAGGCTTGAGCTGTTGTTCGTAACCTTAATGTTAGGTTAGGTTACTTAGTTATTTCATTCTTGCCTTTTTTAGGGTTCCGTAGTCAACTAGGAACCCTTATAGCTTCGCCATGTCTGTCTGTCCGTCCGTCCGTCCGTCCGTCCGTCCGTCCGTCCGTCCGTCCGTCCGTCCGTCCGCGGATAATCTCAGTAACCGTAAGCACTAGAAAGCTGAAATTTGGTAGCAATATGTATATCAATCACGCCAACAAAGTGCAAAAATAAAAAATGGAAAAAAATGTTTTATTAGGGTACCACCCCTACATGTAAAGTGGGGGCAGATTTTTTTTTTCATTCCAACCCCAACGTGTGATACATCGTTGGATAGGTATTTAAAAATGAATAAGGGTTTACTTAGATCGTTTTTTGATAATATTAATATTTTCGGAAATAATCGCTCTTAAAGGAAAAAAAGTGCGTCCCCCCCCCCTCTAACTTTTGAACCATATATTTAAAAAATATGAAAAAAATCACAAAAGTAGAACTTTATAAAGACTTTCTAGGAAAATTGTTTTGAACTTGATAGGTTCAGTAGTTTTTGAGAAAAATACGGAAAACTACGGAACCCTACACTGAGCGTGGCCCGACACGCTCTTGGCCGGTTTTTATGAAATGACTTCAGTTGCCCATAAGATATATGATTTTATTTTTATGTAATTTTGACTAATATTTGATATTAATGAATTTTAATGCTAGAGACATAATCTGATTGCCATATGAGGCAAAACGTCATGTTGTGATCGTTTAGATCGAATATTACCTAAAAAAGGTATTACCTACCTACTCCTTGTTTAAATATCAGATTGCATTTACGAGGTTTTCATTGCCGATTTATTCAAATGCAAAAAGAACTATGACATATTACAAACACCATTTAGCTTTGTTAAATAACAAGGCTGAATGATCTTTCTCTCTAATAATTTTCACCTCTTATCTTTGATGACTTCGTGACTCCATTCCAGTTACACTTGGGACTCTCGGGTAGACGTTCTTAGCCAGAGGGCCTTACGTTACGTATACAGCGAAAAAGTTTTGGTGTTGCAACACTTGCAACCTATTTTGAAAGGATAAAATGTAAAAGCGTATCTGCTTAACTACTTCATCTTGTTCTGCAGTTCAATACTAAACAGGTCTTCCGCCGCGGGATACATAGAAGACTTCTTTTTGTCAGAAAATTTGAACAGTTTTAGTTCTGTTTGCAATTTATTTATTTATTTATAATGTATTCGGATGCTAACAATAATGAAAGTGCAGCGTTTGATACGGTACTCAGTGTCACTTGATTGATTGAGTTAAATTGATATACATTTACATGAGATTATCCACAAATATTCATGAAAAAAACCCTGCCTGCTAAGCCGCGGTCCCGGCGGATTCGAATCCCGGTAAGGGCATTTATTTGTGTGATGAGCATAGATATTTGTTCCTGAGTCTTGGATGTTTTCTGTGTATATAAGTATGTATTTATCTATATAAGTATGTATTCGTATCGTCGCCTAGCACCCATAGTACAAGCTTTGCTTAGTTTGGGGCTAGGTTGATGTAAGATGTCCCCCAATATTTTTGTTTATTATTTATTTACTTATAGTCATACTTGTTATGGAGAATTTTTGGCCAAAAGCTGCACTTTTGGATGGAAGCAAGCCGCTTTGCATGGTGATAGTAGACATTATAGTAAACGATTTTTTCCGAGGATATCGAAATTTCATCTCTTAGGAAGCCGAGCGTAGCGAGGTGTTTTATGAAAATGAAAAAAATTCTATCTTTTTATTGTATCGTCGATTTTGACAAAACGTATCTCAAATGAAAGGTATTAATTTGTGTAATTTAAAAAAAATACAATGAAAAAAAAATTTAAAAGAAAAGTAAGAAAAAAATAAAAAAAGTAAATTTCCGTCTCGCACTGAATAACTTCAAAGAATGACAGACAAAATGTACAATGTCGATATACAAGTTTTTTTTAATCGAAGACAGATAAATTTTTAGTTGAAAACTGAAGACCGCATCGAAATCAGATCAGCATTTTTTAAGATACAAGTTGCCAAAGTTGGGAAAGATCGCTTTATATGGCCACTTTGAAATTCCTTTGCCAGAAAGTCAGAAATAACATGTTTTTCTGACACAGAAAAATACATAGTAACAGTACACATCAAACTAAAATTAAAAATTCCGAGGATATTATAATTTCATCCCTTAGAACGACGAGCGTAGCGAGGTCGGTTACGAAAACCGAAAAAAAATCTCATTTTTTTGTACGTCGTCCGATTTTGACAAAACATGTTTCATTTGAAAGGTATTACTTTATGTAACTTAAAAAAAATATTGAAAAAAATTGGAAAAAAATGTAAGATTTAAAAAAAAAACCTTAATTTTCGTATCACACTGAATAACCGCAAAAAACGGTAGACACGGTGTATAATTTCGATATATGATTTTTTTAAATTAAAGACAAATAAATGCATGATTATAAACTAAAAACCGAATCGAAATCGAATCAGTAGTTTTTAAGATGCAAGTTGTCAAAGTTGGCTTAGTTTGTTTATATGGTCGCTTATAATAGTTATAATATAAATTCCTTAGCCAGAAAGTCAGAAACATTATATTTTTCTTACAGTTAAAAGTATGCATAGGTAATAGACATCATTATAAACATTTTTTTACAAGGATATAAAAATTTCATCCCTTAGAAACCCTTACAAAGACGATCCAATAAAAAAAACTGCCTTTTTTTGTTTTTCGTAACAGACATCGCTACGCTCGGCTTTCCAAGGGATGAATTTTTTATATCCTCGTAAAAAATTGTTTATTATGATGTCTATTACCTATGCATACTTTTAACTGTGAGAAAAATATAATGTTTCTGACTTTCTGGCTAAGGAATTTATAAGCGACCATATAAACAAACTAAGCCAACTTTGACAAATTGCATCTTAAAAACTACTGATTCGATTTCGATTCGGTTTTTAGTTTATAATCATACATTTATTTGTCTTTAATTTAAAAAAATCATATATCGAAATTATACACCGTGTCTACCGTTTTTTGCGGTTATTCAGTGTGATACGAAAATTAAGGTTTTTTTTTAAATCTTACATTTTTTTTCCAATTTTTTTCAATATTTTTTTTAAGTTACATAAAGTAATACCTTTCAAATGAAACATGTTTTGTCAAAATCGGACGACGTACAAAAAAATGAGATTTTTTTCGGTTTTCGTAACTGACCTCGCTACGCTCGTCGTTCTAAGGGATGAAATTATAATATCCTCGGAATTTTTAATTTTATTTTGATGTATACTGTTACTATGTATTTTTCTGTGTCCGAAAAACATATTATTTCTGACTTTCTGGCAAAGGAATTTCAAAGTGGCCATATAAAGCGATCTTTCCCAACTTTGGCAACTTGTATCTTAAAAAATGCTGATCTGATTTCGATGCGGTCTTCAGTTTTCAACTAAAAATTTATCTGTCTTCGATTAAAAAAAAAACTTGTACATCGACATTGTACATTTTGTCTGTCATTCTTTGAAGTTATTCAGTGCGAGACGGAAATTTATTTTTTTGTTTTTTTCTTACTTTTATTTTAAATTTTTTTTCTTTGTATTTTTTTTTTAATTGCACAAATTAATACCTTTCATTTGAGATACGTTTTGTCAAAATCGGACGATACAATAAAAAGATAGAATTTTTTTCATTTTCATAAAACACCTCGCTACGCTCGGCTTCTTAAGGGATGAAATTTCGATATCCTCGGAAAAAATCGTTTACTATGATGTCTACTATCACCATGCAAAGCGACTTGCTTCCATCCAAAAGTGCAGCTTTCTTTTCATAATTAGTATGACTATTATTAAATAAGGTAGTAGTGCCACTCAAGGAGTAATTTTTGATATAAATCGCTTTAATATCGTAAATGTGTTAATTTTACTTTAAATTTGTTTTCCAAATGAGCTTCTTAAAAATTGCAATGGTATTTCTGTCATTCACAATATTCGAATTATTCGTTTTATCCGGATTTTAACGTGCAAATTATCCGAATTTCAAAATCAGCGGATATATCCGGATTACAATACAAGCCCTATTCGGTGTCACTCCTAAAGTAGGTACTTACAGGCGACCGTACCGACATATGTCAATTAGGGACGCAGTTATTTGTAAAAAAATGAGAAAGCCTTATACGGTCAACCGGGGTGGCTTTAAAACGCAGGGGTGACTTTGAAAATTTAGTTTTAAAGTCATACTGTAAGTAAATTCGCGATTTTCTATGGTAGATTTACAAGAATATTTATTGATCTATTATCTATCTACTAATTACATGAACAGTTTCAGTAAATAATGAATGATGTTAATTTTAAAGCCGTTCAAATACCATCAAAGTAACCCCAAATTTTCCTAAAGCCACCCCGGTTGACGTAGCTCTCCCGCTCTTACAATCCCGTACTTGTTGGACCTTGGTCGGTTTGGTCGTCTGTAGACAGTGTAGACACTAATACACTCGCCAACTACAGTTGTGTATTCCATGTAGATACACCAAGGGCCCAATTCTCAAAAGCTTGTAACTTATTGTAATAATTTTCTAGAAATGTAAGTACATTATGCAAAATAAATAAGATATTTTTATTGCAGATAAAAGCTTTGACATAGATGATGAAGATCTAGCCTTCAAAAAAATATATATAGAGAAAAAACTACCCCATATCCAAGCGATTCTGATGACCTTGAGTTGGATGTAAGTGCTTATAGTGTGAGAAAGCTGTATAAAATATAATCTGCACTAATTTGTATAAATATGTGTGTTACTTAATCTGTGTGAATTTGTAATAGTGATATGTTTTTAAATGTTTTTAAGGACCAAGATGCAGTCCTTGAGAGAGCACAACCCATGCAATCCATTTATAGTGAACCGGAACCGGACGCGATGTGCCCTTGTTCATGCAAGCGTAATATAGTTGCAGTCGTTATAAGAAAAAAGTTAGAACAAGTTCCCGAAGAGAATTTACGGGCTTGTTTAGAAGATCTCGAAAATAAAATAGAAAAATATTATTAAATGTGTATCAAGATTATGTGTACTCTATCATAATTATAGCTTCAGTGTAAAAGTCAATCATATTTTGGTACATTCGTTAGTGAAATATCGTTATAAAATAAGGGTTATTCCACTAGTCAGAGTTACCACTAAGTTGTTACCAGTGGTAACTACAATGTTATTTTCCCATAGGCAATTACTGGAAAGATTATATCATAAGATTCATAAGTTTTGTTTTATTTTATACACATGTAAAGCATGACCAGAAATATATGACTACGCGCCATGTAGCGGAATTTCATTAAAACTATTTTCTTCATAGTCATCATACTATACTGAACTGTCACTCCATACATCAGAATAACAGCGCACTCCTGCCTGACAATAGTTATTTATATTTCTGGTCAGGCTTTAGTTTCTTAACCATACTTACCATATCCAACGCGATCAATGTTATTTTCACCAAATCTAATGGCAACAGCTGAGACTGTTTCCTCACCTTTAATTGATTGGCCTCAATGGCCACTGCGTAAGAGTCGTTAGAGGTGCACATTGACTTGCCTAATATCAAGGACGATAGATACCGGGACTGACAAAGCCCATACAAAGTTTACCTCTGAAATGTCCCATACATTTCCGAGCGATTATTTCCGAAAAAATTAACAATATCAAAAAATGTTAGTAGTAAACCCCTATTCATTTTTTAATACCTATCCAACAATAGGTATATCACACGTCAGGGTTGAAATGAAAAAAAAATCTCTCCCCACTTTACGTGTAGGGGGCGGGCACCCTAATAATGTTCTCATGCAATGATTAGTTGGTTTCGATTTAGCTTAATATATTTTTTGTTCTTATTTATGGTGTCTGTATTTAGCTCTGCCGTGAAAAATATTTAAAGAAATAAGGAGGCCGTTTCATCATCGCCACCAGTACAAAACAAGGTCCCACGTAAGAAGAAAATAAACATCGACAACTTCGATACAGGCACAAGCTTCATGAATTTTAGGCTGTGTGGAAGTAGCAAGTCTTCAAACCTAGCTTATTAAATTGTCATTCTCTAAAACCATGCTTTAATTTTCTACAAATATTAACGCGAAACGAAACCCAGTACTCGCTGTCCCGATTATACATGACGTCGGCACATTATTGCCATATGAAAACGATTTGTAGCGACACTCTTCCAGGGTCAAATAAAAACTTGTCAGGCTTTAGTTACTAAAAAAATCCGGATTTAATCCGGAGTTCGGATTTTGCCCTAAAAATAATCCGAAAATCCGGATTTTATATTATTGCAATCCCTAGGTATAACCCAATCCTTTCAGAAAATATTTACTTTATCACAAAATTATTTTAAACTTTCTTTTTGACATCGAAAAGGCTTTAGTTTTTTACATACCGAATAACTTTATTTCGGTATCATGATTCCTTTTAAGATAATTACATTATGTATAAGGTAAGGAATAATATTTAGAATACCTAAAATATGACAAATTTGCATTCTATTCAAATCAGTACGAGTATACTTCACGGAGTCCAAAACTATACGCAAATCAGAAGTCCAAAACTAGAAAAATATAGATAGAGACTATAGAGAGCGATTGCGGGCGCCGGTCGGCTCGAGCGCGAGTACTTGCGCCGCCGGCGTACGCGTCTGTGTGCGTGCGCCACGCGCACACACAACTTTACTATACAGGGCCTCTCTGTGGGTTCCGCCCCCGTCAACGCGACGGCGATAAAGACCTAAAAATCTGAATTCGTGCTTGCCTCCTGTATCGTCTTAATCCTTTAATGATTCCGTTAACGTGAAACTTTAAGTAGACAGGTTTTATGAAGACAATTGGCCGGTGAGCCCTACAATTTTAAAATTTGCCGCCCTTTATACATGGTGTATATTCTATGCTGTTTCTTCCTATCCTAATAGTTTCAATATCAAGCATACACTATCACTGCACGTTCGCTGTTTATACGCCGAAAGTTGCAACTCAAGTAAATGAAGTAAACAAAACAAACAACCTACCTTCACCTTCATTGCCGGCCGCGGCCGGCCGGCTAACCGAAACAGAAATATACATGAACTTTGTGTGAAAAAGAGACAGCGAAAGGCGGCTCGTGCGTCGGCGAAAACGTTCGGCTCTGGCGCTCGCTACAGTCGCTATACCTACTCCCGCGCGGCTCGGAACGAAATAATAGTGGTTTTAGGAACGCTAAAATTCTGTTCGTTCATTTAAACGTTACTGTAAGGAACTGTTCTTTGAGGGAACGAAATAAGAACCGAAACCGAAATTATTTTGTTCCCACTGAACAAAATTTATAATGAACCGTTCGTTTAGGGAACGATATAAGAACCGTAACCGAAATTATTTTGTTCCCATTGAACAAAATTTATAGGTAACGGTTTAAGAACGATATCAAATGGTATTTGGGAACGGGTTCCGATCCCTGCTAGCTACTAAGCCAGGGGCTTCTGGGTCGAATCTCAGTAAGGGTTTGTGTGATGAACACATATATTTGTTCCCGAGTCATGGTTGTTTTCTATGTGTTATTATGCGAGTACTCGCAACGCAAACTTACTGTAGGACTTAGTAAGAATATCCTATATTATTTATTTATTTATATTCGCAAAGTAACAAACTCGTAAAAAGAATTAATCATTATTCAAATAAAACAACGTTAGAGTAATGGAGAATTATAATTATAAATGAATTATTTTAATAGCACATTATTTATTTTATTTCCAGGTCAAAACCCTCGTCCCACGCTGAAGATTTATATCTCTCATCCTCCACGGAGGAAGATTCGTCGGCACCGCCGCCGCCACCGCCGAAGGTTGACGTGATCGACAAAAAGAAAAAATCCAAGCCGCCGACATCGACGAGCTCGAGCAAGAGGTAGGTGTATATATAAATATTAGATAGTTGTGTGTTCTCAAAACCATAAAATAGCCTTTGCGTAGTATTCTAACTTACATTATAAATTAATAATATTTTAATAGTAACTTATTTTTATTTCCAGGTCAAAACGTTCGTCCCATACCGATTCGTATCTCTCATCCTCCACTGAGGAAGATTTGCCAGCACCGCTACCACCGAAGGCTGACGCGGTCGAAAAAAAGAAAAAATCCAAGCCATCGACATCGTCAGCAAGCTCGAGCAAGAGGGTCAGAATAGCTCCTGTGAAGCCACGGCACGGCACTGCAGCGGAACTATTCGGTGCCGATAGCGATGACGAGGGATTAGAAGCGAACCAACCTGCAGGGGAGGGTAAATTATTATCGTACATTTCACGACGACTTGCGAACGGTTTTGCTCGTCAGACAAATCCTGATAAAAGGGCACCCACTTTGTTGAGGTCAAAGTGTATAAATGCGATGATATTGAAAAGGTGACACCAGTAAATCGATGGCGTCATGCTGTAGTAAATATTAAAAACCGAACCGATGATAATACTGAAGCTTGGAGACACTTGGTTAATTTTATTCACGCAACGCGAAAGGAATACCGAACATGTGCGCCGTCATTTGTTAGCAATTATTATTGATCAATTTAAGCCATCGTATATATCTCTTATTACCACACTTATTAGTGCATCTGTAATAAAATACGAGGATTATAAATAAATGACTAATAAATAACGAGCTGATATTTGTGGTATTCCTTTTACGTTCTGTGAATAATTTTAACTAAATGTTCAAACGTGTTAGAGCGAATTTATTTCTTTTTCGTACATAGAATTATTCCTTTTTGTAAAATATGGGACCAATTGCATAGATTGAACTATGCGTGGATCCAACTATCCTGAACACAACGTAAAAGTAATAGCACAGATGTGAGCCCTCATTTATTTGTTGACATCTATTAATAAGGTTTTTTACCCATATTCATTTTGAATTACATTACCTATGTTATGAAATGGAATATAAGTATTATATAATACGTACTTTAATTAATTATAAATGTATATCTATTGTAGTACTAATTTGGAATAAAATGATATCTATAAAGTGTGTTATTTTGTTTACAGTGGGATCACGTAACCGTCCGTTATCCAGAACTATTTTAATGAAATGTGACAAATGTGAAATTAAATTGCCTAAGAATGAATACAATGCCCATTTGAGAACTAATTTACATAAATCGAATTGCATATTGAAAACTGATTTGAATAATATTGAAATTATAGCAACAGCCTTTAAAAACAGAATAGTCACCTATCGTCTGAATGCAACACAAAATGAATACGTAACTCCTGAGACGTTTTTGTGTGATATCAAAAGTAACATTATGAAAGTTGTAGAAATGTCATTACGGGAACATAAAAGTATCAAAATAAACTATGAGCTTTTCGTTTACTTTACATTACCTCATTCAGGCAAACAACAGTTAAAGTCATTCAATACAAAATATGATGTTATTTATGAAAACACAAATATCAATGAACTGTTTGAAAATACGATTGAACATTTAAAAAATAAAGTTATAGAATTTGAGCACCGTGAATCAGGCTGGTCTTTTGTCGCAATAAGTCATTGTAACTAAACCTCCGCTCACCTTACTTATTTACTTACTTGACTAACCAACAGTATAGCTAACCCCCCCTTTAAATATACCCCGTAAATTTGGCCTTGTGATCGTCTAGCGTAAATAAGTAGAACCCTTCGATGTGAACCGCGATAACCTAGATCCTTTAATGAGTATCAGCTGTATTTTTGACTAATTTTTAAATTATTATTTATTTATATTTTGAAGAAGAATAAAGGTTAATGTAGCATAATAATATAGTGTTATAGAAGAGTATTTTACCAGATTTAGGCCTAGAAAGTTATATGTGAGAAAATTAATAACGTGATGAAAAAATTTTAAAATAAAAATTAGTGAGTGAAACATACATGAAATAAATATTAAAAAATATTTTGGTAATCATCCGCTACGCCTTATTAGTGGTCCCGGCTTGGGCAAGGGCTTGCGATACGGTATGGGACCCCTGACCTGATCAAACCACTTTATCAGGATCCTAAGCAAGTAAGCCTGAAGGGCTATCTATCTACGAACTAACCCCCTTTTTGTTTTGTTTCTTTTTCCCTAGCTAAACCCCCCTTTTCCCCAATACTGCTAATAGACCATAACTTCTCGATTTTTCTAATGTTTTATCGAAACACCGAGCAGTCGCTAACTTTTATAAGAATTAAGCAAGTCTACTAACTTTTCTAAGCTTTTGACTTTCCATCAGTGGACGGCGCTCGCATGCCACTGGGCCCTATAACAAACCTATACCTTTTATTCCAAAGAATAGTTTGTTTCCCTATCCAACTTGATAGAATTTACCTTGAAAAACCAGTTAGCAACACTAAGTGTCCCGCAGCCACACCGAAAAATCAGAAATTGCTACCACAATTCTTAATTTCACTCAAATAAATTAAGTAATAAGAGATTTTATAAATTACCAGTTTTACCACATATTTTAAGATAGTAAACACCACATTTAAAGTCTATTTAAACCATATAAATAGTAGTAGTTAAATTATTTCTCCACAATACACGTTGACCAATTATAATTTAAGACCAATCATAATAGAACTCTACTTTCATAGAAATAGTGTGTGACTCTACCCTACTCCTATTGTTCCTACTCTAACATATCTGAAACACAGACCCTCACTTACCATAGATCTTGTGTTCAGAATATGTACAAGTGTATCCCTACTAGAACTGTACAGTTCAGCCAGCGAAGCTGAGATAGGCAACCTATAGGCTTGAGTTCTGATCCCCCCCTCTGCTTTTGCCCGCGGGCTAGGGTAGCAGAGAGTAGATCGCCCTATCCGTGTATATATATCTGCGATCAGACTTTACTTAGATATGGATCGATCACAACCGAAATCTCCAGCGACCAACGCCAGCATGAACTAGAGCACCGAGTAAATAAATATATATATTTATATAGGACCCCAGCCTCAAATACTGCCGACTTCAGTGAGCAAGGATTACTCCTAATGTCTTTCGTCAATCGTGAAAGTCCTCACTTCCATCTAACAGTTGGACTCTTTGAGACCGGTGAGAAAATACGCTTTTGTAAGTAAATAAAAGCGCCCAAGCCCTCCACTTGGAACAAAAGACCCCTAAACGCTCCTTGTTTGACACCGTAAGGGAAGAAGCGCCTAGCCGGACAACAGTCTGTCACAAACAATGATCTGGCTTATAATTTTCACAAAATAACCCCATAGAAAATTACTAAATTCAATTTTACTGACCAACTAAATAAACGAGTGAAGTTTCCTTTACGTGCTATAATCTAAACTTAGTTTTGCAAGAATTACTCCCTACAAAACCAAACACAGACTTATCTCCAAGCACCAGCCATACATCGACCCAGTCTTTGTATTGCTTGACGGCACTCATGAAACAAAGCACAGAAAACTTCACTATACACTTTAATTGAAATGTAACACTACACTATAAATAGGACACTAAAATAACCCCACAACTGACAGTAAAGCAATTCCACCACAGGTCTAAGTTCAACTGTACGACGATATTATCCCCGCACAATCAAACAGAGACACAATTTCAAAGTTTACAATCACTTAGAATAATTTCCAAGTAAAAACAAACAAAGAAACAATAGCAGAACAACTTCATTCACCAGTATAACACACGAAAGCCAGAGACACTGTTAGTCTTGTAGATATTTTAAGAATGACGCGCGTCGGCTCGCTTCGACCCTTTTATAGCCTCTATCTCCGACTTAAATCCGACATCCGACATCCGACATATCTCCGACCTAAATCCGACCTATCTCCGACATCCGACATATCTCCGACCTAAATCCGACCTATCTCCGACATCCGACATATCTCCGACCTAAATCCGACCTATCTCCGACATCCGACATATCTCCGACCTAAATCCGACCTATCTCCGACATCCGACATATCTCCGACCTATCTCCGACCTATCTCCGACATCCGACATATCTCCGACCTATCTCTGACCTATCTCCGACATCCGACATATCTCCGACCTATCTCCGACATCCGACCTATCTCCGACATCCGACATATCTCCGACCTATCTCCGACATCCGACATATCTCCGACCTATCTCCGACCTATCTCCGACATCCGACCTATCTCCGACCTAAATCTGACCTATCTCCGACCTCCGACATATCTCCGACCTATCTCCGACCTATCTCCGACTAGGCGGCTATTAAATCGCGCACATAAGAAAAAGATCATAAATGCTTTGTTTACTAAGTCATACGCCCTACGTAATAAAGTTCACGATCATCACGCGGACGTTCGCTTATCAACACGTGCAGATTGCAGCTGTTTTAGAGAGAGACAGAGCTATTGGTATTGATACCTATGTAGTCCAATAGTGGAGTGTTCCGTAAATATTTTTACGTAAATATTATTTTGTGAAAGACTGTTTAAATCAATTTAGTAAGTGACTTCGCAATGAAAGATCACATTTGTTATTAATTGTTACATTGAATGATATATTCAGGAAGTATAATAATCAATATTAGTCATTATTTCCTCTCTGACTTGTAATTGGAACCAAGACATAATATCGGAACGCTATGCAGTTGACAACTGTCAATGTCAGTATTTCGTCCATGTGAACGTAGTTTGTTGATAAATACGTTTTTCCAACCTGTTTTACATTAAATAATAGTGAATTTTATCAGTGATGACACTGATGACGTAACTTAACATGTGATTAACCATCAAAGATATTATTTGTTAAAATATTCAATGAAATCCCGAAGGAAATATGCACCAAAAAGTTGGTCAAGGAAAAGTTGATTCGCCGTAAGTTTTATATGTAATAACGGGTCCATTTCCTCGTCATAGACGCTTGTTCTGTTACATCATTTAGAAGTTAACGTAAACAAGTATTGTCCGATGCGAGGAGGTACTTACATACCTTTACCCCCAAGTGTCAAAAATACTAAAAGCTGCATTAATATTCAAAACAACGATAATTGTTGCTTTTTATGGAGTATACTGGCTGGTCTATATCCTGCAAAGAATAATGTGTGTCGAACTAAATCATACCCGCACTATTCAGATGTTTTAAATATCGATGGAATGTCATTCCCATTATCAGTCAGCGATATACAGTTATTTGAAAAAAATAACCCTGATATAAGCATTTGTATATATGGATTGGATAATAAGTATGCAGTAACAGGTCCTCTATATAGATCCAAATCAAAGAAAAATAATCATTTTAATCTATTATATATTGAAGTCGTTGGTAAAGGACATTACTGTTTAATTACAGACCTGGTACGATTAGTTAGAAGACAAGTAACTTTACATAGAGGCCACATGCATTTCTGTGACTCATGTTTGCAATTTTTTAAAAGCGATAATAAATTTAAAACACACCATTGTTCCGAAATTGTAACAGTTTTACCTAATGAAAATACTGTCATTCAATTTAAGAACTTCGAACGTAAACAAAAAATCAATTTTATTATATACGCTGATTTTGAAAGTATGTTAATTAATTGTAATTCAGACAGTAGTAAAAATACGCAAAACCTAAAAAAGCATGTCCCGACATGTTTCGGTTATTACATATGCTGCTCGCACGATGCAAGTTTGAATAAATATGTTTCTTACAGAGGTGAAGATTGTGTAAAAGTTTTTGTTGAATGGTTAATAAACGATATTCATGAAATTCACAACATACTAATTAAAAATAATCCTATGAATCCATTAACATATAAAGAACAGTGTAATTATGAGAATGCTACACACTGTCATATTTGTAAGCAGTTTTTATTTGGTGACAAAGTCCGTGATCACGATCACATTACATCAGAGTACAGAGGTGCAGCTCATTCACTTTGCAATTTGAAATACAGAATCTGTTCCTTTATACCAGTTGTCTTACATAATTTGACGGGGTATGATAGTCATTTATTTATAGAAGAACTTGCAAAGTACCCCGGGTCTATCAAAATAATGCCACAGTCCAAGGAAAAATATTCAAGCATAACAAAAACTATATATTCTACTAACAAACCGAGCGCCAAACCAATTGAAATAAAGTTTATCGATTCTTTTCAATTTCTTAGTTCCAGTTTATTTGAGTTAACCAAAAGTTTGAATAAAGAGGATTTTGTTAACTTGTCTAAAGAATTTACTGATACCCACCACTTTCAGTTATTAACACGTAAAGGTGTTTACCCCTATGATTACATTGATTCCTGGTTGAAATATGAAGACAATAAACTACCGACAAAAGAAATGTTTTATAATACTCTAAAATCTAAACACATCTCAGATATTGATTATAATCATGCCGAAACTGTGTGGTCAGCTTTTAATATAATGACTTTAGGGGAATATACTGATTTATACTTAAAATGTGACGTCTTGTTGTTAAGCGATGTGTTTGAACATTTTAGAAATACAAGTTTGGAGCATTATAATCTAGACCCAGCCTATTATGTATCTGCACCTAATTTAAGTTGGGATGCTATGCTTTTGTTTACAGACGTAAAATTACAGTTAATACACGACTTAGAAGTATATCAGATGATAGAAAGAGGGATACGTGGTGGATTAGCCCAGTGTTCTCTTCGGAATTCAAAAGCAAACAATAAATACACCCCTGATTTTGATACTTCTAGACCCACCTCATATTTGATGTATCTGGATTGTAACAATCTCTATGGTTATGCTATGAGACAAAAATTACCTGTATCAGACTTTGAGTTTTTAACTTTAGATCGGGTTAGCAATTTTGACATACTGACTATACCAGAAAACGGTGAACATGGATACATTTTAGAAGTTGACATGAGTTATCCTGATCATTTACACGATCTGCATGCCGATTTGCCTTTTGCACCTGAAAGGTTTGTTCCCCCAGGTGGGAAGTCAGAAAAGTTAATTGCAAATTTATATGACAAATACAACTATATCATTCATTTCGTACATTTGAAGGAAAGTTTAAAGAACGGGTTAGTGTTACAGAAAATACATCGCATTCTACGTTTTAGACAGTCTAACTTCTTACAAAAATATATTGATCTAAATACTCGATTACGACAAGAAGCTTCTACTTCATTTGAAAAAGACTTTTTTAAACTATTAAATAATGCTATATTTGGAAAAACAATTGAAAATAAGCGAAAACATTTACATGTTCAATTAGCAATAAAATGGAAAGACAATGACAATAAAACAAACAAACACTTAGGTGCAGAAAAAATATTATTAAAACCTAATGTAAAGAATGTATCCATATTTAATGAAAACTTTGTGGCTGTTCAATTAAGTCCTGAAAAATTTGTTTAGACCGCCCGATTTATATTGGATTTACAGTTTTAGAATTGGCAAAAACACATTTATATCAATTTCATTATAATTTCATTAAAAAACGTACAAAGAAAACGTGAAACTCTGTTATACTGATACTGATAGCCTTCTTTATAACATTATTACTGATGACTTTTACAATGATCTAAATAAAAACATATCAAAATATGATACTAGTAATTATGACCACAATAACCCTTATGGTATACCTAAACTAAATGCTAAAGTACCTGGTTTATTTAAAGATGAATTTGGTGGTACGGTAATTACTGAATTTATTGGATTAAGAGCAAAACTGTACTGTTTAAAAAATGTAAAGAAGACAATAACGAAAGCAAAAGGTGTCACAAAACCTATAACGAATAAATTAAGAATTAAACATTTTGACAAAGTTTTGCAAACAAAAAAAGTGTATAGCCATAATATGAATATGATTCGATCAATCAAACATGTTTTATATTCACAGCAAGTTGATAAGGTAGTTTTAAACTGCAACGATGATAAAAGGCAGATATTGCCTGACAATATACAAACATTACCATGGGGGCACTGTAAGACTATATTTTAAATTATAATATAATAATGTGATACTAAAATTTGTACCTATTTTTTTTGTACCTATCTGTAATAATCTCCAGACTCTATGATTGCCTTAAGCTGGCTCAAGGGCGATCCTACGAAGTGGAAGACGTTCGTAAGCAACAGAGTCAAACAAGTGGTCGACGTTATTCCTGGTGAGCATTGGAACCATGTAAAATCAGAAGATAACGCCGCCGACTGTGCTACACGAGGCCTCAGCGTGTCCAATTTGAAAACGAACACGCTGTGGTGGCAAGGCCCTCAATGGTTACAACATTTTGACAACACATTTCTTGACAACCACATAAAACAAACAGACTGTGAAATCAAACCCAAACAAGCGAATGCTGTGCAATTAGAGCCTCCGTCGCTAATAATAGAATTGCTAAGTACGCATAACAACATGACTCACATTGTTAGAGTCCTAGCATGGATTTTGCGCTTTACTGACGTAACACGTGCGACACAGCGGACTGTGCACGTTAAGTCATTCTACTTAACAGTGACCGAGTTACGAATTGCAGAAAGGGTCATTGTCAAGTACATTCAACATTACGACTTTCCTAACGAGATAAGGAAGTTACATGCAAACGAAACTGTCAATACAAATAGCCCCATTTTGAAACTCAATCCGTTTTTAGATGAATACGGTATTCTGAGAGTTGGAGGCAGGCTCGACAACTCATCTTTACAGTACTTCACAAAACATCCGATGATTATCACAAAAAATAGCAAATTGACACAGTTACTAATAAACAGAGCACATACAGAGACCCTCCATGGGGGTCCGAAGCTGACCCTATCACATTTACGGTGCAAATACTGGATCGTCGGAGGGTACCAAGCAGTAAAAAAATACCTTCATCAATGCGTTACTTGCCGAAGATTCAACGCCGCTAAGCAACAACAAATCATGGCTGACCTACCTCAACCGAGAGTGACAGTATCTCGACCCTTCTTACACACTGGGGTCGACTTTACAGGTTTCGTTGACATCAAAGCAAACAAGGGTAGAGGAATAAAAACATTAAAGGCTTACATAGCGGTATTTGTTTGCCTTGCGACAAAAGCCGTACATCTAGAGTTGGTTTCTGAACTGAGCAGTTACGCATTCCTGGCAGCTTTCCGATGGTTCTGTGCACGACGTGGCGAACCAAGAGATATGTACAGCGACAATGGCACAAACTTTGTCGCCGCGAATCGACAACTCCAAGCAGAGCACAGGGAAATACTGCGCAGCATGGATACAACAGTAATAAATTGTCTTACGAACAAAGGCACCACCTGGCACTTAAACGCCCCAGCATGGCCTTCAGCAGGGGGTCTTTGGGAATCCAGCGTACGCAGTACCAAATATCATTTGAAGAGGATAATTGGAGAACAAAAACTAACATACGAGGAGTTCTCGACTTTATTATGCCAGATTGAGGCATGTCTGAATTCGAGACCACTGTGCCCGTTGACGGAAAACATTGAAGATTTGAAGTGCCTGACAACGGGTCACTTCCTCATTGTGGGCGAAGCCCACCTGACAGCCCCTGAACCAATCAATTCGGATTACGATCTCAGGAAGAGATGGCAACTAGTACAAAAAATTACCCGTGATTTCTGGCGCGTCTGGTCCCAAGAATACTTACAGCAACTACAAGCAAGAAATAAATGGCAGAAGCCCACAGAAGATTTACAATTGAACGACATCGTATGCATCCGAAGCAATCAACCTGTCGGACGATGGGCATTAGGTCGAGTAATTGACACCCACCCTGGAAAGGATGGACACACAAGAGTGGTAACCCTAAAAACAGAAAATGGCATCATGAAACGGCCAATTGTACAACTAGTACCACTGGTTCATAATTCAACCACTAACACAAAAAATGACAACGAAGTTAACCACTCATCATTCACTACCACCCATACCAAACCTTCCTCGCAAACACGCAAGATGTCCTGGATGACGCTCTTATGTTACATCCTTCTGCTCCTCATGACACTATTCACGCCGGGCACTCAAGCCGAACTAAAAACCTTTAAATTAACTCCGTTAGAGACGGACCGAACACTGTACTTTGACAAGATATCTGACATGCAAGAAATCAAAGATGATTGGAAAATAGTTTTATATTATAACATGACAAACTATTGGCAAAATATAAATGCATTGAATACTTATGTGACACAGATAAAACGTTCGGCACGACCCGAAATGTTAGAACAATTCCACATTATTATCAACCAGCTCGACCAAAACATGCAAGAGTTGCGTTATTACAATACATTACTTAAAAATCAACCCATGGAAACTCATCGATATCGACGAGGGCTAGCCGATGGGGTGGGATATCTTGCAAACTCCCTGTTTGGGGTACTGGACCAGCGTTTCGCCGAAAAATATGAAACAGACATCCGAATGACACAACATAATGAACAACATTTATTACAATTAATAAAGAATCAAACTAGCATAATCGAAGCCGAGGGCAACATTCTAAAGCGCAACGAGCACACTATGAACAAACAATTTCGGATTCTTACTGACCACTTAAACAGACTAACAAAGGAAGCAACCCAAGAATATACTCAACACGAAAATGCATTGCACATTATGACTTCCTCTATGGCAGCGAACGGAATCCTTCAACATCTAAAAAACATACAACAAACCGTTATAAATATGTTGACCAACATGTATCATGGTCACATCGACGTCCATCTCTTATCGCCCAAACAATTGCAAACTGAGCTAAACACAATAGCTCGCCATCTGGCCAGCAAACTGGCTCTTCCGGAGATTAATGACAATATACGCAACTTATACAAGTTACTCCAAATCCAAGCTCGCTTAACTGACCAATATCTTATAATAGAAGTAAAAATCCCTCTGCTAAGCGATGAAATATACGAAATTGACCGCTTAATAAGCATTCCGCAGCACGTATCACCCGACAACGTCATACAGGTTATTCCCGGAACCGATCTAATCGCATTCAACATTAACCAAGATACATTCATACCAATGGAAAGCACTGATATCAACAGGTGTACCCAAATGAACGGAAAAAAGGTATTATGTCACTTGAACAATCCCATTTATGACGTACAACAAGGCAAATCCATTTGCAACACAGAAATACTAAATCATCAAAAGAAGCATGACTCGTACTGCCATACGGAAAGAAAACCCTGCGCCGACAAGTGGTACAAATTGCATAAACAAAACACATGGCTATTCGCCTGTTGCGAAGAATGCTTAGTTCGCATCTTATGCCCAGACGGTCTGGCGACAAAAGTACTTCATAGCAACGGACTGATTCAGCTCGGCCAAGGTTGTGTCTTGAAAGGCGACACATTTATGCTATACGCCAACAAAGATTACATCGAAGAAGCATTTACTGATTTAGATCCTCACAATTTATTACTCGAAGTGTCTCCATTAAATAATGTACTGAACACATCCCTCGCTCAGATGACTTTCCACAATGAAACACACGAACAAGAGTTTCAACAGCTCCATCGGGATATACAAATGCTTAAATCCCAGTCCCAAATTGAGGAGATGTCCACTCATGATCGATATCAATATATTACAATCGGAACATCCTTGAGCGTCAGCATTCCCGTACTGGTCATCCTGTTGTACACATACCACAAATATCGAACGGGGATCTGGAAATTTGAACGGCAACCCCGCTTGACAAAACGAACCAAAGTGATAGTGATAGTGAATGTGTTTATACTGAACCAAAGCCAAGTGCGCGAAAACATACAACCCCTCCGACTGAGGTGGTTTTTGACTCAAGTACTAATCTCTAAGTACCTATAGTTCCTAAGTAAAACTTACTTTCTATTATGCTTCAACCTACTAGCACTACTAAATTCTAATAATTTTATAATTAATATTTATTTTTACCTATCGCGATCCTTTGCCTATCGTTAATAAGAAATACCTAACATTTTATTTATCAGACGATCAAATCATATCTTGCTGTTTACATTAAAGTTTACAAGCAAACTGGCCAATCAGTTCTAGATTTCTTTCTTTCAATCACCCTCAATATCGAAATGTCACTTTCACAGTCCTTTGCCAGACAACGATGAATGATGGTGATTGGTTCTTTGTGCACTCGAATGAGTTTAAATGCCCTCGAGGCTTCAAACATGTCCCACGCAATAGTTTTAGGGCCGGTTGCATCAAACCGTCTGTCACCGTTAAAGCGTTCGTCAAGTTTTATTGTATGGGAAGCTCCATAAACGTCTGCTGCGTGACGATGATGTGTCTGTTAAAAGTAGCTAATCAGACCATACAGTGTGAGTCTCCTCGAATCCCGTGGTGGGAAGTTGGTTCATTGGAGCGAATAGATATTGTCCGGGCACAGTCTTCGGTTCGGACACATTCAATTGAATAAGTTTGCACATCCAATGAGGAAAACCGATTCGCCCAACTGCGAAGATTGTGGAACTGTTGAGGATATGCATCACTTCCTTATGGATTGTGTCCGGACTCGAGCGAAGAGAATGCAGCTCTTTGAGGTCCACGGATATACGATGACCGCCATAGGGGTGTTCCAATCACTTCTCGCGGAACTCCTGTCAAAGACTGCTGAATTTAGAATAGAATAGAAAAACGTTTATTGCAGAAACCATCATACAGCATCACATACATTAAAAAAGAAAGAAAAAAAGAGATCTTAGGAACTAAATACTTAAAACTATATTGCTTATTATTAAATACAACAAAAGGTGCTGATGCTGCAGATAGAGGCTACAAAAGGACTCCACTCAGCATATGCTCCAGCATATAATGCTACAGCGCTGGTCTTCCGTGAAGCCCAGTAAGACGTAAAAAGATAGCTCAGAAAACTAAAGGCAGTGTCAATATAAGTAACAAAAAAAAAATGATTTTGTAGATAAATATACAAATTCGGTTGTTTTATTTACTAGTTTTGTTCTGACTTATTTTTTTATAATGAGTTTGTATATTATTGATAATAATATGAAGTGTCCTAACGGAGCCGGCGTAGTCCCATGGACCAAGGCTCCAAAATAAATATAGATAAAAAAAACTTTTTTATGAATAATTAAAGTTAGTATTTATTTGGGCTATTTTTTTTTTTTCAGTCACCCCACTTTTATGTAACATGGGTATTTTTTAAGCGATTAATACTCAGAATCTCTTTAGTAATAGCATAAAAAATAAAGTACAGGTATGCCAAAGAGCTATGGAACGAAGTATCCTTAATATCAGAAAAAATGACAGGAAACGCAATGCAGATATCAGAAAAAACACAAATGTAATAGACGCTTTGGAATATAGCAAAAAACAGAAATGGAGATGGGCTGGTCATGTAGCACGTATGAATAAAGAGAAATGGACGTACAAAGCGACTATCTGGCCAGGACCACAACATAAGCGAAAAAAAGCAAGACCTAGACAAAGATGGGTAGATGAAATAAATACAGTAGCTGGTAAAGACTGGATGTCGAAAGCCAACAATAGAGATGTATGGAATAATATGGAGGAGGCCTTCACTCGAAGAGAGGTCCTTAAGTAATAAGAAAAAATTATAAAATAAATTAATTATAAATATCTTAATTCGCATGAAATTATTGAGAAAAATTAATAAATTCTTATAAACGAGTAAATTTAAATTAGTTAATTTTAAAAAAATTAATATGAAATAGCTATGAAAAAAAAATGCATGTGAAAATAATTAATTATGATCTGTACATTATTTGAATGTGAATGTATTACCTAAGGAATAAATGAGGCTATATATAATATAATATGAAGTGTCCTAACGGAGCCGGCGTAGTCCCATGGACCAAGGCTCCAAAATAAATATAGATAAAAAAAACTTTTTTATGAATAATTAAAGTTAGTATTTATTTGGGCTAAATTTTTTCAGTCACCCCACTTTTATGTAACATGGGTATTTTTTTAACGATTAATACTCAGAATCTCGAGGTCTTTCGATCCTGATAGGAGAAAAAAAAATTCCATACATTTTTTCGAACCTTCCATTCCGTTACCGCCATACAAAATGTATGAAAAAATGGTAACGGAACGGAGAAAAACCTTGAGACACTTTTTTTCTCCTATTAGAATTGAAGCTCGTGACTCTGAGTGGAAACCACATAAAAATTTCCAAATCCAAAAATAAGTGGGGTGGACAACTTTGAAAAAAAAAGGCCCATTTGCAGCATTACAGTTTACACTAAGGCACTGTGTATGTAGACCATAATGGTATATTTATAAATCCCTAAGGTTAATAAGGCTAAACCTCCTGATACCATTGAATAAATACGTTAAGCTCGTATAAATTAGATGTATGCCTGCACTTTCAAACGTCTTAGCAGCTTTATTAAACCGACTTAAGCTCAGCTGCGCTTAAAGCTCAAAGCAAACACTGATTAATCTCTAAGAATTGTCTCGTACAATATTAAACATGACATTTTGAGAAGTGAAGCCTCTCTTGAATGTTCATTCGTCTTGTAAATCCTTTTTAGGTGTCAAGACAGGATACCTACCTATACTTCAGAACATTCCTTTGCTAATCCGCGAATAAATAACGTGCAAGTCAATCAGTGCTAACCTCTGGAGCTGATGTTGACCGTCCGAAGTTCCGCAACTGACCAGGGTCAATTTGGCTGAATTGGGTCAGTTGCGGAACTTCGGACCGTCAACATCAGCTCCTGAGGATGCCTCGTAGAGAGGCGAAACACGTGTCGAGTTTTGTATTTTTGGTGGTGGGTTGTTATATTTATTTGCGTATTTATTTTTATTTTTGCGGCGGGAGGGTGGGAAAATTAATTGCATGTAAAAAATACGCAAGTATAACAGGTTAGCACTGATTGATTTGCACGTTATTTATTCGCGGATTAGCAAAGGATAGTTCTAGTTTACGATTAACATGGATTTCCGTAAAGTAACGCCTGATTCCGTCAATTATACTTCATTTTTTTAGCATTAGAGAGAACGTAAAAGCATGAAGCACGAGGTCTTTTATATGAGGCACTTTTGGCACAACTGTCATTCATCAACTGTCAGTATCTTAAACAGATTTTAATAAAATACTCGATCTATTGTTTTCTACACTAAAATTATAAAAGTGTGTTTGTTATTTATATATAAATAATACTTACAATTATACATTTCATTTGAAAGTATTTGTTTTAGTCTGTATTATTTTAAATTTCCTAATTTAGCTCTGGAAAGGTTTCATATTAATAAACCCAAAGAAGCAGACATTTGAAACTATCGGTTCATTCTATGAGTTGTCACTGTTGTCAATGGTATTTATTTATTTATACATATTAGGTACGTTATTTGGTGTATTAACGTATAGATCTTATGATGTTATTACTTTATTATGAATATTCTCTTTTGTGCTGTGAGTTTGGTGGCATTCGACTGTGATTACTGCAATGGATCTGAGGCCCAAGTGGCTTGCAAAAACACCGTCATGTAGTCCTCTGGACGTTAGTTTCTTGAATAAATAAATAAATAAATAATCACTCCAATTTTGCTTAGCAAATCATCAAATGATGCGGTTGATATACCTACGGGTGCAATTAAAACAAAACTCTAAAAATAACTAATATTGCCTTGTTATGTTCTCGTTCTGGTTAAAATTGTTAACATCTAATATTTGTCCTAAGAAGACAGGTTGACGACGACTGCTTTTTTGTTTACCAAATTTCTAACTCTAAAAAAACGAGGTACTTATAGCTAAAGTTACAGTTACTGACGCTTCGTAAGCTTATTAATAATTGTTATTATTTATTTACCTATTCCATCAGGTAACAAAAAACCCATTTGGTATACATTTAAATCACATACACATTTAAAGGTAACAAACACAGAGACAAATATATCTAATAATAAGAATTAAAATTACAAAAAACAAAAAATATATATTGTAGCTACTCTTCTGTGGCGCGACAAAGACAGACTGCGATTCGAGTCACGTAGCGTCAACGATTGTCACTTTGGCTAGGCCGGCGGCTGTCTCTGTACAGAAAATAGATTTATCTAAGCCTTAGATCCTAAGGATTCAAAATCCAAGTTTTTGAGAAATATCTTGAGAATTGGTTTATTTGACTTTGCAAGCTCTCCACCATAACAGAAATATGGATTTCTACGTTCACGTTTATATTGTGTAAAGATGTTGTCCACAACTATTTTTTTGCTAGAAATCCGTTAACTTTATCTGCTGTAATTATGTTTTCGTCAAAGATATCACGGCAAGATACTCGTTTGCTACTTTCAATAGCTAAACATAATCAGAAAATAAATCTGCAAATCCAGTTTTGTTATACTTGATATAGCTAATATTTGGCAAAGAAAGAGCTATGGGGGTCGCGAAAAAGTTAAGGAGTCATAAAGGGCCGTGACACCATAAAGTTTGAAAACCACTGATCTAAGGCAACAAAAGATAATGTGTTGACATATTGGACATACAAATAACGCTAGTTGACGCGTGAATGACGCTAGATGTCACTACAAATATTTTGCATTTACTGATGTATGGAGTGGAGTTACAAGTGTTACAACTCTTCCCTTGCTTATTCCTCTATGGTCAAGGTAATAAACATGGACACGGACAAATCGCTAAAAAGATGGCACCGGTAAAACCAGGTTTTACCGAATAAGATAGGTAAAAGTCCGTTATCGGCATCGTTAAATATATTTTTACCGATAAATCCTAGGATTTACCATACTTCGGGCTTTTATAATGAACATTATTATCCATCTGTCATTTACATTTCTCTGGTATACTCGTAAACTAGCGCCATCTTCTCGCAAACCGACCAATCAACACAGAGTAGTCAGGAATACCATCGTAGAACACCATCTAGCGCCCATTGTTTGAATTAGTAATCTCACTGGTAGTGTCTTAATATTAAATGCTGCGTATAGATGGCGCACTATTTGTCAGTTTCTAAATTTTATTACATTCTGTAAAATGATTTTCTTGATTTAAAAAGAATACCTAGTCATAATGTCTGTAAATTCTGAAATCCTTAAATTCATTTAAAATCCAATGATATTGCGGCCGCAATTTAGTAAAATGCTGCAAAAGGTGCTAAATGACCCTCGGGCCAGATAAATCAATTTAACCTTGTACTACGAAAAAAAGAAAGAAATGAGGGCGTCATCATTTTAGGGGCTTTTTGTGTGGTAACGAAATAAAGTTTTTAGGGTGCGTTATGTGCGTACGTAGCCGAATGGCACAACCGCTCACGAAACACTCACGAAACGAAACGCTCGTAGATATCTATCTCTATCATTCTTGCGTATTGGTGCGACAGAGCCAGACTACCTATCGCGGCGTTTCGTTTTCGTTTCGCGTCGTAGAAATTTCTCCGACGCCAAACGAAAGCGATACGCCGCTGGCTCTGTCGCGCCAATACGCAAGCGCGATAGAGATAGATATCTACTAGCGCTTCGTTTCGTGAGCGTTTCGTGAGCGATTGTGCCATTCGGCTAGCCACCCTGATCTCATGATCTGATTATAAAAGTAAATCACATTTTTAGATTTCATTCCCGTTTTGAATAAATAAGGTAAAAATAAATATCGTAACATACAACTTCGGGCTCCTCCAGATATGTCACCGTTTTATTTTCCTAAAATGTGAGTGTGTTTAGTAAAACGTCCCACTTTGTTACAACAAAGTGGTACACCATTAAGGCGAGATTTACTTGTATATTTATATGAATAAACTGACAAATTGGCTTTCTAGCAATCGACAAAGTGGGACGTATTCCCGTGCACAATCACAAATATACTTCCAACGATACCTATTAACATCTTTATACTACGAAAGTAGCAACTTGACTACAAATTTCACCTTGGCAAAAACTTGTATACTTATCCATTATCGTTTATCACTGATAATATATTTTTCCCCTCACTAGCTCGGAAACACGTGTTTTGTCCTTTAATACCAGCGGGTAAAAACGCATTTTATCCACTAGTGGATAAAGTAATTTGACCTTGAATATAGTTATTTTTTCTGCTTTAAAATTGATAAAAGTGAAGTGAATCTAGTGATGACGATGATTTACCACCTGTGGAACTACTGGAAGCAGTGATAAACGCGTTTTTTGCGTTGTACTTTCCTCGCTATACTGCCGTCCTATCACTAGAACCCCTCTAAGCTGCATATTACCAGTTTTCATTTGGATAAATATTCTTAAATAGGAAAGAATTCCCCATCGACTGGTCTTGGAATCATATTTTTATCATTTTTAGTTACCGAGATACAGAGTCGACATACCTCGCTAAGTGCACTATTTTATAACCCTTTTCAATAGTATAAAACCGCAAACCCACATTTGTCTTCTATAACTTATATTAAAGCGCTTAGCAGTTGTTTATCTTCATAGTTTTATCACACGATACATAACTATAACAACGTTACTTGACATAAGCTTCATAAATTCCCATTAAAGCCGTTTAATTGCGTTATTACATTTTATAACATTCACTTTTTTAAATAAAATACTACGCTTAAACACGGCTAAAGTCCTTTAACCGTGTATTTAAAGACTTTCATTGTAATTTCGGTTACAAGTACATCACTAAAACCTAGTTACTGCGCTTTACCACAGTATAAGGATAAATCAGTAGTTAATCTCCGGCAGCGGCGACGCGGTCGTTACTACTGCGCAAGGTCACGCAGGGTTGTACCTGTGCTACTGTCCTACTCGTTGTAATTGTGTATGGCGCTATACTAGTACCAACGCTCTTTCTACCTTTTTATCTAATAAAGATTCAAGTACGTGTTTGTTTCTTAAATACTGACGAAATCGTATTTACATAAAATGTTTGAATAGATGTTTGCACAATATTTAAGTAGGCACACAGCAAAAGGGAGTGTACAAGTTTCTAATGGGGTGGCAACGCGCATGTGACTGTTTGAGTTGCAGGCGTCCATAGGTTACGGTGACCGCTTTACATCAGGCAGACCGTATACTTGTTTGCCACCGACGTTGTATAAAAAAAAAATATATAAAAAGTAGGTACCAAACTTTCGAGCTAGATAGATCGCAGCATCTACCTAAATGTCGTTACAGATAAATCCTTATTGATTTTAATGTGTCATTCTAGCTTTAAATCTCACTTTTACGCCATTTACGTAAGCAATAATGTACCTAACACTGCAAAAAATATAACAACCACTTACTTTTCTGGGTGTCTAGGAATTCTAAAGAACATTCTGACATTTCCGCATTTTGAGAACTGTTCTCCATACACCCATAAACACTACAGTAACGAAAATATGTCTTCGGTGCTGACGTCATTTTCTCCCGAACTCAACACGTCAACACAGCGCGCGAACGCGGCCCCGACTGTCCAGCCCAATACTTACCAGTTTCGCATGTATTCGGTGCATATGGAGAGTAGTTTTCGACACACCGCGCGGAGTGAAGTTTGTTAGAAGAGTTATTACTGCTTTATACTGTGGCTTTACGGTGAATTTATTACTAAAAAATATTCATAATGCCACACTGAAACAGGACAAACCAGCAAAGCTACGCTAAAACCCCGCTAGTTGTAAAAGTATACCTTCCAAAGTTATTGCGGCAGTTCGACAGTCGGCCGAGCGGCTCGCACTCAGAAGGTTGTGCGAAGGCTGTAGTGACCGGTGAATGAACATTTTCTCCTTAAAATGTTAAGAAACCGAAGACCAGGTAAGTGTTAAATATCTTTTTTTTAAGGTTTTTTTCAAGCACAACTTGCGTTTTGCTAACGTATTATCACACGTTTGCCGCGACAAGTAAATACCTAACTCATAAGTTATTCGATCAAGAGCCCAGTTAAAACTATTGTGTACAAATAAAGCGTAAACAAAAAAGTCAAGAAATTACATTGTACCATCCTATTGCTATGTAGGCATTGCCATAGCCACATACATTTTGTAAGCATTTATTTACCTTACAATGTTTTAGTACCTATGTAGGTATGGATTACTTGCGCAACATTATATTACCGTCAAGCTGATTTAATAATGCAGTCAAAAATCAAATTAATTATATTTCTTTTAGGCTTGTTACGAACTTCAGGAAACAAACGATAACAGAGATCTGCGAATAAAATGAATACCGAAAAACCGACCACAAGTCATCACACCAGCAGTAAGTTTAATAAATGTAGAACAGAAGGGGATTGCTCAACTTGATCTTTACCAAGGAACATTCTATCGTTGTGTATTGTTTCAAGAATTTTTGAGATTGATACCTCAGAATTCTTTGCCTAACTTAGCCACGTCGAACGTTTCTGCTTTAATTTTCAATGCTGACGAAAATACATCAATTTTAAAACTCCCTTTTACTGGTCCAAGCTAAAACCGTTGCTGACGATCATCGAATTATGGTCCAAGAGCTGGCAGGATTTTGGAGTAGGTCCTTGAGGCAACCTGGAAAGGTGCTCAGATGCTTCTCTGATCATAGCCAACATCAGGTCTGCAAGTCTGGCAGCTGGGGAGCGGGGCTTTATCGAGCTATGAATTTTTAAAGATTTAATTTTTTGAGGCCCAAAAAAGGTGTTTGAGGCAACCTGGAATTATTAAAAAGTGAAAATAGAGTTCCTCAGAAGTCGCATAGTATTTATGCCAGATCATTTGGCCGGGTCCTTCACCGTGCCAGAACGGTACAAAGTGGTAAAAAAAAAATTCCAAAAAAGGTTCTTGAGGCAGTCTGTCATTTTTACCAGTGAAAGATGAGGGTCTAAATAGCCATGGAAAAATAATGCCATGACATGAGGTGGGGTCCGTACCCTGCCATTCGATCTTGAAAGTCAATTTTTTAGTTTTTCTTAAATAACTCGTAAACGGTGGCCCACAGCAAAAAAATATGTTAAACAGAAAATATCTACATAAAATTTCCTACAAGAAAGGTTATGTACGTTTTTTCGATAGGATCAATATATAAATGGATAATTTAGTAAGAAAGTTTTTTTTAATCGATTACATGCTCCGTTTTTCGTCAATACCTCGTAAACGGTGGCCCACAGCAAAAAATTATGTTAAACAGAAAATATCTACATAAAATTTCCTATAAGAAAGGTTATATAACTTTTTTCACTAGGATCAATTTTTTAGTTGGAAAGTATTTTTAAATAGATATTTGGGCCGTTTTTTGTTGATAACTCAAAAACGGTGGCTCACAGCCAAAAATAATGTTAGACAGAATTAATCTACATAATATTTCCTACAAGAAAGGTTCTATACGTTTTTTCGCTAGAATCAATATTTTAGTTGAAAAGTATTTTTAAATACATTTCATGGGCAGTTTTTTGTTAATAACTCGAAATCGGTGGCCCACAGCCAAAAATAATCTTATACAGAATTAATCTACATAATATTTCCCACAAGAAACGTTCTATAACATTTTTCGCTAGAATCAATATTTTAGTTGGAAAGTATTTTTAAATAGATTACATGGGCCGTTTTTTGTTAATAACTCGAAATCGGTGGCTCACAGCCAAAACTAATGTTACACAAAATTAATCTACATAATATTTCATACAAGAAGGGTTCTATAACATTTTTCGCTAGAATCAATATTTTAGTTGGAAATCATTTTTAAATAAATTTCATGGGCCGTTTTTTGTTAATAACTCGAAATCGGTGGCTCACAGCCAAAACTAATGTTACACAGAATTAATCTTCATAATATTTCCTACAAGAAAGGTTCTATAATATTTTTCGCTAGGATCAATATTTTAGTTGGGAAGTATTTTTAAATAGATTTCATGGGCCGTTTTTTGTAAATACCTCGTAAAAGGTGGCCTACAGCTAAATAAAATGTTCACGATATTAAATATTGAAATTTGATATTGGCTGAAAGTAATAGCTGTCATAGACAGCACTTTATTTTCTCTTAAGTTTAGTTCCCGAAATAGCCACATGGAGCTAGTTGTATGTTCTCTGTCATATTGCTCACGTTTTACTTACCGGTGTCAGTTTTCTAATATTCGTTAATATATTTTATTTAAAGAAAGTATTCTTGTTTACTTAAATCGCCAATTGGTTATGGGCCCCTTAGCCCACGCGAGTGAGTAATTAACAAAGAAAGACGGTAAAGTAGTGTGCAAATGCAGTGAGAAACAGTGACTCGAAAAAAAAGATGGAGGTTACTGGAAAAGTCGAGAAATTCGATGGAACGAATTTTAAGCAGTGGAAGTTCCAAATTATGTGCGCATTACGAGCGAAAGGTTTAAATATAAAGGAAGCTAAAATGGAATCGAATGCCACACAATGGAATAAAGATGATGGAATGGCGATGTTCATCATGACATCGGCCATGCATCTCAATCAAATTACGCTTATTGAGAATTGTGAAACTGCGTTAGAAATATTGAATAAGCTCGAATCTATTTATGAACAAAAGTCTGAGCTTACTAAGATGATGATTCACGAGAGATTCTACCAGTACAAGATGAGTCCAACGGATAGTATAGCTCAACATATAGCTAAAGTTGAATCCTTGGCTAAACAACTTAAAGAAAGCGGCGAGAGTATCAGTGATACCGCTATTATGACGAAGATATTGAGTACTCTTCCACCTAAATTCAGATCCTTACGTCAGGCGTGGATGTCATTAGATACTAAGAGCCAAACTATTGTCAACTTGACTGCTCGTTTACTGGATGAAGAGGCGAGTCTAAATGTGGAAGATGAAAATGAAACCGCCTTGTATGTTTCTAAACAGGTGAAGAAGAAAGTGTTCACTACCACTAAGCCCGGCCCTTCTTCAAGTAAGAAAGATTCAAAAGAGAATAAGGAACATCAAGGACATCGCTATCCTTGTTACAACTGTGGTGTTCGTGGCCATTATGCGAGAGAATGTCGGGCTCCGAAGAAAAGTCAAGGGAAAAGTGACATGTTAGCTTTCAATGTTACACACTGTGAGTGGAAAGAACCCAAGGAAGATGACAGATGGATATTGGATAGTGGCGCCTCTGGACATATTTCATTTAAAAAGGAATATTTTACAGAAATTCACGAGTACAGAGGTTCACCATTGAAATTGGGCAATGAGGAAATTTTAGATGTGGCCGGACAAGGAGACATTTTGTTAAATAAATGGGTCGATGGTCAGTGGGAGACCAGTGTTTTGAAAGACGTTTTATATGTCCCTAATTTAAACAGAAATTTAATCTCTGAAGGAGTGATAACAAGACATGGCTATGAAATTGTTAAAAAAGGCTCTGACGCGTTTATCTATCTGGACAATAAAAAAGTTATGTGTGCATCTTTAAGAAGAAATAACTTATATGAAGCAAAAGTGAAAACTGTATTGAATCAGTGCAATTTAGTACAAAAATCAGACTTGCGTACGTGGCATGAGAGGTTATGTCACATGGACATTAAAGAAATTCAGAAAATGTGCAATAATAATGTGATAAATGGTGTGGAACTAACTGACTGTGACAGTTTTGTGTGTGAGGGTTGTGCCTACGGAAAACAAGCTCGGAGACCGTTCCAGAAGTCCAGCAGAGGTCCACTGCAGCCAGGTGACATGGTTTATAGTGACCTTTGTGGCCCCATGAGCGTGCCCTCAGTACAAGGTATGAAATATTTCATATTATTTAAAGATGCTGCTACTGCTTATAGACATGTGTACTTTCTTAAAAACAAGAGTGATGCATTAGAGTATTTCAAGAAGTACAATGCCATAATAAAGAATAGATTCTTGCATAGTGTGCGTGTGTTGCATACTGACAATGGCGGTGAATATAAAAGTAAAGAATTTAAAGAATATCTGGAGCAGGGTTCGAAAGGATATTCTAAGTATCCAAACGTGTATTTCTGCGCTTGTTGCGTCTATCCGAACGCACGTCTAGCCGCGACACGGGGATTCCCCAATTCACAAAAAATGTCAGTTGGTGTTATGTAAAGTCAAGTGAACTCGAATGTCATTGGTTTATTAAGTTAAATATTGTTTAGTGTGTTGAATTTGAACAATGCCGCGCGAGAAAGATCCAGTGTGGTCATTCTTTAGTTGCACGAAGACAAAAAATACTGGGTTATGGGCTCGGTGCAAAAAATGTGACAAAGAGATGCAAGGAATACTAAATAGAATGAAATCTCACGTAAAAGTATGTCAGCCGCAAGTACACATAGCAGAACCAGATCCACAGCCATCATTGCCATCAACCAGTTCCAGTTCAGTTCAGTCTCAGTCACATCTGACTGGGCAAAACACAGGTTTGGCATTTCATGTTTCTTTATGAACAGTTATATTTACAATCATAAATTATAATAATTAATCTCAAATTGTTGATACACGAGAACGAGAACAAAGATCAGTTTATTAAGTCAGTTCAAAGCTCACACGCAGACGCAATAAGAGGCCAGTAGTTTCAAGCAGCAGCAGCGCGACTCCGCGCGGCAATTTCAAATTCTAGTACCTAAATAAATTTGTATTTTGTATCGCTAATAAGAGTGATAAGAGTAATAAGACTTGTACGCGCGACGGGTCGCGTGATTATGTGAAATAACTGTCTCTAAGTAACCTCAACCTCAGTTTTTTTTTAAGAATACCTAAATAAATTAGTTTTTTTTTTGTTTAGGCAAAACAATAGAAGCTAGTGAAGAAACTGGAAGTAGCCGAAAGCAGTTATCTACATAATCGAAAATACTATGTCTTAAAAATTCCGAAGTCATAACAACAACCAAGGAATATAAGCAAAAAATTGATATGCAGGTCGGAAAATACTTTTACGCGACTAACACTCCATTCAATCATGTTGAACACGAAGAGTTTAAAAAATTATGCGCCCTTTTACGTCCTGGGTATAGACCTCCATCAGCATATGAAATAGGCAATCCCATATTAGAAAAAATTATGCTGAGACAATGACTATATGTAAAGAAAAACTTACGAATCAAACAGTTTGCATGTCTCAGGATGGCTGGAGCAATGTTCATACTGAACCTCTGGTTTGCAGCAACATTGTTACTGCTCAAGGCGACTCAATTTTTGTTGATTGTGCGGATACAAAAGAAAATCCACACACAGCTCTTAATTTGAAGGACATCGCACTAAAATCAATCGCTAAAGCTAAGCAGGAATTAGGCGTTACTGTTAGAAGTTTTGTCACAGACAGTGCTGCTAATGAGCGATTAATGCGGAGTCATCTTGAGAAAACTGAAGACGTGGACATAATACAATATGGATGTTCAGCTCACATCTTAAATCTACTGGCTAAAGATTTGGAGATCCCTGCCGTTACCGCATCGATAATGAAAGTAATAAAATACTTTCGCAACCATCACATTCCAGCAGCTCTATACAAACAAGCAGGTGGTAAAAAGTTAGTCCTCCCTCTAGAAGTACGTTGGAACACGATGAACGACGCCATTCGCTCGTATCTGGATAACAGAGGAATTTTAGTTCAAGTTAGCCAAGACCATAAAGACAAAATCGATAGGGAGGTTATAAAAATTGTGAATGACTGTCAGATTACAATGAATGCTGTAGATTTCCTTAAAACATTGTCACCCATTGCAACAGCTCTCGACAGGATGCAACGTAATACTACCACAATAGCTATAGCTGTTGAAATATGGAATAAACTCGAGTTTGACCTGTTGGGTAACAGTGCATACCAAAATGCAAAAACAAAGAAAATCTTTTTGAGTCGTAGAGCAATGGCACTGCAAGGCTTACATTACGCTGCAAATATGGTAGATCATAGGTTCCTTGGTCGAAACCTAAACAATGAACAGAAAAAACAAGCGTATAACTTCATAACTGCTGGAGAAGTTGATGAAAACTTTGCTCCTTTCATAATGGCACTAACAGCAAAAGCTTACCCGTTTCCCAAATTCATGTTTGGCGAAACGTTCAAGAACACCTGCCCTATTTTGTGGTGGACTTCCGTGACTCTAGAAGATGAAGAGAGATGGCCACAAAAAGAAAAGTTCGTAAAGTTTTGTGAACAGTTATTAACCGCAATAGCTTCAACTGCACCATTAGAGAGATGTTTTTCATCATTTGGGCTAGTGCAGTCAAAGCTAAGAAACAGACTGGGCAATGAAAAGGCTGCAAAGCTGGTATTCTTGTTTAAATATTATAACCAAGAGGATAAAACCAAGAAGCAAGATCTTAGTTGGATTTTAGAGGAACAAATAAGTTCTACTGAAGCTGTAGCAACGACAATGCCAATGGAAATAGAATCACCATCGGATGAAGATATTCCTTTGGCTTCTTTGGTCAAGTAATTTATGTTCAAATCTGACGAACACAGATTTTCATTAAATCTACTGTTAATTATTAGTTGTGTAGTATGTTATGTAAGAAAAATTAACAATTTTTTGTTTTTAAACAATAAACCACTGATATTTCTTCTGAAACAATTTTACAAATGATCTTTTAATACTGGTGATAATAATCGATAATTATCCGATAATTATCGGATAATTATCGGATAATTATCCGATAATTATCACGGGTCGTTATTATCTTGATAATTTCGAACCCTGCAGTGAAGGCATACTGCATGAATTAACAGCTCCTTACAGTCCAGAAATGAATGGCCGGGCAGAACGCGAAATGAGGACGATTATGCAGAATGCTCGGTCTATGCTATACGCTCGTGGCATATCCCTTGATCTTTGGGCGGAAGCAGTCAGCTGTGCTGTCTATATATTGAATCGTACATCTTCACGTCAAACCCCAAGTGTTACACCTTATGAACTATGGACTGATATGAAACCTAATCTAGATCATGTAAGAGTGTTTGGATGTGTGGGTTATGTACATGTACCAGATCAGTTAAGAACGAAACTAGAGAGTAAGAGTCGGAAATTGATGTTAGTCGGATATGAACACACAAATTACAGGATGTATGACCCAGAAACCAAAAGAGTGACAGTGTCGAGAAATGTTATATTTGATGAAAGAAACACACCAAACTGTCAGAAAAATGAAGTAGAAATCTCACTTAATTTTGGTGATGAAATTGAAGATGAAAACAATTTGGAACAAGTCGAGATAGAAAGGGTGGAGCAAGAAGAGGCAGATATTACTCTGGATGAGGATACCTCTTATGGTGATGCGAATCAACAGGATGACACCTATATACCACCTTGTGAAATTAATTCAGAAGCCTTACGCAATGAAGTGTCATACAACTTAAGACCCAGGAGAAACTGTGTCTTTGAAGTAAACTTTTCAAATAGTTTAGATATCCCTGTTACTTACAATGATGCAATCAACAGTTCAGAGTGTAAAGAGTGGCTGAAAGCTATATCGGAAGAGCTAGAATCTCATCGAGAGAATAACACCTGGAGTTTTGTTGATCGAGAAGATCATAGGACCATAACATCAAAGTGGGTTTTCAACATTAAAAGGAACAAAGATGGTGAAGTAGAGAAGTATAAAGCCCGCCTTTGTGCTCGTGGCTTTACACAAATTCAAGGACTTGACTATTATGAAACGTTTTCACCAACTACCAGATATGAGTCAATTAGAATATTGTTAAGCATCGCTGCTCAAATGGATTGGAACATAAGACAATTAGATGTGAAAACAGCATTTTTATATGGGGTCCTAGAAGAGGACATATATATGGAAGTGCCAGATGGTGTTACAGCACCAGCACCTAATAAGATATGCAAGTTAGAAAAATCCCTCTATGGACTGAAACAGTCTTCCAGATGCTGGAATAAGAAATTTACAGACTTTTTAGTGAAATTTGGTTTCATACAATCACGGGCAGATAGTTGTGTGTTTGTAGGTAATTTTAAGGGTGTTCAAGCAATCTTGATTTTATATGTTGATGATGCTCTAGTTATGTCTGAGTCTAATACTGTTCTAGACCTGATTGTTAACCATTTGAAAACTGGTTTTCAAATTAAAGAACTAGATTTGAACAAATATGTGGGTTTAGAGATAGTCAAGAGCAATAGCACCATCTGTGTACACCAGAAAAGATATATAGAGCAGATAATATGTAAGTTTAATATGAGTACTGCCAATGCATGCAATACACCTGTTGATGTTAATGTGCCTATTAAGAAAAATGAAAATGAGAATGACAATGTTGATTTTCCGTATCGTGAAGCTATTGGTTCACTATTGTTCTTGGCCAATGCAACTAGGCCGGACATATGCTTTGGTGTAAATGTTTTAAGCAGATATATTAATAATCCTAGTTTGGAGCATGTAGCTCAAGTGAAAAGAATAATCAAATACCTTATTAAAACAAAAGATGTCTGTATTAAGTATGAAAAGCAGTCGGACTTAGTTGGTTACTCTGACTCAGATTTTGCTGGGGACTTAGATTCTAGAAAGTCAACTACGGGTTATTTGTTCATGTTGAATGGAGGGCCTATCTCTTGGGCTAGTCAGAAACAGCCCTGCGTGGCCTTATCGACATGTGAAGCTGAATTCTTAGCTGGTTGTGAAGCAGCTAAGAACCTGTTATGGCTTAAACAATTTTTTAAAGACATAGAATTTGATATGAGTTGTACAACTTTGTGTATGGACAATCAAAGTGCCATAAAACTTATAAATAACCCAGTTTTCCATAAGAAAAGTAAGCACATAGATGTAAAGTTTAATTTCATTCGTGAAAAAGTCCAACAAAAGTTGATAGATATTAGATATGTGCCCAGTACAGAACAACTTGCGGATATATTTACCAAGGCTTTACCGGCTGTGCAATTTATGAATATCAGAGACCAGATACTCTCGATATTGTAATTTTCTTTTGTTTTGCTCTACAATCGGGAAGTTGTTCTGTTGACAATTTGAAGGTTTGTTTTTCTTTGTTTTTTATTGTATGCTATGAGTAAATGTAATAGGTACATACATTGCATTAGCCATATCAAATTTAGTGGGAGTATTAAATATTGAAATTTGATATTGGCTGAAAGTAATAGCTGTCATAGACAGCACTTTATTTTCTCTTAAGTTTAGTTCCCGAAATAGCCACATGGAGCTAGTTGTATGTTCTCTGTCATATTGCTCACGTTTTACTTACCGGTGTCAGTTTTCTAATATTCGTTAATATATTTTATTTAAAGAAAGTATTCTTGTTTACTTAAATCGCCAATTGAGAAAATTTCTACATAAGATTTCCTACAAGAAAGGTTCTAAGTATACGTTTTTTCGCTAGAATCAATATTTTAGTTGGAAAGTATTTTAAAATGGGCCGCTTTTTGTTGATAACTCAAAAACGGTGGCTCAAAGCAAAAAATAACGATATACAGAATTAATCGTCATAATATTTCCTACAAGAAAGGTTCTATAAGATTTTTCGCTAGGATCAATATTTTAGTTGGAAAATATTTTTAAATAGATTTCGTTAGCCGTTTTTTGTAAATACCTCGTAAACGGTGGCCCACAGCTAAATAAAATGTTCACGAGAATAAAATCTACATAAAATTTCCTTTAAGAAAGGTTCTATACGTTTTTTCGCTAGGATCAATATTTTAGTTGGAAAGTACATATTTTGAAATAGATTACATGGGCCGCTTTTTGTTAATAACATCAAAAACGGTGCCCCATTACCAGAAATAATATTAAACAGAAATAATCTATATAATATTTGCTACAAGAAACGTTATGTAAGATTTTTCGTTAGGATCAATATTTTAGTAGGACAGTATTTTAAATAGATTACACGAGCCGTTTTTTGCAAATAACTCGAAAACGGTGGTCCACAGCTAAATCAATCTTCAACGGGAATAACAAACATAAAATTTGCTACAATAAAAGTTTTGTACGTTTTTTCGCTAGGATCTAATATTTAAATAGATTTATTTATTTATTTACACAAAGAAAATTACACAGTATCACAGTATACAAAACTAAAGCACCGTGAATTTTAAATAAACATTACAACAAGTAACACAAAATTAAATATTAAATAAACAGCAAAATCAAAACATGACGCTCGTATAGCCCGGTCTACTGCCACGAACCATATCTGTTTTTTTGATTACATGTTGGAAAAGATGGACTCGCACCACCAAGTAGATGCGATATACTTCGATTTCAAAAAGGCATTCGACTTGGTCGACAATGACGCACTACTGCAGAAATTTGCAGCACTCGGTTTCACCCCAAAGCTCTTGTCGTTTTTTGTTAATTACTTGAAAGATCGTAGCCAATACGTGCAAATGTGGAACTTCCGGTCTAGAGAATATTATACGCGTTCGGGAGTTAGCCAGGGGAGCAACTTGGGTCCGACACAGTTTCTTATTATGGTAAACGACCTTTGCAGTAGTATTGTTGGGGCGCATTTTCTCCTCTTTGCTGACGATCTCAAGTTAATTTTGCCAATAGATAGTTCCTTGGACTGCGACTTTCTCCAGCAGATGGTGGATACAGTGTCACGGTGGAGCGCTAAGAACAAGCTGGAGCTTAACGCTAAGAAATGTAAAGCCATCACATTTACTAGGTCAAAAAACCCGATCACAGCGAGCTACCATCTTTCTGGCGTTCCGCTGGAGCACGTTTCCGCCATCCAAGATCTTGGTATTGGGTTGGATACTAAGCTCAACATGCACGATCACATCATAAGCATTTGCAAGAAGGCTAACAAGACGTTAGATTTTATCATGAGAACAGCCGCACAATTCAGTGACGTGAAAATTGCCCTACTATTGTATAATGCGTATGTCAGAAGCAAATTAGAGTATAATGCGATATAAAAGCGTATAAACGCCCATCTGCCCGCAAGAATATCAACATTAGGTGCCACGTCTAAAAACTCATTCACTATTTGCAGTGCACGAACTAGCGGTTACTTGCGGCAAAACACGGTTCGAGCGGCCGGCACCGCCAGTAGGGGGTGCCTACATTCACGAAAAGCATATTTCGTCACAGAGAGAACAAATAGACGGACCAGCTGGGATACTAAAACCGGGCAATCTGACTCCCCCTTCAAAATACCACATGCAACAGACATCAGCACGACATTACGCCTAACTTCTAACGAGAAGAAACCCAACGTCCCCAAAAGGAATTTTGTTGGGTACAAGAATCGGTAATACCCGTACATTTTTTTATAAAAGAAACGCAAAAATGTTTTTTGGACCTTTTCGAGCAGCAGGATGTAGGGCGCTTCATGGGGATTCCAAACGGCTGAGGCTGTCTCAAGCTTACTTCTCACCAGGGTAGTAAGGTAACGGCGGCTATCAACGCGGGTATCGAAATCGACGTCCATTACCGCCGCATTTGCAAATACGCATTTTATAGGCAAACCGACCAATTTCTTAAAAAAAGTTACTCACAAAGGAAGCCTGTTTAGTTGACTAACGCACATATAGGCGATAGAGAGTGTGAATGAAAGAAGACGCTCGCTATTTGACAGTTTTTGCCACGGGGCCGCGAGAAGAGGTTGTGTCATACTGACGTGTGACGCTAAACCTAAGTGAACTCCAATCTCATTTAGTAGTTTACGTAATAATTATGGCAAACAGGTGAAAGTTATGCATTTCAAATTATTATTTATAGTTTTCTACATGACTTCTGAGTACTTTTTACGTATTGTTTAGCCTGGAAATGTGTTTAAAGTGGAAATTAAAAGACAGCGGTGAAAGGCGCCATTTCGTGAGTAGATTCTATTACTGTGGTATACCACGGTAATAGTTAAAGTAGTGATATTAGTTATTTTTGCTTTATTTTAAGTATATGTGATCAGTTATATAATGTCTTACAGTTGTTTCAATCTTGATCTATTCACGCTATCAAAGAACTATTTACGCGGTATGAAAATTATTCAACAAAACCTTAATTTTTAGCAAAAACTTCATGACTGATTTCGTAGTTTCTATGAAAACCGTTAATTTGTCAATTTTTTAAACATTGACATAAAGTCTGATGCTTACTTACCAGTTATGTAAGCTTGGTTTTAATATAAGGTTGCAATATTTTATTTTGATTTGTAATGAAAATACATCTGTATGACTTTGTTTTTATGGGTCGGAATTAGATTTTATAATACTCCAATTTATGCCTATTACCGATGGTACGATCAGATAACCCTCGGTAATAGAATATATTAGAAATAGAATCTATTACCGATCCATGCAATATTTGTTTGGGTCGGTAATGGGTTCCTATAGAAGTATCTATTACCGAGCGACATATTAGTCTTGTATCAAAATATGACATTTAGTGTACCGTAAGTACAGATTTCTTAGGTGAAACTGAGTCTTCTGTGGGTATTCATAAAGGAGGATAGTATAGGTATATGTATTTGTCATAATTTGTATATTCAACCGTCGGTATTAAGCTCCGAATTTTGAGATGGGTTTCTATTTACCGATGGCAGAAAAACACTGTCATTCATACCCTCGGTAATGATATCTCAATTCGCGTTAATAGAACTGCAACCTGTTCATTACCACGGTAATAGAAAATTTAGGTATGTTGGCTTCAATAATAATTTTATGACATATAATAAACTAAAATGATCCTAAAACTCTTTAAAACTAATAGTTCAATAAATACTCTTCCATAAAAAAAATATTTGTGGTCGTTAATGAGCTTTGATACCCTTAATTTTTTGGTATCTTTTGAAATCTGCTTAAATACCACGTTAATAGGCGCCATTACCTTATAAAGAAGCTTTATGTCCCTGGGATTGTCAAATTCTTTGGCGTTGCGGACAACAAACCCAAGCCTGCGGTAACAGTCTGCAGCAAGCATTGTCATGTGCTCATGAAAGTTAAGGTGGGAATCTAAAACATAACGGCACAGTTGTCAACATTGAACTGAAGTTTCAGAAGTTTGTTTACAAGACTCAATTCATAAACCCGATCAATATCACTTTGTAAAGATTGTAAGTCAGAATCTTCCTGGACCCTGTAAATTAGTTTCAGGTCGACAGCATAGAGTAGGCATTGCGCATGCTTAGGCACCAAGGCAAGATCATTGACCATAACACCAAAGAACAGAGGACCCAGAATAGAGCCCTGACTGACCCCGGAACGGGTGGGGTAGGCACTCGACACAAAGCATCTGTGCTGCACATATTGCCGTCGATCACGTAGATAACTAGCAAAAAGGCAAAGCAGTTTAGGCGAGAAACCAATGCTGCATAATTTGCTTAAGAGTACGTCGTTATCTACGCGATCAGAGGCTTTTTTTAAATCAAAGTACAGCACGTCCACCTGCATCCCTCTATCTAAGTAGCGCGAAACGGAACCAACCAAGGTTAAGAGGCCTTATTCCTAAAGAAGAGCGTTTTTTGCAAAATGTAACATTTTTCATTCAAAACTATAATGAAACTATACTTAAGTGATTATTAAAAAACTGATAATGTTTCTAAAAGAACATATCTTAAGCTAGTTAATCATAATATAATTTTTTTTTTTATTTAAATATATTATTTATTTAAAAAGGATAATAAATTATTATATAATATTTTATAATATAATATTTTAAAATATGTTTTTTTATACTTAAAACAAATCAGTTTTTTCGGTAGACGTTTTCAAATTTCGTAGTGGGATCACTCGTTTAGAATCGTGATTGTGCTGTTAAATATGTTATTTGGGGTAATAAATGATCACAAATCACAATCCTATTTGTTATATCCAGCACGGGAAGCATGGTCGCGCGATAGACGAAAAAATATCAGGCCGTCCGGATATCGCACTTATAAATAGTGCGATGGACGGCCTGCTATTTTATCGTCTATCGCGCGACCATGCTCCCCGTGCTGTACGAGGTAATCATAGTTTGACATTTTAAGATTTATTTGAAATGGTGGATAAATAACCTTCCGTATCTTCCCCATTTTTTCGATAAAAAGAGGTTTACATTATGTATTTTTCCTGCGATTCCTGCATTTATTCTTATCAGGGTGGGAGGCCGAAGGCCGACCCCGCGGAGGGCCGCAGGAACGGAGCTCACCTTTAGGCTCCCACCCGGGCCAAATCCAAGTAATTTCACTGCGGGCATAAAGTGCTCCCATACAATTTCCTTACAAAAGTGTCTTAAACAAGCGTAACCGGCGGGCCGAAGGCCCGACGGTGGAGCTTCGGAGCCGAGCGAAGGTCGAAGGCCGAGCTCCGCGTAGGGCCTAAGGCCCGGAGCGTCCCTGATCGACTAGCCGGCGGTCCGGGAAGTTGGAAAAATACTTTCCAACTAAAATATTGATCCTAGCGAAAAATATTATAGAATCTTTCTTGTAGGAAATATTATGAAGATTAATTCTGTGAAACATTAGTTTTGGCTGTAAGCCACCGATTTCGAGTTATTAACAAAAAACGGCCCATGAAATCTATTCAAAAATACTTTCCAACTAAAATATTGATCCTAGTGAAAAATCTTATAGAACCTTTCTTGTAGAAAATATTATGTAGATTAATTCTGTCTAACATTATTTTTGCCTGTGAGCCACCGTTTTTGAGTTATCAACAAAAAACGGCTCAAATATTTATTTAAAAATACTTTCCAACTAAAAAATTGATCCTAGCGAAAAAAGTTATATAACCTTTCTTATAGGAAATTCTATGTAGATATTTTCTGTTTAACATAATTTTTTGCTGTGGGCCACCGTTTACGAGGTATTGACGAAAAACGGAGCATGTAATCGATTAAAAAAAACTTTCTTACTAAATTATCCGTTTATATATTGATCCTATCGAAAAAACGTACATAACCTTTCTTGTAGGAAATTTTATGTAGATATTTTCTGTTTAACATATTTTTTTGCTGTGGGCCACCGTTTACGAGTTATTTACGAAAAACTAAAAAAATGACTTTCAAGATCGAATGGCAGGGTACGGACCCCACCTCATGTCATGGCATTATTTTTCCATGGCTATTTAGACCCTCATCTTTCACTGGTAAAAATGACAGACTGCCTCAAGAACCTTTTTGGAATTTTTTTTTACCACTTTGTACCGTTCTGGCACGGTGAAGGACCCGGCCAAATGATCTGGCATAAATACTATGCGACTTCTGAGGAACTTTATTTTCACTTTTTAATAATTCCAGGTTGCCTCAAACACCTTTTTTGGGCCTCAAAAAATTAAATCTTTAAAAATTCATAGCTCGATAAAGCCCCGCTCCCCAGCTGCCAGACTTGCAGACCTGATGTTGGCTATGATCAGAGAAGCATCTGAGCACCTTTCCAGGTTGCCTCAAGGACCTACTCCAAAATCCTGCCAGCTCTCCGTCTATTAGGGTTTATCCTTCGTTGTAACAAAATCGAACAACGTTTACTTCTTTAATCATTCGTAAAATGCTTCTCATCTTGATATAAGGAAAGAAGGTTTTTGACTATTCCGTCGCAGACGCATTGAAATTACAAGTGATGACTCGAAAGAAGAAGAACTCTATACCTAGCATGTAAAAATTGTAAAATGACAACATAAGTATCATCCAAAATGAAGCTTTATCTTGATTTATCCGCTCCAATTCATACAAACAACAGAGAAACAGACTTAAATTTAACCTAGTTAATACAATTTTAAGCAATGATGCACCTGATTTTATATACCAGAAATTGTTAACAAAGATCTCTATATTGATTCTAGTTTAAAGAAAAAAAAAGATGTATGATATATAAGTATTCTGCTGTACCAATTCATTCAGACCCTTCAAATCCAGAAGTTTTACATACAGAAAAGGAGGACTGACCTACACATAAGTACATATAACCATTTATCGATGTAGAACCACCGTCGATATAGAGCACTACACTCGTAATATTAATATTAATAATACAATTGTCGAAAACCAAACGCACAAAAAAAGAAAAATAAATTTTAAGAAGAACGGAATCAAGCGGAAAGAGAGAAAATTATTATGTCAAACAATCCTAAATGTATTTTGAATTTTTGAAGTATAAAATAAATAAAGATTGCTATTTTCACTTGCTTGGCGAATAATAAATGAAATCCGTGTTTATTTTTGTATGAACTGCCAATGTCAACCGTTTTTAACCTTATATAACTCGGTAATAAAAACATTATTTTAATAGTGTATTAGTAGTGTAATATTGGTGCACCTGGATCAAAGAAGATCCAGGTGCCACCAATATTACACATTAGAATACTAATTTGAATCGATCGATCATTCAAATACTCATTTTGCATCCATTCAAGATGTCACGTATTCAAGTAGTGAGGTATTATAATGCTAGTAGGTACATCTAGCTACCACCAATATTACACATTATAATAGGTACTAATTCGAATCGATCGATCATTAAAAATTTTTTCGTTCATTTAAGAAGTCTCATTCAAGAAGTGAGGTAGCAGAATACTTGTAGATTGTCTAAATGTAACTGCAATAAATATTACACGTTCGAATACTTTTCAAAGCAATCCAAGAAATCATCATTCAAATATTAATTTCGTCTCATGTATTCAATGGAACTAGCGAGATAGGAGAATGCTTGTACTAGGTACATCTAGTTGACTCGTATTACCTACCTATTCAAATATGTGCTAATTTTACATCAATTAAGGAAGTCATGTATTTAAGAGGGGGATATTTAGAATATTAGTAGGTAATTAACACGTATAACTATAATCGTGTTTTTGTATATATTGAGGTATGTAATCTGAAATCTCTAAATAGAAATGTCTACCCGATATGAGTAATGATTTTGATTTCGTACTGATGAGTTAGATACTGTTCTCTTAATAAGATATTATTTTATAGTTTTATGTACCTACTCTAGGTAATTAACATTGAGGTAAAAGTTGGATATAGTTAAATGAAATTACGTGTACTTTTATAATGTTTATTAACTTAAGAACTATGTTCATATTACACAATCACATTAAATTGTACCCTTATTCGATGGTGTACCCATGTGGCGTATCTGAGGACAAACCTTCGTCTATCTTGTCAATTACTCTACGCGTTAATTCGTAAACTTGGTCTAATAACGTATTTTTCACTACATATTGGGCACACAGCTCGGCATTACATTTACATATATGTTCAAAGTTCTCATTCAATTTGTTACTGTCGTAAATTTCTATTTTGATGACTTTTGTACCTCCATTCCGATGTGGTTTTTTGATAAACGAGTAAACGGGTGTTGCCTTCCTCTTGACCCCCAAGGACAGACGTCTCAATATGCACAATATAAATTATTTATAATTAAGGTCTACCTGTCTGTTGACTATCATAATAGATTAAATTAAAATTGTAGGAATATAAAACGAAACCTAGGACTGTTCATCCCAACCATTGGGTTAAATTATTTATTTTAACTTTTACTCGTTACGAACTTACAAATTAAGTACGTGGTTTCTTATTAGTGCAAAGTGGTACTTTATAATTTCACCATGATAATTTAAACCCTTTTACTATTATTATTAGACAAGTACCTGACAGTCTATATAAAACACGCTAGACAAAAAAAATGACAGATAGATTGCAACAGTGGTCAAGCGAGGATCTCCGAGCTATCCTTATCAGTATCATCTTCCCTCTCACTCTACACATTGTTGTACCGAATACCCACCAATGGACCTCTACAAGGACATCGAGAGCAGAAATGAAGATCATACGGAGCTACCCGCCTGGAACAGGCAACCTCTGACTCCTTGCAGATGCCTCAAGACTTCATCCTCATCAATAGTGTCTACCGCCGCAGTTGCTCAGGACAGAACTACCCTGAGGCAACACCTTCACGATGAGCCACCCGTTTCGCTTGCTGAAAAATACCCAACCATCCTCGTGCATAATTTCCCTAACTGCGGGGCACATCTGCTCAGCATCAAGGTGGAGCTTGGGCGGTATGCATCATTCGCAGCCCTGGGGGACAGGATGCAGTTCACTCCTCGGGACGGCCGGGAGTATCGGACCATCATCAAGTATCTGCAACACATCGAGGAAAGCGAGCCAGAGTTAAGATACACAGTTTGCCGAGACGAGGGTGTTGCCAGTGAAGATGTGAGCGAAGAATCGGACACAAGCGGGATATCAGACGGATGGGAAGTTATCAACTTGGAGACGGCGCCGACAGATTTCACGTACACGCTCAAGAAAGAACTAAGAGACATTAACTCTAGACCGCTACCGAACGACCTGCGAAGAAAGACGGGCCGCGTCATTCCCACTGAAGAGAATAGAAAGTTGACGAGGGCTTTATCTAGCGAGTGCAAGGAAAAGGTCGCAACTTTTCAAGCTACTGATAAGCAAATTTAATATTTTTATATCATCATGAGGAAGCGGTGTAGCTCGATGTTGAGGAGGTGGCGCGCCAGCTCGAATACCATCCTGTGCACGCTGGCTGACCGGTGGGACTTACCGTTGCTGAGGCATTGGGTGCAGCTGCAGCTACATGCCTCAATGTGTGTAAATTTATATTAATTTTAATTTTATGTTTCTTTACTAACCCTAGATCTAAGTGTTAATGTATTACTAACAAAATATGGACTTTAGTTCGAAATAAATGCTTTTTGATTTTGATTTTTTGATTTTTAATTATATCTAAAATGTGCCATGTTGTAATTTTATGAATAAACCATTTCGATGTAAATCCCCATCTTTCTCTATTTCTATGAACTTTCTCAATTTCTGTTTGAACTGACATGTAGTTTTTTGCCAGCCAGCCAGAGTAATAGCGACAAATATTCTAAACCACAGTCATGTCGCTAGCGATGATCGGACGAATAACAGGCATAGGAAAACATTGACTACTATGTACTTAAAATAAATAAAAAAATGCTGTAGAAAATGGTTGTTAGTAATCCTACCCTTACGAGTAAGGTCAGCCGCGTCGTCTTTCTGGACGGGGTAAATAGTCAAATGCAGGCTTACGAATCTTACGATAATGTATTATATGCGTGTGCACGAGAAAACGACCCACTTTGTCGATTGCTATGAAGCCGCTTTGTCAGTTTATTCAATAAAGATAGTAAATCTCGCCTTAATGGTAATCGACAGAGTGGGACGTTTTACTAATCACTAAGTATGCGTTCCATTTTCCGACTACATACCGAGCTGTTTTAATATTAGTATGTTTTACTAAGACGGAATAAAACTATAAACATACTATTAAGTGATTAATCTTTAAAACATTGATATTTCATATGTAATTGTTTATTTTTAGGCATACTAAACATAATTTATAAAATGGTTTATACTTTGAAAAAATGGCTCATAATGCAAGCACCTTCAAAAACCTTAATATGTTAGGTACTCGATTTGTCATAATAATTTTATGTTATTTGCAATACTTCGACTGGAATAAATGGTCGATTAAATTAAAATGTAAGTACATATATATTATATTAAACAATCGTCCCAAATCGTAAATGTTTATGTTGGGAGTTTGGATTGTTTATTATTTCGTTGTAGTAGTGTTTTTTCGCAAATGTATTAAAAAACGTCGTTCGTCACCCGTGCGAGAATGTCATTCTTCACTCGTCTCGAGTTTTGCAAAATGTCTCGAGACTCGTGAAGTAATGACATACTTCTCGCACTTATAACGAAATTTAATGTGATGATCGAGATAATACGTGCATTTTTAAATCAAAGATAAAATTTATTAAGCCTAGAAAGTCCCGATAGTCAACGCGCATTTTGTTAACATCATAGGTACCAGTCATCTGCACGTGGTACAATCGGATTTATATAGGCTCCAAATTTACAATTAAGTACATATTTGTTTACTAATATGTTAAGCCGATGCATTCAAAACAACACGATCACTTTCGAACAAAGAAGTAAGTAAGTACCTTTCTTTTTTCCGCTCCATTAAAACATCATTTAGTACCATCTCGAGAAGATTTGCACGTTAATTTTTAAATAAAAGAAAGACAAAGATAATCAACACCAGTGTTGACCAATATAGTCGCACATTACTTTGTGCCGCCGCGTTCAGATTTGCATGACAGAACAAAGATAGAATTACGATAAGCGGCTCAGCTTCGACAATATAGTTAGCGATAGCGATGCGATAGCAAGCGTCGGAATTATAGCCAATATAAGTATTTTATTAACACAAGCTGGCTATGCGCGTGGTATTTTGATATTAGTGTATCAGTTGTAGGCAATCGACCACGATATCTTTATAATACCACGAATTATTGAGGCGCCTACAGAATTTCCTGCCTCTCGATACCAAAACTATGTTAGCTCGCTCACTGTTACTGCCGTTACTCGACTATGGCGATGCTGTGAACCTCGACATGTCGGAAGATCTTTTAAATAAGTTAGAGCGCTTGCAAAATGTTTGCATACGGTACATTTTCGGTCTGCGGAAGTACGACCATGTGTCTTACTACCGTCAAAAACTTAACTGGCTTCCTATCCGCCGCCGTAGGGATTCCACGCTGTTTCTCTTCTCTTTAATGCTCTTTTTACACCTTCTTCTCCTTTATACCTCTCTGAAAAATTTACTTTTCTGGCTGATGGCAGTGGCCACCGTCTGCGTTCTAGCGCGAATTTATCTCTTGCCATTCCCCCTCACAAATCTCGTGGATACCACAAGTCTTTTGCTGTCCGTGCAGTGAAACTATGGAATGAACTGCCCGTCTCGTTTAGGCAGGCACAATCGGTCGCGTCGCTCAAGGAGAAGTTAAAGAAGCTATGGTTATCTGACTAATTTGCCTTGTTGCTTTGTATATATTTTGTGTTCCTTGTCAACTCTTTAGTGTATCTTTCACATTCCTTTTTGTGTGATATAGTTAGGTTTATCCTATTACTGTATGTGTATTTATTTATTAATTAATTATTTATATATTATTTGCCCATTGTCTTTATGGTACCATGTTGTACAAATTGCGGAATTTGTTACCCTCTTCAAGTTTTCTCTCTCATTTACTCGAAAGGTTAACTGGAAGAGATCCCTCAAAGGGATAAGTTCGCCTTTGTACTTCACATCTTAATGTATGCTTTTTTTTTATGTGTTTTTGTACAATAAAGAGTTACTACTACTACTACTACTATTATTCTCGGAAATGATAAAAGCCTCCCAAAATGACAATAGCGGAGGCGTGTATGGAAATTCATAATCATTCTGCAGTCATTGTATTTTTTTTGTACTGTTTGGAACTTGTATTGTCTGCAATAAACTGATTTATTATTCATTTATTTATCTCTTTTCTTAAGCTAGGTTTTTTATAATATGAGTATAAAAGTAAAATAAAATAAAACACTTACAAAACAATATGAAACATATAAACACATTATAAAAAACCTAACCTAGGGTGCCGCCAGCAGCGGGGCAGGGCCCAAGCTGCCGGTGGTTAGGGCTGCAGAGAGAGGAACCGTCGGACTATCCGCGCCGTGTCTAAGATCACCGCCTTCTGCATCTGGCCCTTGATCCAGCCACCTAGCGAGAGTCTCTTAAGATGTTGGTCGAGACTCTTCGCTATGAGACCGTTCGCTGAAACGACTATCGGAACAATGATCGTTGATTCAACATCCCACATTATGATAAATAGCGACTATGATAATAATCATAAGTGTTAGAGTTTTTATTTTATTTATTTTATTTAAACTTGGGAAACAAACAAGCAAACTATTACATCAACAAAAAGAGATTATTTAGGTAATACATAGCCAAAACAGTTTCCACTTATAACTAATAACATTTGTGATTGCTCAGACAAGAATTAAGTTATTAGGTTACTAATAACAGATATATTTTTTAACTATATTATTAAACAATATACAATATTTTCAAACTATACTGTATATATATTTACTATTATTATGTCCAATAAAACACTGGTAAATTGTAAATAACATTTAATATGCTAGGGAGCACATATCGACACGACTTACATAGGAATATAAGTGAAGTACCTTCAGTTACTTTTTATCATAGAAAGTAAAAGAGACTACCCACAACATTACACATATATGACATATCTCCCCCCTAAGTAAGTGTACAAGTAAGTAACAAAATAACAAAAATAGATTTGACCCAAATAGACAATCAAACTTCACACTATATTAAATTAATCATTTTTCTCGATCTCCGGTAACACTATATTAAACCGATCATTGTTTTTGATTAGTTGTTACTTTTCCCTGGTCTATCGTAAGGAGCTTTAGAATGTGGTCTAGCTTTCTTATTGACTTTCCCTACAGATTGGCTTGTTTCCACTGGCGGTATTCCCAGCATAGCAGCCCATTGATCAGAGCTGGGTATTTCAATAATTGTCTCATCCTGATTATTAGAATCACTTAAATCCTCCTTATCGATACCTTTGTCCTCATAATCTTCATATGGTGTACCTTCTCCCCTTATTATTTCTTCTTCTGGTAAAGCTCTGTCAGTTACACTAGAGTCTTGTACTGTAGTTTTAATCAGTTGATCAATGTGTCTATTAACTAATGAACCATCCGTAGCTTCAACTTGGTAGCTCGATGGTCCACCTTTACTAACTACTCTTCCTGGTAACCATTTAGCGCCTTTTCCATAATTTCTGTACATAACGTTTTGGCCGATATTAGTCTCCCTTCGTTTCACGTGTGCATTTCGATCAATTTGTTGTTCTACTTTATTATTAGCTATGTTATTGGGGTGAATCACGTCCAACAATGTACGTAATCTCCTGTTCATCAGTAGTTCAGCAGGGCTTTTGTTTGTTGCCGAGCAAGGAGTGGATCTCAAACATAGGAGCATGTTAGTTATCAACACGTCCCACGATAAGTTGTTCATTTTCCTCAATTTGTTTTTTACCGTCTGAACCATCCTCTCTGCTAAACCATTTGTGGCAGGATGATAAGGCGCAGTCTTAGCATGTTTTATTTTATTAGCGTGAAGAAATTGCTCCATTTCCACCGATGTAAACGCTGTGCCGTTGTCGGACACAATAGTTTCACATAAACCATGAGTTGCAAACAACCCACGCAAGTGTTTTATGACTGTAGCCGAGCTTGTGTTGGGGACTATGAACACTTCAGGCCATCTAGAATAAGAGTCCACCACTATCAGAAAAACTTTTCCTTGGAAGGGGCCCGCAAAGTCCACGTGTATTCTAGACCACGGCCTTGTAGGCGTAACCCATTCGTGACTGGTTTTAGGTGGCATGTGCCGATGTTCCAAGCATATGGAACAGTTTCCAATAAGCTTTTCAATTTCTTCATTGAGTTGCGGCCACCACACAACTCCTTGCCAGAGCTTTTGTTTGCACGATGCCATTGTGAGTACTATGAAGTACTTGTAGTGTTGCTTTATGCAATGACGGAGGAATCACCACTCGACAGCCTAGTAGCATACAGTCCTCCTGTAGAGATAATTCCGTACGATGAAGCCAATACGGCCGTAACTCGTTGTTGGTTATTTTAGCAGGCCAGCCTCGGTATATGTAATTCATGACTGCTGCCAACGTAGTATCTTTTTTTGTTTCCTTCGCTATCTGATCAGCATCAAAAGGAAAGTTTTCCGGTGTGTCTGCTATAAGTAAAACTCGCTGAGATGTTGTTCTGTTTCGTCAGGCACCGGCTGTGGCCATCTACTTAGTCCATCAGCGTGTCCGATCTGGGGCCCTGGCTTGTAAATTATTTCATAACTGTGTGCGGTCAAAGCAAGGGCTATTCTCGTTAGTCGCGGTGATATCATACCCGGCATTGGCTTTTTCGGATCAAAAATGCCAAGCAACGGCTTGTGATCTGTCACAATTGTAAAAGAACGACCAATCAAATAATTGTGGAACTTCTGAATGCCAAACATGATCGCTGCCGCCTCTTTGTCGAGTTGAGAATAACGCCTTTCGTGAATATGTAGCGTCCGCGAGCTCATGGCTATAGGGCGCTCCTGACCGTCGTCCATCACATGCGCTAGTACTGCGCCCACGCCATATTCCGAGCTGTCACATGTCAATAATAAGCGTCTGTGCAAATCATAATGAACTAGAGTCATATCAAATGTCAGAAGATTTTTTGCTTTATCGAATGCCGCTTGTTCGGTATCTGTCCATTTCCACGCTTGAGTTTTGTCTAGCAACCGATGAAGAGGCTCAAGCGTCGTCGCTTTATGTGGTATAAACCTCTCGTAAAAATTGTAAAGGCCAAGAAAAGCTTGTAGTTCATGTACATTTTGCGGTTCTGGTGTGTTCACAATAGCTTCCACTTTACTTGGCGCCGGGTGGATACCTTGAGCATCAATGACGTATCCGAGGAATTCAACCTTTTGTCTGGCTAACTTACATTTGTTGCGGTTCAGCCGAAGTCCAGCTTTACCAATACGAGCGAGCACCTCATCCAGACGTTGCCACATTTCGGAGAGGGTGCGACCGGCTATGATGATGTCGTCTATGAGGACAGCCACCCCCTGGATTCCAGCTAACAATGACGTCATTAAACGCTGAAAAATACCCGGGCTCGCCTTGACTCCAAATGCTAGGCGATGAACCGAGTACAAACCTTTGCATGTATTCAGAGTAAGTAATTTAGCCGTCGCGTCGTCCACAGTTACCTGTGTGTATGCCCGATTCAAGTCTAGTGTTGAAAAGTACTTGCCTCCTGCGATGGTGGCAAAAACTTCATTAGCGGTCGGCATCGGATAGGTATCCGATTCTGTAGCTTGATTTACCGTGCTGCGATAGTCCCCGCACAATCGAATGTCCCCAGACTTTTTTATAATGGGTACGACTGGTGTCGCCCACTCAGAAAAAGATACCGGGCGAAGTTCCTGAACCAATCTATCAATTTCTTTCTCAACTCTATCTTTGATAGCGTATGGTACCGGTCTCGCTTTAATGTATTTAGGCGTCGCGCCCGGTTTCACGTGAATGGTCATCGGTTGCCCTCGGTAAGTGCCTAATCCGTCTTTAAAAACTTCACTATGTCTCGCATTGATCGAATCTGTATTATGATCGATGTCTACGTTTAATACATTGTCAAGTTTTAGTGAAAAGTTAAGCGGTGCAAACCAATCACGGCCTATAAGGTTAGGACCGTTACCCTTAGCGACAAAAATACTTAAGTCACGATCAATGTTCTTATACTGCACACGAAGAGTAGCCTGTCCGAGCAGGTCGAGGGGCGCTCGTGTCCAGGTGCGCAGAGCCATCGGCGGCGCCCCCAGCGGCGGCCGCGCCAGCGCGCGCCACGTGCGCACGTTCAGCAGCGAGTAGGCCGCGCCCGAGTCCACTTGCATGTGTTGCTGCACGCCGTTCAGCGTCACCACCACGTCAAACGGCGGTACGCGATTGTCTGCAGCCAAGTCCACATTGTAGATACCTCCGATGTACTCATCTGAATTTTCTTCCGTGTGTGTATAGTTAACTGTCCTGTTACCACCTTTTTTCTTAGCGAGACATATTTTTTCCAGATGTCCCTTCTTTTTGCAATAACGGCAGATTGCATTAGCAAAACGACATTGTCCTCCGTGATTATCTCCACATCTGTAGCACAACCTGGTGCTTGTACCGCCGGAAATGCGCTTGGAATGTACCGCGTTGACGTCCATGGGCTCCGGCGCAGTGGACGCCGCCGCCGAGTCGCTGGCGCCAGGCGTCACGCTCGCTGATGTGGAATCTTCGGCAACGGAGCTACCTGTCACGATCATATGAACATCTTTCTCCGCGCTCTCGGATGAAAGTATCGCATCAACCACGTCTTTGTAACTTAGATTATTCTTTTTTAATAGTTCATATTGCAATTTATGATCGTTCATACCACACACGAGACGGTCGCGTAACATCCGTTCCAAGTCAGTGAAATTACAAAACGAATCAATCTTCCTCAAAGCCGTAATATATTCCGACGCTTTTTCGCCTTGTTTTTGGTCTCGCTTGTAAAACTTATATGACATTGATATTTCATTAGGCTTCGGACTGTAATGATTAGTTAGTATAGTCACAATGTCACTGAATGTCACATCACTTGATTTTTTTGGGAGTTATTAACGCCAAACATGTTTCAAACACTTGTGAGCCACAAACTGTAAAGAAATTGGCCTTTTTTGCACTGTCCGTCTCAACACCATTGGCTTCAAAACAATAGTTTAACCTATCCAGGTAATTTCCCCAACAGTCTGTTTTAGGGTTAAACTCATGAAATTTCACTGATTAATTTGACATCTTGATAACATCACATTCACTTTACGTACGTCGCCACTATTATGTCCAATAAAACACTGGTAAATTGTAAATAACATTTAATATGCTAGGGAGCACATATCGACACGACTTACATAGGAATATAAGTGAAGTACCTTCAGTTACTTTTTATCATAGAAAGTAAAAGAGACTACCCACAACATTACACATATATGACAACTATATTACTACGTACACTATTACACTATATGAATATAAAACTGAAACTAATTCTTAGTATGAAAACTTAGATATTTTTTAGCATTTTCTTTTTAATTTCATTGTTCTTTTTTTATTGCAGAAACACATAGTCAATGTATTATTGTTATAATTATTATAAATAGTTTCACATGCTCTGTTGGGGCGTAGCAAGGATGTATGTACCACAGAATTACATTTAAACCAGAATGAGTAGTTAGGTCAAAAAGTGTGTCCACATGAGAAGTCATTGTTTGGGCTTGTGTCCCTCTCGCACTTACTGACAATGTCAACATTATTCAGTGACGTCATCACTGTCATACATTGGGGATACCAGTCAATTTTCAAAGTTACTACCAAATCTACTAATACCCATTTGAACGTATTTTTTAATTATACAAATCTTTGATTTATTGGCATCAAAATAATTACATTATAATTATTTTCCAATTCTTTGAAATATATCGAAACCCTAGTTTGAATATAACACTAAAATAATATAAGAAGTTATAAAATCAGGTAATGTACAGATAAAAATACTACTACTATGGTAACCTCATTAACACTGGCCACACGTGCGAGAGTAAGACCACCAGCCCAAACAATGCCCTCTCATGAAGACCGTTTTCGCTAGTCTGATACGATCACCTTTCTGTCTCAGTGATAAGGTTCAATTTAGTATGGCAAAAAATGTGATTCCACAATCAATTGGTAATGTCTTAAAAATAACAATGTAATGAATGAATGAATGAATGAATATTTTTATTTCGTGCAACCATGGACACATATGTTATTAGTAGGACTTACAAACTAAGGGGTTAGTGCATACAATATTAAATTTGTAAATTTGCAAATTTAAAGTAATTAATTGTAGGTTATTGACTACCGATACTGATCGCCAGTCTGTGCTTGTTAATTTAGTAGGGTTATGGTAATCAAAAACACACTCGCAGTATGAAAGCTGATAATCTGCAACAAAAAAATATTAAAATGTTACCAATATTAGCGATCATCCGTTGTTCATTTATTTATATAAGAAAATACCAACACTCTTAGAAATGTGATAAAACATTCAGCTTCGTCAATAGAATGACTCTACTGACTGACATCTACTTTGATGGCGTTATAATAACCTACTCCCCGTTGGTGAAAAATCTGGGACTTCTAATGGACAGTACTCTATCTTGGGCACCTCAAGTTGGCGAAGTAAGCAGAAGGATGATTGTTTCAGCATGTTCCCTCAGGAGACTGCGAAATTTTCTACCTATTCCGACCAAAATTGCGCTTGCCCAAACTCTCCTTCTCCCAATCTTAGACTATGCTGACGTTTCATATCTTGACCTAACGGAGGACCAACTAAATAAACTTGAGCGCATCCAAAATATTTGCATTCGGTTCATATTTGGGTTACGCAAGTATGACCATGTTTCTCACTTTCGCTCACAGCTCAAGTGGCTCCCTATTCGCTTTCGTCGTAACCTTCATATCTTGTCCCTCTTGTATTGCATTTTATTTCTTCCTACAACTCCTCAGTATCTCAAGGCGCGTTTTAGTTACCTTAATTCTGTAAGGTTGTCCCGCAGTCTACTTTTGTCTGTCCCATCTTCTTCTTCAAAATTTTACAACTCCTCTTTTACTTTCAAAGCTGTTCGACTCTGGAACTCTCTACCTCCGGGCATTAGACGGGCTCAATCTATTTCTGTTTTTAAAAAAATGCTTAAAGAACATTATTTATCTCTCCCTTAGTGATCGTATTGCTATTTTTACTCTGTGGTTGGTATGATTGCTGTATATTGTTGGTTTGTTACTATATATCTGTCTTGCTGTATATTACTATTTAAGTATGTTTATGTAAGTCTATTTATATTCTCTTATATTATGTGTATGTTTATTCAATTTGTGTGTTGGAAATTAGAATAAGTATGATTTTTCATTTCGAAGCACCTACTCTTTCTGATTATGTTTTTTATTTCCGCTACCCAAAGGTTGTCTGGTAGAGATCGCTCTTTAGCGATAAGACCGCCTGTTGTCTGCCTCTATTTATAATCATTTGTTTTGTCTCCGCTGTATCTTTTTTCTGTATCTCTTGCTGAGGTGTGCCAATAAAGAGTATTCTATCTATCTATCTATCTATCTAGAATAGACCACGATTGCCGATAGCGACAGCCAGAGCGCGCGTGGGATTTATTAGGAACCTTATATTTATGGCTTTTTATTGCAAGTTTGTGCCTGTTATTATCTGGTAAATATTAGTCGTGTTATTATCGGACCTCCTATTGATAAAATGTGTTTATTTATTTATATTTTGTAAAAGTTAGCTTATTTTCAAATATAAAGTAAATACACGTTGGTTTCTGTAATAATATTGATTTTGATTGATTTGATTGATTGATTGATTGCGTTTTTTTTCCTGAAATAAACGTCTGATATAAACGTCTAATATTACTAATATTGGATTTAGATATATAAATAACATAAGTCAAGTTTCAGACACTATTTGTTTAAACTTATAGTTTTGTAAATATGAATGTTTTAATTTAGGTAATTAGGTACAATTATGATTTGCATGCCATATGGATTAATGCACTGACACTATGTATATATTTCTACCATTATATAATGATGTACGTGCATTTTAGCAAATAAAAGTTTTGAGCTTTGAACTGAAACTTCCGACTCCTTTTCAGTTGTTTAAAATGTTAACAAATATTTAATAGCGATCATCCGTGATTCATTTATTTATATACATACCTACCTATAGGTAATATGAGATGGGATTCAATTAATGTGGCTAAATACTCTTAATAGGCTTAGGGTTTCATTAGAAATATATATTTATTTGCACAACATCATTATGCTAATTAAGGAATAGTGGTCGTTTGACTATCATAATATGTTGTACTTGTATTGTGTGCACTTAAAGGTCTTCGCACACTTAATCAACTCCACGCCACCTCTACTCACACTCTCGATGAGTAGTCAACTAGTTGATCCACCCAATGGTCACTAGTGGGCAATGCGTTGTCAACGAGTGGACAACGCGGTGTCAACAAGTGGACAACGCGGTGTCAACGAGTGGACAACGCGGTGTCAACGAGTGGGTATTCAACAGACAACTCGTCTAACCTCAGTTTTCGGTTGAATTTTGTCCTAAGAAGTCGTGTTGCTTTTGAAATGTCGTACTTTACATTCAGTGAACTGGCGATTATAGCTATTATACTCGATAATGAAAATGAACGAAACAGCAGGAAAAGAAGATATTGGGTACATGATATGTTGAGACAAAGGAAATCAGAAGGGGAATATTGGAATATCCGGAGACGTCTGCTAGATGACGAAGAAAAATTCTATATCTATTTCCGTATGCCGAGATACTTGTTTTATTATATACTTAATTTTATTGAGGACGACATCTACAAAAGAAACACGCGATTTAGAGAAGCTGTATCACCGGAAGAAAAGCTGGCAGTGACATTAAGGTAAGCAATAAGAAACTTTTTTATAGAATTATATTTATTTATTTATTCATATATCAAGTTAAAGGATAAATCAAGGCAAAGCAATTTTACTTTAGTTGTGTTAAAGAAGAGCCATCAACCCTCGATTCTTCCATAGGGGTTGTATTTTGCTGTTGGGTGCTAGCGGTGCTAGTACCGGTAGTACCTGTATTTATGTTTTGAGTTGTGTAGCCAGAAGTTCCTGGTGCAAAAAAATCATCATAGTAACAGTTTCGATTATTTTGCAGTTCTTGTATTTCAGCTTCCGAAACTAAATTAAAAATTCTTGACTTTAAAAGTGCTTGATTATAGGTAGATAATTTTTTTACTGTGCTAGAAATACTTAAAAAAAAATTATCCATTTCGTCATTCTGCTTTCCATCTTCATCTTTTTTGTTTTTTAATAAATATTCCATTAAAACCGCCGATGCACTTGTTTCTTGCAATTTCTTTCGTTTTGTCGTTTTTGGGATGTCAGGAAACACTGATTTAGATGATTCGTACATAGACACCGAAGATTCTGGACGCTCCGAGGTAATTGACGAGTCCTGAGATTCTTCATTATTAGTCAAATTGGCAAAAATTTCGGCAGCAGATAAGCTATTTTCATCATCACCATCATCTGTGTTGTCCACTGACGTCACTGTAGACCGTTCTTTATAATGTGGTAGTAAAAAAGACATTTCAGTTTCATATTGCCATTTTTTATTAGTAGTAGCACTCTGACCACTTTTAGTTGCTTTCTTTTTAATGGCTCTTCTATGATATTCCCTTAAGTTTTGCCATATCTTCTTACATTCTGACGCTGTAACAAAATAAATATAAATATAAAGAAAAATTGGTTGTTTCAGGTACTTGATTAGTGGCTGTTCATTTAGGACTATGAGTTCAAGCTTTAGGTTAGGCGAAAGTACCATCCGGTCGATATTAAAAGATGTGTGCAATGCGATTATAAATAAAATGAAGGGGAAGTTCATGCCCACACCTACTACCAAAGACTGGAAAAGAATCGCAGATGGTTTCAATAAAAAATGGAATTTTCCAAACTGTATAGGTGCCATCGACGGCAAACATGTAAACATAATTGCCCCTCCTAGCAGTGGCTCGCTATTTTTTAATTATAAAAAACACTTCTCTATCGTCCTCATGGCTATCGTCGATGATAGATACAGATTTATAGCTGTTGATATAGGGGCCTATGGCAGGAATAGTGATGGCGGAATTTTGGCATCGTCAAGATTAGGAAGAGCGATTGAAATGAATACGTTTAATATTCCAACTGACACACCATTACCTGGTACTGAAATAGTAATGCCACATGTTTTTGTAGCCGACGAAGCGTTTCCTTTAAAAAGGAATTTATTGCGACCATATCCTCGTTCAAGTGGCATTTCAGAAAAGGAAAGAATATACAATAATCGCTTATCACGAGCTCGCAGAGTGGTTGAAAACGCGTTCGGCATCTTATATCAAAAATTTGGAATTTATAATAAGAATTTGCATTTACACCCAAAATATGTTGATATTGTGGTCTTTGCGACGTGTATTTTACACAATGTCATGCGGTGTTATAATATAATATCCGATGATGAAGTCAACACAAGGCAGAGTTCAGCCAATAATGATCATGAACAGAGATTACTAAGTACACTTCCAGAAGATATAAGTGAATCTTCGGCATCTGCTTTTGAAACTCGTGATATGTTTGCAACTTATTTTCAATCTCCGGAAGGACGAGTTCCGTGGCAGCATTTAATATAGATCATGGATAGTTAATATGTCATAATCATCATAAGAAGTTAGTTAAAATATTATTGGCTTATTTAGAATATTAAACAAGTTTCTATACTCAGGTTGGAGTTTTATTACTGATTACCTATATTAAATGAATGTAAGGCACTTTATTATAAAATACAGAAACCCAAACTAAAAATAAAAAAACCGGCCAAGAGCGTGTCGGACCACGCTCAGTGTAGGGTTCCGTAGTTTTCCGTATTTTTCTCAAAAATTACAGTTAAATCAACCTATCTCAAAAACTATAAGAGATACTTTGATCAAACCAAAAATCGTTGAAAGAGTTAATTAGCATGCATCACCTCTATTTTTTTTAGAATTTTATACCCCGTAGTTATAAAAATAGAGGGGGGGGGACATACTTTTTACGACTTTGAGAGCTGATATCTCAAAAACCGTTCACTTTAAGAAAAATGTTTTTTAGAAAACTTTATATCATTTTAAAAGACCTTTCCATTGATACCCCACACGGGTATGTACATCGAAAAAAAAAATTTTCATCCCTCAGTTACATGTATGGGGGCCCCACCCCCAATTCTTTTTTTACTATTTAGTGTCATAATTTTGTAGCGGTTCATACAACACATATTCCCATCAAATTTCATCACTGTAGTACTTATAGTTTCCGAGTAAATCGGCTGTGACAGACGGACAGACGGACAGACGGACAGACGGACAGACGGACATGACGAAACTATAAGGGTTCCGTTTTTGCCATTTTGGCTACGGAACCCTAAAAATATATGACGTAGATTTAATATTTTATGTCAGTAAATTCTGGGATTTTATATTACTGTATGTGAAAACACGATTTTTTACGATAAACCAAGATTTTTCGAGTGTCAAAGTAGAAAATCGTAGGTACTGTACAATAACATACTTTCTTTGGACAACGCGGTGTCAACAAGTGGACAACGCGGTGTCAACGAGTGGACAACGCGGTGTCAACGAGTGGGTATTCAACAGACAACTCGTCTAACCTCAGTTTTCGGTTGAATTTTGTCCTAAGAAGTCGTGTTGCTTTTGAAATGTCGTACTTTACATTCAGTGAACTGGCGATTATAGCTATTATACTCGATAATGAAAATGAACGAAACAGCAGGAAAAGAAGATATTGGGTACATGATATGTTGAGACAAAGGAAATCAGAAGGGGAATATTGGAATATCCGGAGACGTCTGCTAGATGACGAAGAAAAATTCTATATCTATTTCCGTATGCCGAGATACTTGTTTTATTATATACTTAATTTTATTGAGGACGACATCTACAAAAGAAACACGCGATTTAGAGAAGCTGTATCACCGGAAGAAAAGCTGGCAGTGACATTAAGGTAAGCAATAAGAAACTTTTTTATAGAATTATATTTATTTATTTATTCATATATCAAGTTAAAGGATAAATCAAGGCAAAGCAATTTTACTTTAGTTGTGTTAAAGAAGAGCCATCAACCCTCGATTCTTCCATAGGGGTTGTATTTTGCTGTTGGGTGCTAGCGGTGCTAGTACCGGTAGTACCTGTATTTATGTTTTGAGTTGTGTAGCCAGAAGTTCCTGGTGCAAAAAAATCATCATAGTAACAGTTTCGATTATTTTGCAGTTCTTGTATTTCAGCTTCCGAAACTAAATTAAAAATTCTTGACTTTAAAAGTGCTTGATTATAGGTAGATAATTTTTTTACTGTGCTAGAAATACTTAAAAAAAATTATCCATTTCGTCATTCTGCTTTCCATCTTCATCTTTTTTGTTTTTTAATAAATATTCCATTAAAACCGCCGATGCACTTGTTTCTTGCAATTTCTTTCGTTTTGTCGTTTTTGGGATGTCAGGAAACACTGATTTAGATGATTCGTACATAGACACCGAAGATTCTGGACGCTCCGAGGTAATTGACGAGTCCTGAGATTCTTCATTATTAGTCAAATTGGCAAAAATTTCGGCAGCAGATAAGCTATTTTCATCATCACCATCATCTGTGTTGTCCACTGACGTCACTGTAGACCGTTCTTTATAATGTGGTAGTAAAAAAGACATTTCAGTTTCATATTGCCATTTTTTATTAGTAGTAGCACTCTGACCACTTTTAGTTGCTTTCTTTTTAATGGCTCTTCTATGATATTCCCTTAAGTTTTGCCATATCTTCTTACATTCTGACGCTGTAACAAAATAAATATAAATATAAAGAAAAATTGGTTGTTTCAGGTACTTGATTAGTGGCTGTTCATTTAGGACTATGAGTTCAAGCTTTAGGTTAGGCGAAAGTACCATCCGGTCGATATTAAAAGATGTGTGCAATGCGATTATAAATAAAATGAAGGGGAAGTTCATGCCCACACCTACTACCAAAGACTGGAAAAGAATCGCAGATGGTTTCAATAAAAAATGGAATTTTCCAAACTGTATAGGTGCCATCGACGGCAAACATGTAAACATAATTGCCCCTCCTAGCAGTGGCTCGCTATTTTTTAATTATAAAAAACACTTCTCTATCGTCCTCATGGCTATCGTCGATGATAGATACAGATTTATAGCTGTTGATATAGGGGCCTATGGCAGGAATAGTGATGGCGGAATTTTGGCATCGTCAAGATTAGGAAGAGCGATTGAAATGAATACGTTTAATATTCCAACTGACACACCATTACCTGGTACTGAAATAGTAATGCCACATGTTTTTGTAGCCGACGAAGCGTTTCCTTTAAAAAGGAATTTATTGCGACCATATCCTCGTTCAAGTGGCATTTCAGAAAAGGAAAGAATATACAATAATCGCTTATCACGAGCTCGCAGAGTGGTTGAAAACGCGTTCGGCATCTTATATCAAAAATTTGGAATTTATAATAAGAATTTGCATTTACACCCAAAATATGTTGATATTGTGGTCTTTGCGACGTGTATTTTACACAATGTCATGCGGTGTTATAATATAATATCCGATGATGAAGTCAACACAAGGCAGAGTTCAGCCAATAATGATCATGAACAGAGATTACTAAGTACACTTCCAGAAGATATAAGTGAATCTTCGGCATCTGCTTTTGAAACTCGTGATATGTTTGCAACTTATTTTCAATCTCCGGAAGGACGAGTTCCGTGGCAGCATTTAATATAGATCATGGATAGTTAATATGTCATAATCATCATAAGAAGTTAGTTAAAATATTATTGGCTTATTTAGAATATTAAACAAGTTTCTATACTCAGGTTGGAGTTTTATTACTGATTACCTATATTAAATGAATGTAAGGCACTTTATTATAAAATACAGAAACCCAAACTAAAAATAAAAAAATATATGACGTAGATTTAATATTTTATGTCAGTAAATTCTGGGATTTTATATTACTGTATGTGAAAACACGATTTTTTACGATAAACCAAGATTTTTCGAGTGTCAAAGTAGAAAATCGTAGGTACTGTACAATAACATACTTTCTTTGGATGTTACAGGTTGAATTAAATTTTCTCAAAATGTACTTTAATGAAATGACTTATAAGTTTCAACATTTTTTTTAATATCTATTAGAATCACACATATTTATTGGTTCGATAGCTGAATTTCTGTAGATTATGGCAAAATCAATAACTCAATACCAACACAGTACCTTTACGCTGAAAACGTCACAAATAGAAATTGATTATGTTAATAGTTATTTGTTATACAAGGGGCAAAGTTGTATTTTAACGCCGAGTGTGGAATTGAAAAACGAGCTAGTGAAAGGATTCTATAGTTGAACCACGAGCGAAGCGAGTGGTTCGAGAATAGAATCCTGAACTTGCGAGTTTTTTAACACACGAGAAGTAAAATACATTTGCACCCGAGTGTAACACAAAACTTTTCCCCTCACTATGGCGAGGAAACTACAACGCACTCACTGCTTCCAGTAGTTTCACAGGTGGCAAATCATCTTTGTTACTAGATTCGCCTACTTTTATAAATTTTAAAGCAGTTAATTTGACTTTATTCAAGGTCAAATTACTTTACCCACTAGTGGATAAAATGTGTTTTTACCCGCTGGTATTAGAGGACAAAACACGTGTTTCCGAGCTAGTGAGGGGAAAAATTCTTACCTGGTTGCGACAATACAATAGCGATTTCATTCCATGCCTTTTCCTTCTTATTTACGTCGCTATATTTCGAATCACTAAGGTCGTATAGTAGCGGATATTTTCGCACTTCTTCTATCAACTTTTCTTTCTGCATGATTTACAAAAAATATCACTGTACCGCTTATCAACGTGCACCCCGTCTTTCGATTCTATAGCGAATGATGGCGGGCGGGGGGAAGGCACGGGGCGGACGGGTGGGTTGGCAAATGGTTGCCCGTCACGCGTCAGTCGCAAACGCATAGTCGTTGCGGGGACGACGTGTGGTCAATGCGTGGCAAACGTGTCGGAGTTGACCTTAGTGTACAACGCGTAGACCACACGTCGTACACTACTTCAATATATATTTTTTGAAATCAAACCTAGAAAATAGGACATAGGGCTTAAATTTCAATATTTGGCATAGAATCGAGTCGCCGTTGAGTTGTTATAATGTGCGAAGACCTTAATTAGATTAAATTAAAATTGTAGGATGAAAAACGAAACCCAGGACTGTTTATCCCAACCATTGGGTTAAATTATTTATTTATTTTAACTATTACTCGTTACAAACTTACAAATTAAGCACGTGGTTTCTTATTAGTGCAAGTGGTACTTCCAAATTTCACAATGACGATTTAAATCCTTTTACTATTATTATTAGAAAAGTACCTCACCGCCTATATAAAACGAGCTAGACAAAAAAATCACAGATAGATTGTAACAGTGGTCAAGCGAGGATCTCCGAGCTATCCTTATCAGTCTTATCTTCCCTCTCACTCTACACACTGTTGTACCGAATACCCACCAATGGACCTCTACAAGGACATCGAGAGAAGAAATGAAGATCATATGGAGCTACCGGCCTGGGACAGGCAACCTCTGACTCCCTGCAGAAGTCACAAGGCTTCATCCTCAACAATAGTGACTACCGCCGGAGTTGCTCAGGACGGAACTACCCTGAGGCAACACCTTCACAAGGAGCCGCCCGTTTCGCTGATTGACTGGAGTAGCCGCTACGGAGACTGCCCCATGCTTGGTGCCGCGATAGCCATAGCTGATGTCTTCAGCGCGTTCAGCGCGCACGTCGGTGAAGACCTACAACCACCCTTCATGCGAGATCTGGACAACTTCGTCACACTTGTAGAAGTGATACAGGCGGCTGATGGCCCAGCGCAGGTCCGGCAACTTGGCGATGCGACACTCGCGTTGCTTGTGTCCTACATCCAGCTATGCCAGCGACATGATTCAAGTTTAACAACAGGACAACACACACGCGAGAGAGACCAGGACAGCGACGAAGATTCTATAGGAATTCTATCGGATGATCCAGATGATATGGAAGCGAAAAACGACGTGATGGACGAGTACGCTATTGAGGCTGCAGAACAGGACGCATATGAGATGTTGTCGGACGAAGACTTCCGATACGCTATGGAAGCCGGACGGGACACAAGCCAGCTATCGGATGATGAAATCGGCGTGCTATTTGACGACACATGTGAAATAATAGACCAGGACTTCAGAGCAGCGATAGATCTACATTCAGCAAGCGCAGACAGCGAAGAGTTGGGTTCAGATGACGAAATCGGTGTCTTGTCAGATGACGCCAGCGAAGATAAGACGCCAGTTATAGATAATGCGTCTTCCTGCTTGATTCAATTTCCAGACATAGAGCCTCAAGCACCGGCTTCAAGTGAAAAGAAAGACGTAGCGCTATCCGATGGCGTAAGGAAGATAATCGCAATGCTCGATAGTACCGAGGGACTGAAAGTGTTTGCACCTGAAGAGTGCGTCATTTTCTCCAGTCGTCTAAACGCTGCAACAAGAAAATACCAACACTCTTAGAAATGCGATAAGACTTTCAGCTTCGTCAATAGAATAGACCACGATTGACGATAGCGATACCAGAGCGTGCGTGGGATTTATTAGGAACCTAAAATCTGTGGCTTTTTATTGCAAGTTTGTGTCTGTTATTATCAGATATTAGCCGTGTTATTATCGGGCCTCCTAGTGATAAAATGTGTTTATTTATTTATATTTTGTAAAAGTAAGCTTGTTCCACATTTTCAAATATAAAGTAAATACACGTTGGTTTCTGTAATAATTATTTTCATTTGTTTAATTTTTTATATTATTTGGCACTAGGTTTTTAGAAGGATTGTGTTTTTTTTTCTGAAATAAACGTCTGCTTTCAGATATAGAAGTTACATCAATAAAGTTTCAGATATACATATTTTATTATTGTTTGCTTCATTTTCAATTGTTTAAAATGTAACCAATATTAGCGATCATCCGCGGTTAATTTTATACATACCTGCCTACAGGTAATAGGTATGAGATGGAATAGGATTCAATTAAGGTAGCTAAATAGGCATGCATAAGTTTAATTAGGAAAATATTATATGCACAATATAAATTATTTATAATTAAGGTCTACCTGTCTGTTGACTATCATAATAGATTAAATTAAAATTGTAGGAATATAAAACGAAACCTAGGACTGTTCATCCCAACCATTGGGTTAAATTATTTATTTTAACTTTTACTCGTTACGAACTTACAAATTAAGTACGTGGTTTCTTATTAGTGCAAAGTGGTACTTTATAATTTCACCATGATAATTTAAACCCTTTTACTATTATTATTAGACAAGTACCTGACAGTCTATATAAAACACGCTAGACAAAAAAAATGACAGATAGATTGCAACAGTGGTCAAGCGAGGATCTCCGAGCTATCCTTATCAGTATCATCTTCCCTCTCACTCTACACATTGTTGTACCGAATACCCACCAATGGACCTCTACAAGGACATCGAGAGCAGAAATGAAGATCATACGGAGCTACCCGCCTGGGACAGGCAACCTCTGACTCCTTGCAGATGCCTCAAGACTTCATCCTCATCAATAGTGTCTACCGCCGCAGTTGCTCAGGACAGAACTACCCTGAGGCAACACCTTCACGATGAGCCACCCGTTTCGCTTGCTGAAAAATACCCAACCATCCTCGTGCATAATTTCCCTAACTGCGGGGCACATCTGCTCAGCATCAAGGTGGAGCTTGGGCGGTATGCATCATTCGCAGCCCTGGGGGACAGGATGCAGTTCACTCCTCGGGACGGCCGGGAGTATCGGACCATCATCAAGTATCTGCAACACATCGAGGAAAGCGAGCCAGAGTTAAGATACACAGTTTGCCGAGACGAGGGTGTTGCCAGTGAAGATGTGAGCGAAGAATCAGACACAAGCGGGATATCAGACGCATGGGAAGTTATCAACTTGGAGACGGCGCCGACAGATTTCACGTACACGCTCAAGAAAGAACTAAGAGACATTAACTCTAGACCGCTACCGAACGACCTGCGAAGAAAGACGGGCCGCGTCATTCCCACTGAAGAGAATAGAAAGTTGACGAGGGCTTTATCTAGCGAGTGCAAGGAAAAGGTCGCAACTTTTCAAGCTACTGATAAGCAAATTTAATATTTTTATATCATCATGAAGGAAGCGGTGTAGCTCGATGTTGAGGAGGTGGCGCGCCAGCTCGAATACCATCCTGTGCACGCTGGCTGACCGGTGGGACTCACCGTTGCTGAGGCATTGGGTGCAGCTACATGCCTCAATGTGTGTAAATTTATATTAATTTTAATTTTATGTTTCTTTACTAACCCTAGATCTAAGTGTTAATGTATTACTAACAAAATATGGACTTTAGTTCGAAATAAATGCTTTTTGATTTTGATTTTTTGATTTTTAATTATATCTAAAATGTGCCATGTTGTAATTTTATGAATAAACCATTTCGATGTAAATCCCCATCTTTCTCTATTTCTATGAACTTTCTCAATTTCTGTTTGAACTGACATGTAGTTTTTTGCCAGCCAGCCAGAGTAATAGCGACAAATATTCTAAACCACAGTCATGTCGCTAGCGATGATCGGACGAATAACAGGCATAGGAAAACATTGACTACTATGTACTTAAAATAAATAAAAAAATGCTGTAGAAAATGGTTGTTGGTAATCCTACCAATGAGCAATTCCGGAAAAGTTTGTACATTTTATAGATAGCGGTAACAAAATATTTGATGTAAAATTTCAATGATTTTTTTATTGCGTATTATTAACAAGATCTTTACAATTCCGGATATATAAATTATTCCTGCATTTTAAGTGTAATTTTATCTGTAAAGTGTATTTAATTGAGTCAGGGCAAATGAAATCTCCTTTTTTGTTACCATAACTTAAATAGGAATTGTATAAACAGCAGACGATTTTTGTTGGGATTATTTATTAAATAAGGTACTAATAACAAATACGCGTATATTGATTTAAAAATATTTAACTCTTGTGTCAGAGAATGAAGAAATTAAATTGATTAATACTCCTTGACGTAACCATTTCATCGGACCTTGGTTTTAAAATTAGCTTGTGAGACGTATTATTGAAGTAATATCAATTGTATTTCGAAATTATGTTATAAGGCTAACTATATTTAATTATTACTATTTAGGAATCATACCCTTCTTTATCAAAAAAATACATAAACCATGAAAGTTCTCTTCAAATTTTTTGGGACAGTAACAATAAAAGGAACATTGGTAACAAATTAAGAAATCTAAGGCATAGTGTACATTCATTAGAATTTTTCAATGTCGTTTGCAAAAATGTATTATAGAAACACATTTTTTTATTTTATTTGTCGCGTTATCGGCCAATCAGAGACACCTATTACTAAAAACTTGGTTGCCAGAAAATGATTCGATGTTGATAGAACGGTGAACGACGCTATTATTAACATTAACTTTTACTTGAATGATGATCAATTGTTCGTCCATTGATGATGAAGATGATGACTCACAGAAAAAATATTGTATACAATAATGATATGATCAAGTTTTCACTCTCGTGACGTACGGTCTACTAGTTATTAGGCCACGAAGCTTGCAGAGAACATGGTACTCGACTGAAAAGCTCTCTATTTTGTCACGTTGTATAAAATACTATTAAACTTTGTTTATATTAACTATTGTACATGTCCTGTCTTTTACAGCACTCTTTGTTTTATGTTTGAATGATGAAAACGAGTGGGGCGGAAGTTAAATATTGCAAACGAGAGTAAGCTAAATCGCTAAGGCTTGACGGAGCGATTTAAATACTCGAGTTTACAATATTCTTACGCCCAAATTACACACAATAATTTTCATCACACTTGAAACAAAAAAAGATAAAAAATACTTAATTATGGTACTTGAACTTTCATTATTTTTTCGGGGAAAAGATTTTATAACGAATATATTTCCGAGCTCATATAACCCGGCAACCTCCAAATCAAGAGTGAACCGTCGCCCACACAAGCCACGGCGTTAGAAACCTGTTGCGATTATATATTTTCGAAATACGACCATTTCGACTAATTTTAGAGTGTCGATCTGTCCTTCAGGCACATAAAGCTACATAAAAAATTTAACGTACCTATTATTTAGATCTTCTTATACCAGTTTCCTACGAAGGATAATAAACTCTTCGATCGTAACTGACGTGAGTGACTGAGTGTGATGAAAAAGACTATTAAAACGCAGAAGTCTAGTCAATATATACGTTTTACGTCATATTTTCTTCCGTTAGGTACTATGACAGAAAAAATACTACGAATTTATGTTTCAGCGTAAAAAAAGAACTTAAGAGCTAACGTACATGGCAAGCGTTTTTATAAAAAAAATATAGGGAAATAATTTAAAAACACTGTTTTCGTTCATTATTAAGTTTAATAATCAAAACATAGGTAATTATCACAAACATAGGTAAAACTGATCTCTTACTAATTTTATTTTGCTTAGATTAAGTAGGCTTAATCTAAGCAAAATAAAATTAGTAAGAGATCAGTTTTCATCACTTTTCTAGATTTTTATACTAATCAATTGAAAAAGGGACGTTTGAAAAAATCATATACTTAGGAAACAAGTACTTTCTATATGTTAGAAACCAGTCTACCGGGTGGGGCCTGTAACAAAAGCAAAAAATTGAACTGTCATAATAGGCTGTAGTCCTTACACTGACCAATATTTGTGATCGTCCATAGGTAAAGGGCCCTTATGGCTATTGCCATATCACATTTCTTCAGCTACTTTTAAAAATAACTTGCATTTTGTTATTTTATCACCCTTGAAAGTTTTTCCTAAGAGGTAATGTACTGCGAATTATGTTAAGTCTAAAGTGTGACTGACAACGTCAATGACAACAATAATGGCGTCCATTGAAGCTAATATTTATTTTGTATAAAAAATGAAAGACTTCATAATTTCCAAAAGTCGCTAAAGAAATGTTGGTCAGTGTAAGAAGTACAGCCTACAGTTCAATTTTTTGCTTTTGTTACAGCCCCCCCCCCCCCCCCTCCACCCTTATATTGACCACCTACATTTTTAATGAACTAAGGTATCAAACAACTTATTTCAAACATCCCATTATAAAGCAGACAAACATTTCAAAATAGAAATCTCCAACTTAATATAAAACTTAGAATCAAATCAAACGTCAAATCAATATTAAAGTCTTTACAACCAAATTATTAAATGCACAGTACTCAGTAATCTTTGTTTTTCGGCTGATATTATGTTAACTTTAGCCTATTCGAATAACTTTGATGCAAAATTGTTTTAGAGAATTATAAAAATTATAAAAACTTTGTCAGATAGTAGTTGTAGATAAGGTCCTATCTCAAATGACTTTTTATTATCATCTATAATAATAACTATACACTATGTAGGTATGATAACTTGGAAAGTGATACCTTCAACACCGTTAAAACTTAAATACGAAGATTGCTGAGTAAATTCTATTAATAGTACCTATGATTTTACCAAATACAAACAATTATACCAAAACAAATACAATTTTATTAATTAAATAGACTTTATTAGCCTGTATGTTATTAAATAACTAAACGGTTTCGCAACGTTTATATCTACTTATAAATGGGTATGCAGATCTAACTTTAGTTACAGAATTGTCACAGTTAATAAAATAATACTTTCACAAAGAAACAATCAAATTCTTAATTTTCTTTAGGTATTTACGCAAATTATATTAAAAAATATAATTGCATACCTCACACTCATCTTGTGGGTAGTGATCATAAAGAACGAAGTTACAAATGTGACATACAAAATAATTACTATGTAATAACATTTTCAATTGTCTTCTGTCCATAATAGACGTGAAGTGCATAGGACCATCATTACCAACCCATTTCTTACAGCCAAAACATTTTGTTTTCTTGACAAAATGTGTCATTGTCCAAGGCCATGGTATTCCTTGTTTCAAACAAAGGATTAAATCATCTTTGCTCAAGAATTTGTCTAAATCAATTGTTGTCATTATGACAAACTTTGAAAAACCCAATGAATTATGTACCTGAAATTAAATAGAGTAATTATTCATAAATAAAACGGGGCTTAATTACGTATAAATTTCGAATGTTTACCTCCGACGTTTGGAAGGCCACATCTATAGGAGGAAATTATTTAAAGTTTATATGTAATTAAGTCACGTTTGTTACTTATTAATAATTCTGTGAAAATCGCGACAGTTTAAATCAGCAAAATCAAGTGACATTATCTCAATTAGTAGCAGTAATTAATATATAAGTATATTTAAGCAAACAAAATAACGATTACGATTTAAAACAATTCGCACAGATGATGTAATCCCTAAAAGATTTTTTCCCTTCACAGTTTTGGCAGAAGTAACAATTACATGTTATACATCTGGACACTTCGTGCATCAGCATAGGTTGTTTACATTGCTTGCACAAAATATGGCGGTTTACTATACTACGCAATGACTTTATTTGTTTATTTTGTACGCTTGTTGGTTTCTGACAGCTTTGTGACGTGGATTTGGATGTCGGTCGTATTTTTAGATTAAGTATATCAGAATTTTTAGCTTTTTTGTTAATTTTACCAATTATAACATTTTCACTATTACTTGTTACATCATTTGACAATATCTTAGTACTTGCTGTAGTTAATTGCAAAGAATTCTTCTTTTGTATTTTTTTGTCACGAGCTAAATAAGTTCTTACGCCTTTATGAGAGTTTCTCGAAATGTCAGGCACCTCATTCAATCTGATGTCACTAGTTATGATAACGCTTCTTGTTGGTTTGTGACCTTCCGGGGTCTGAAGTGAAGACTGACTGTTTTGCCCCTTCAAGTCATTTTTATCAATTATATTAGTATTTACAGGTATCAATATTTGATCTGAAAAAGACTTTACATCTGTACTATCGGAGGTGAAAGACGTTACAAGAGCATCCTCATTGAACAAAAAGTCCCTCTCCATCAGATCATTATTTACAGCAGTCGCATTAGATTGTGTCATTTCAACACTTTTATCAAGTATATAAAGATCAATGTCATTAATTAGAGTAGTTTCCGTAGGTAGTTCGTTTGTTAAGACGTCTGTATTAGAGGTGACAAAAGGCATATGTTCAGTTGTTTCCGATTCAATTTCATTGCGACAATGAACAGTTGCTGGTTTAGGATATTGATATACCTTGGGATCAAAACAAGAACAATCATCCAAGCCTCCACAAAAGCAACTTAAAATTCTGTGTTTGATTTTTTGGCCTTCCGAGGTAGTAACTTGGTGAATGGACATCGTGCCTGGTACAGTTTTAAGCGATTTAGGCAATACTTTAAAGATGTCATCGATTGCCTGGTCATTTATGTAATAACATTTAACAGATTTAACAAACGTTACTAGTAAATCGTATGCATCGGAGGCATTTGTTACATCCTTTCCATATGCTACTTGTCTATCCAATGCTCTTTTGACAATGCCTCCAATTGCATCAGCAACTCCTTTTCCATGGCCGCTTTCAAAGAAGGACCACGTAATTTTTATATTCATTTTAGTTGCAAAATGCCGTATCAAATAAAAGTTATTTTTTTGCCGATATTGGGAACTTGGCCCGTCGGAAAATATATGTATTACGTGCAAATGGGGATCCATAGATTTGGCCAAGTCCAATATTGGTATGAGATGCGCCCAAATAGCGTGTGGTTGATGCACATTTGAAGGCGATATAGTACAAAAAGACTGTTTTTTGTTGTTTAGAAAGAGCACGCCAGTGTGTAATGTGACTTGATTTTTTGATGCGCCGAAATGCATGGCTTGTATCTCCGATGACATTTTACATTCATAATTTTCGGAGAAGTCACAATGTATGGCCGCTTCCCCAGGCCCCAGATTTTCGGTGCACGTTTTGTACTCATCGGCTTGGTGCGTCATGTTAAAATGATGGATTTTAAATTTTTGGAATTCACCGACAAAGATCTTTATTAAGTTAGCTATAGTGTCTTTTTTTATAGTTTTAATAGTTTTTTTCGTTTGTACTATTTGACTACCTTCTGCACTTTTTTTGTTGTATTTATGATCAACCAGTTCCCACATTAACCAAGAGATTTCCTCGGACGGTACGTATTGCTCTGAGTTGTATGGCAGTGATTTAGATTTGCAGTTTTTACATTTTTCATACATACACTCATATTTGTTGATGTCACAAACAACTGATTCTAAAAGGGCAGTCATATCTTTATGATTGAAAACTCCAGCTCGTTTTAAAGCATTAAATTTGAAGTTAATGTTACTATGTTTGACGCACAAACACGTATTACAATTTTTGAGCGTTGGACCCAAAATGTAAAAAGGTTTGTACTTGCAGAAAGTGGTAAATGAAGCCAAACCACCTTCTTTTTTATATTTTGTATAAAGACCTTGCAATGTATTGTTTAGAAGTCTAATTTGTCTTTTCTTTTTGTTTTTAGTTCTACATTCTCTTTTACCGGCGGTGGCTCGGGTTATATCATCTCGTAAAAAGAATTTAACTATGGATGGTTGTAATTTCGGAACCTTGATTGTCTTTTGTGTTTTACGTATGCGTCCTTTGAGACCCAATGCTTGACCAACCGCAGATTTAGCCCTGTTTTCTTTTACCGCTTCGTCGTTAGTAATTGTCTTGAAAACATCCTTTTCTTTGTAACTTGCGCATTGTTTATAAGCATTCTTGAGTGAAACTTCCAATACTTCATTTCTTGCTTTCAGATGTTCTTCCATCTTGGTATGTTCTGATTTCATTCGCTGTATCTTCTTTCTTAAATTTTCTGTCAGTCGTTTGTAATAAGCAATACGACTATTCGCATAATTCAGATTATTTCTGTACCTATCTCTACCTCTGGTAATACGCTTAATAGTTGTCCTCATTTGTTTTATCTCATCAGATCGCTGCTCATTTATTATTGGGATTATTACATCAACTGCCGGTGCAGGAGTATCTTTTGATGTCTTTTTCTTTTGCTCTCTCCATTTTTTTCGTTGGATCTCTTTTTCGTTATCTGTCAACTCAGTAATTTTTTTATACTTGTACTTAGATTTCAGTCTTCGCAAGTTTTTCTTTCTTTGTTCTTCATATTTTTCGGGATTTTCTTTCAACCGCTCCCTATATCGCTGCATTTTTTCTGCCGGAGTTAACGGCATTCTTCCACTACGAAAAAGCAATTTTTTTTTATTTAGGTTGCCCTGCGAGATTGTTTTAATTGTAATCATTAGACGTAATTTCATGCAAAAACGTTCCAACCTGCAAGCGACATTGAATTTTAAACCTTTTTTCAAAAACAATAGTCATTCTTTTCATATCAGTTTTCGTGTGGATTGGACAGTTTTTGCGTAACTATGTCCAATTGTGATCATTACGATAGATTTATTGTAAGGGAATCCCAACAAAGCAAGTTTATGAATATTTATTTTCACCACACCAACTGGTAAAGGCTTTCTTTGCTATTCGAAAACAGATAGCAAAATAGCATTTTATCCGCAAGAGTGCAAAGTAATTTCATACAAATTTTAACTTTATATCTTCAGCTGGCTGGTAGAAATCACCTATAGATCATTTTGAATATAAATATTGAACAAATTGATAGGTTTAATAAAATTTAGTTTGATGTTTTATAGTCAGCGTTTTGTTCGTGTTGGTGTGGTGAAAAATTTTGTGATTTACTCGGCGGCAAAGTTTGTTTAACCTTCGTGCCTTGAAACCCTAGCAACGCTCAAGATTCCACTTTTTAAAACACTCGCTACGCTCGCGGTTTAATATTGGGATCTTTCGCTTGTTCGGGCTTCAATATTGGCACGTGCGGTTAAACAACAACTTTGCCCCCTTGTAAAACAAATAACTAAGTATTGTTTTACAAGAAGTCAAAGTTATTGTTAACCAATCGTGACAATATTGATACACGAGCAAGAGATTCCAATAATGAATAGCCAGCGCAGAGTACTTTCTTCTAGTTCTCTCAGTAGTTAACTACTGTTTAGGAAAGTGGAATCTTAAAAGGTTGCGAGGATTTTAAAAAACGAAGATTAACATTGCCATTGCCACCGAGTCTAACGCAATTTTTTTCGCTGCACCAGTATGAAAACTACTTACGTACTGTAAAAAAATCAATCAAAGCTAATACAAAAACGTATTAATTTGAAATTATCATTCCAAACCTCAACTCTTAGTTCTCAACTTAAGAAGTTAAATTTTGTATGAAACGACTTTGCACACATAATTATGAAATGAATAAAATATACCTACCGTTCTCATTCATTTTTAAAATAATTAAATTAAAAAAGACATTAGGACATGACGACATGACTAGTTGGTGTGGTGAAAAATTCTGGTGGTACGAGTAGCACTCTTAAAGCGATCTATGTTATTTTTATTTCATACATTCACAAGTCCCATTTTAGCAAAAAAAAAGCCGAATATTTGTTAGCATTATTAATGAGCATTTGGAGAGCAAACTTTAATACAAAACCAAGACGTGCACAAATTAATGTAACAAAATAAGCAATTGTTAGTTAGTATTGTTAACGAGCAAAATTTGTTCTCTTTCATACATTATATTCGAAAATTGAGACACTTAATAATTCGAAAATATCAATGCACAATATAATATTTCAAGCTTTTATTAATTTATTTATCAGGTAAAAGTGATCCCATCAATAACGTCAATTATGTGAAATGTGTTATGTTAAACACCTACTATCCTAGTACCTATATTATGAAAAATAGCTCCATTTTTAGTTGGTTAGTTAGCTATGGATGGTTGTATAATTTAATAACCGACATCCGAGCGGGCATACTTGGTAAAGTCAGTCATGCCTGCTATGCTGATGGTCCTGGGTACGAATCCCCGTATTTTACATGTTTCTACTCTTACAGCGTTCGTCAATATCACAATTTTTGTTTTCTTTTAACCCCTTAATTTGCTAAAGCCTCGGCCAAACATAGGGCGTTTTGATAGCGTAGCCGTAGCGTTAGCAGAGCGGAATGCGAGCGCATTCAAAGCGGATCAGTGTGCGTAGCCGAATGGCACTATCGCTCACGAAACGAAACGCTAGTAGATATCTATCTCTATCGCGCTTGCGTATTGGCGCGACAGAGCCAGAGGCGCAACGCCGGCGTTGCGCCGTCGATACGCTCTCAATGCGCTCGCGCGGTCACACATAACACAGCTGGCGTTGTGAGTGGATATGGGTTAAATGTTAACCATTTAGCTAATTGTTTTATACCAAATTGTGATTTTTTATGTGTCATTCAATATTTATTAGAAGTTTACATTTGAAAATATAGGCTAACCAGCACAATTTTATATAGCAAACGAAATAAACTAACTTGTGCTCGCTTGCGTCGCCTGCGCCGCGTCGCTTGAGTGTAATTTAAAAAACGTCTCCTCAGTACATTTTGTATGGGAAAGACGTAAGACGCGCCTCAAACGACGCAGCGCAATGTCGCCGCCACACCACCGCGTTAAATTATACTCGGGTGGCGTGGCGCGGACGTCCGTTGAATTGTATGGGTATTATTAAATGAAGTGTGTTACCCATTAATAAAAACAAAACTTCATATGTTTATTACACGAAAGAAAAAACGACCAAACCCTCTTGTGGCCGAACGGGAAATCGAACCCAGGTCTTCAGTATCCGCAGCTTCGCGCCCGCCTGCTTCGCGAATTAATACAAAGTAGTGTGACTACTTGAAACAACAAATTAATAAAATACCTAATTTAATTTGTTCCCTAGTTGGTTCATAGAATTTGGCAAATTAATTTTGAGCTGAAAGGCGTCAAGAGCTCTAAACGTGTTATAACACGCTGCCTCTACATTAATACAGTTCTCAGTCTAAATTGTTAAAAAAGACATATACTTCAGTACGTATGTAACTGCATTTTTTATTAAAAAGACCCCATGTAATTAGATCATCTATGAATTGAATATAATTATTTATTTATTATTAAAATGGGTTCCTAAGAAAAAATAAGTAGGTAGCTTTAATAGTGCTAAGCGTAGGTAGTGTAGGCACATGTGAATGTAACGATATACACATTATACATATAATATACAAAAATCAAAACTAATTTAAATTTAATATTTGAGATAAATACGTATACGTTTTTGAATAGTGTACACCACGCCTTAAAAATCCTTTTTTGTTACTCTGAGTTCCTGCCCATACGTTACTATTCAAAAGTAACGAAAAAGGAAGTAACAATGAGATCCTTAATACATTTGAAAATTTCTGTAAGCAAATTGAACGGCTAATCTGAATAATGAGTTGAATTATATGAGTCTCACAATATGGCTATAATATAATATTTAAGCAAAACAAAAGAAATAACAGTACTTACCAGAGTTTTTCGGTAACAAATAAGGAGTATTGTTTCGCTGAATCACTGGCCACGTGCGTCGTCCGTTCGTAGCTCGCTTTGAATGACTGTCAACGCGGAAAAAATGGCCGCCACAGTGCCAGGGTTACCAGCTTAGATTAAAAAATCTACTAAGTTTAGTAAAAAATGTTTTTTTAATGGACAAAAATACGGTAACAAAAACCGGAATCAAAAAAGGAAAGTATTATGGGACAAACTAAAAGTTTAAATATAAAATATATTTTATTAACAAATAAATCTCAGCCCACAAAATAATGAATTAGTTAGGTGATTTGTTCTTATTAAACAAAAAAATCTGAACAAATTATTCCATAAAGTTATGGAAAATGGACGATGAAGTAGGCAAATCTAAAATGGGACATGGGTGTTTTCATACAAATGAAATCTACCAAATTTTGAAAATTATTTTTTATAAATTAATGTATGCGTTTTGATTTATACAGTTATTTATTTTATTATTAGAACAAAATATTGTTTCGGTTAAGTTCATAAGAGTAAATATTTAACCATCTCAGAATTAATTATAGGTTTTAAACTACAGAGGACAAAGGTAAAAGACAAATGTACAAACTTTTCCGGAATTGCTCCAATACGAGTAAGGTCAGCCGCGTCGTCTTTCTGGACGGGGTAAATAGTCAAATGCAGGCTTACGAATCTTACGATAATGTATTATATGCGTGTGCACGAGAAAACGACCCACTTTGTCGATTGCTATGAAGCCGCTTTGTCAGTTTATTCAATAAAGATAGTAAATCTCGCCTTAATGGTAATCGACAGAGTGGGACGTTTTACTAATCACTAAGTATGCGTTCCATTTTCCGACTACATACCGAGCTGTTTTAATATTAGTATGTTTTACTAAGACGGAATAAAACTATAAACATACTATTAAGTGATTAATCTTTAAAACATTGATATTTCATATGTAATTGTTTATTTTTAGGCATACTAAACATAATTTATAAAATGGTTTATACTTTGAAAAAATGGCTCATAATGCAAGCACCTTCAAAAACCTTAATATGTTAGGTACTCGATTTGTCATAATAATTTTATGTTATTTGCAATACTTCGACTGGAATAAATGGTCGATTAAATTAAAATGTAAGTACATATATATTATATTAAACAATCGTCCCAAATCGTAAATGTTTATGTTGGGAGTTTGGATTGTTTATTATTTCGTTGTAGTAGTGTTTTTTCGCAAATGTATTAAAAAACGTCGTTCGTCACCCGTGCGAGAATGTCATTCTTCACTCGTCTCGAGTTTTGCAAAATGTCTCGAGACTCGTGAAGTAATGACATACTTCTCGCACTTATAACGAAATTTAATGTGATGATCGAGATAATACGTGCATTTTTAAATCAAAGATAAAATTTATTAAGCCTAGAAAGTCCCGATAGTCAACGCGCATTTTGTTAACATCATAGGTACCAGTCATCTGCACGTGGTACAATCGGATTTATATAGGCTCCAAATTTACAATTAAGTACATATTTGTTTACTAATATGTTAAGCCGATGCATTCAAAACAACACGATCACTTTCGAACAAAGAAGTAAGTAAGTACCTTTCTTTTTTCCGCTCCATTAAAACATCATTTAGTACCATCTCGAGAAGATTTGCACGTTAATTTTTAAATAAAAGAAAGACAAAGATAATCAACACCAGTGTTGACCAATATAGTCGCACATTACTTTGTGCCGCCGCGTTCAGATTTGCATGACAGAACAAAGATAGAATTACGATAAGCGGCTCAGCTTCGACAATATAGTTAGCGATAGCGATGCGATAGCAAGCGTCGGAATTATAGCCAATATAAGTATTTTATTAACACAAGCTGGCTATGCGCGTGGTATTTTGATATTAGTGTATCAGTTGTAGGCAATCGACCACGATATCTTTATAATACCACGAATTATTGAGGCGCCTACAGAATTTCCTGCCTCTCGATACCAAAACTATGTTAGCTCGCTCACTGTTACTGCCGTTACTCGACTATGGCGATGCTGTGAACCTCGACATGTCGGAAGATCTTTTAAATAAGTTAGAGCGCTTGCAAAATGTTTGCATACGGTACATTTTCGGTCTGCGGAAGTACGACCATGTGTCTTACTACCGTCAAAAACTTAACTGGCTTCCTATCCGCCGCCGTAGGGATCTCCACGCTGTTTCTCTTCTCTTTAATGCTCTTTTTACACCTTCTTCTCCTTTATACCTCTCTGAAAAATTTACTTTTCTGGCTGATGGCAGTGGCCACCGTCTGCGTTCTAGCGCGAATTTATCTCTTGCCATTCCCCCTCACAAATCTCGTGGATACCACAAGTCTTTTGCTGTCCGTGCAGTGAAACTATGGAATGAACTGCCCGTCTCGTTTAGGCAGGCACAATCGGTCGCGTCGCTCAAGGAGAGGTTAAAGAAGCTATGGTTATCTGACTAATTTGCCTTGTTGCTTTGTATATATTTTGTGTTCCTTGTCAACTCTTTAGTGTATCTTTCACATTCCTTTTTGTGTGATATAGTTAGGTTTATCCTATTACTGTATGTGTATTTATTTATTAATTAATTATTTATATATTATTTGCCCATTGTCTTTATGGTACCATGTTGTACAAATTGCGGAATTTGTTACCCTCTTCAAGTTTTCTCTCTCATTTACTCGAAAGGTTAACTGGAAGAGATCCCTCAAAGGGATAAGTTCGCCTTTGTACTTCACATCTTAATGTATGCTTTTTTTTTATGTGTTTTTGTACAATAAAGAGTTACTACTACTACTACTACTATTATTCTCGGAAATGATAAAAGCCTCCCAAAACAGTGTTGCCAGATGGGTTTGACGTTCCGTTACGCACACTTCTTAAAAATAGTACGCCAGTTCAAGTTTGGGTACACGAAAATGACAAAAATCAAAATGTATAGTCTACCAAGAAATACATAACTCATGATAAAAAAAAACAATATCTTTTCATACAGAGATTGCAAAGAAAGTAATACAGCCATTTGTGTTTGTTTTTAGTAAAAGGTACCACTTAATCGATAAGGTTAGTTTATAGACGAATCTTTATGGCATTAGCGCCTTGTCGGCAACCGGAAAAACGGTAAAGCTAGGAACATACTACGCGGACGTTTAGCTAAAGCTAGGAACATACTACACGGACGTCCGTCGTAAATCGACCGCGGACGGGAATCTGGACAATGAAATTACATATAACCGTGCAAACTATCGGTCGACGGACGTGGACGTGGCCTTGAGCGCATGCATGGACGTCCGATCGAAATCTGGCTCGCTGGATGTTTTGTTCCGTGCACACTGATCGGTCGCGGTCGCGGTCGATTTACGACGGACGTCCGCGTAGTATGTTCCTAGCTTCAGGCTCCTCTACATATTCGCGCAAAATGGGCCAACAAACGGGACGCAGCTTTTTTTAGAGGAGGACGCAGCAGTTAGAGGGAGTTCGCAATACTGATATCTCGCTCTGTTGTATAGCTGCGTCCCGTATGTTGGCCTGTGCTGGGCTAATATGAAGAGGGGCACGTACGTTTTACTAGAACAAACACATATTATATTAGAGACAGGTCAGTAATGGGGGATGTCTGAAAATTTTAAAATCGCCTGATATTTTTTCTGGTGATAGGAATAAGCATTTCTATTTACAGAAAAAAGTTACAGATTTTTTGGTAGCACCATACATTTTATAAAAATAAAAACGTGTTGCTCGACTGCGCGTACGACACACTTCGGCAGTTATGAGATTTGTCTTAGTCTTTAAAAAAATTCCATTTTGAATCTGTGCTGGCCACAGACACTGACAGTTGATTGTCAGCTTGACATTTTTCTCGGAGAATTCATAACCATATCTGGTGAACTATTTATTACTGTTTTCGACTCATTTTCTCTCCCTGGCCTCTGATTTTGCCTCCTTCTACGACTACCTTCGCTCTCGAACCCCGGACGTTGATTTTACTGGCTTAAAACGACGACCTTTGATATTAACCTCTGGACCTGATTCTGCTTGCATTAACGAAGACGTTTGCTTTTAAACACTGGACCTGATCCTGCTGAACTGTTTACGATCCGTTTTGCCTCCCTGACTTCTGATTTTGCTTGATATAAGGACGATCATCGCTTTTAAGTTCCGGACACTATTTGTTATAATGAATACAAGTACATAAACACGATATAAGGATCCCAAAACATGCTTTATACCAACTTGTTCTAAAACCAACCAGAAAAACCCAGATTTAAAATTGTTCATATTAAGAAAGGAGCTGAAGGAAAGTTGGTCTCAATAGGTTGGCAGGAACTGCCCAACCAGAGTGTGATTTTGCTGTGAAGACCACCTGAGTGTAAGATACCGTGTCTTGTTTACCAACCTTAAAATGCAGTTACACGCTGGCAATAATATCATAAAAACCGGCCAAGAGCGTGTCGGGCCACGCTCAGTGTAGGGTTCCGTAGTTTTTCGTATTTTTCTCAAAAACTACTGAACCTATCAAGTTCAAAACAATTTTCCTAGAAAGTCTTTATAAAGTTCTACTTTTGTGATTTTTTTCATATTTTTTAAACATAGTGTTCAAAAGTTAGAGGGGGGGGGACGCACTTTTTTTTCCTTTAGGAGCGATTATTTCCGAAAATATTAATCATATCAAAAAACGATCTCAGTAAACCCTTATTAATTTTTAAATACCTATCCAACGATATATCACACGTTGGGGTTAGAATGAAAAAAAAAAATCAGCCCCCACTTTACATGTAGGGGGGGTACCCTAATAAAACATTTTTTTCCATTTTTTATTTTTGCACTTTGTTGGCGTGATTGATATACATATTGGTACCAAATTTCAGCTTTCTAGTGCTTACGGTTACTGAGATTATCCGCGGACGGACGGACGGACGGACGGACAGACAGACATGGCGAAACTATAAGGGTTCCTAGTTGACTACGGAACCCTAAAAAGCCATAAATATCTGACACGGTGGCATTTTATAAAATGTGTATTTTGTTGGATAGACCAATAGGAAAAATATGGTAAAATACATTTTTTTTTATAATTTGCAATGTCCTATAATAAAATACAATTGATTTATTTTATTGTGTTGTTTTATTTTACTTCTGAGTTGTAGGTGTGTCATGTGTGTCGAGTTACTGTCAAGTTACTATCAAATTCAGTCGGCTATGGCTTTCCATATTCTTCTATGGCCCTCCATACTGTTAAAGCATGATTAACAGCACTATAGTAGATTGTGTTACGAGGGAGCAAAATTGCATATTTATAGCGAGGATATAAATGGAATTGTGAACAAAGTGAAGTATTCTATATGTAATTGAATACTGAGTGTAGTGACTGGGATTCGAAAAGAAAGGGTTATTTTCTTCCCTGCACTGCGAGGAGGGTGCAAAGAGGCACTTTTCCTCTTTGCTATTAGGGACCAAAGTGATACTTTTCCCTTCAAGGACACATTTTTTTTACATGGTTACATAACATACCATTTTTTATGTTCATATAACATATCATTATATATAAATTTCCTAAAAGTTCATATAACATATCATTATATATAAATTTCCTAAAAGTTGATGTTAATATGTGTAGCAAATTTAATTCCACCTTGTGTCTTAACACTTGAATCCCTCACTACGCTCAGGATTAAATTTAAGAATACCTTGCTACACTCAAGATATATATCTCATTTTTCTCCCTTGTTGCACAATCTACTATTGCTACCATTTGACACTTTTTTTTTCATATCATATAAGCAAAATACTAAAATATGAATCAGGTCTGTTGTAAAAATATTATGCACTTAATCGACACAATTTTTTTATACATAATATTAAAATATGTTGCAACATAAAAATGTTCTCATAGCAATATAGGTATTAAGATTTATAAGATTATAAGTATTAAGATTTTTAGTTATTAAGAACTATATTTGCAGTGCCCTTACAGGGTTCATAGCTGTGCTATACCTACTGAAATGTAACAACTTATGTACCTATGATAGCAATAAAGAATTACTGATTACTGATTATTACTTATGTGCAAACACTTTCCGTGGCGTTAATATTTTATACAGGCCAGACAAAGTTATTGAACAGAAAAGTGTCACTTAATTCCCTCCTAACAGGGCCGAAAAGTACCCTTTCTGAATGGGTGATGTGAAAAGCAGTAGGCGTCACATCGCAAACTCATTTCCTTTTTGAGCACTAACTACTTAAAGCAGACAATAAACCAACAATCTAAAGTTATTTGTTTAGGGCACAGGTCCTTCTCTAGTTCTCATCTGTAGGCAGGTGCGCTTATGAATCACTACTAGGAGTTAGCCTGTTTTCACATTACCTGATCCAATATCGGATGTCGGAAGGATTTCAATGGAAAAAATCCAAGACGACGCCTGTAATGTATGGGATATCGGTCCAACATCCGGTATTGGATCGAATAATGTGAAAACGTACTTATGGGTGCTAAAATGAGTAATAATGTTAATATAGATCAAGACAAATTTATGTTTATTACACTCTAATAACATGTAGTTGCACTTTTCAAAATTAATGGGATACACATTCTCTGTCCAAAATATCTCTGCATCTTTCATCAATTTCTTCTTCACAGGCATTGTGTTTGTCGCTGTTCCACATTTTGGCAAATTAGATGAACTAGCTCTTACAAAATCGCTAGTACCTATCCACGTTTTCCCAACTCAATGGGCTTAAAAATTGTAATCAGGTCCGGGGTTCAACGCAAAGGCCGTCGGCAGCAAGCAGGGCAAGCACACGTCTTCGTTAATGCAAGTAGAATCAGGTCCAGGGTTTAAAATTAAAGGTCGTCGTTTTAAGCCAGTAAAATCACGGTCCGGGGTTCGAGAGCGAAGGTAGTCGTAAAAGGAGGCAAAATCAGAGGCCAGGGAGAGAAAATGAGTCGAAAACAGTAATAAATAGTTCACCAGATATGGTTATGAAACTTATGAATTCTCCGAGAAAAATGTCAAGCTGACAATCAACTGTCAGTGTCTGTGGCCAGCACAGATTCAAAATGGAATTTTTTTAAAGACTAAGACAAATCTCATAACTGCCGAAGTGGGTCGTACGCGCAGTCGAGCAACACGTTTTTATTTTTATAAAATGTATGGTGCTACCAAAAAATCTGTAACTTTTTTCTGTAAATAGAAATGCTTATTCCTATCACCAGAAAAAATATCAGGCGATTTTAAAATTTTCAGACATCCCCCATTTATTAGATAATACTTATAAAACACATTTATGATCGACTTTTGTTCGGCGTTATTAGTTCATATATTTCTATGTAGATGGCTTTTAAGTAATAAAAATGCAATAAATCCACTTTTCCTTGGGGTGAAAACTATATGAATCCATATTACCTAGGTTACGCGGTGAAAATTTTCTTTGTTTCTCCGCAGATAACATCGACCTAATTTACCATATTAATACTTACAATTGATCCTTTCTTGATCGATGAAACTAAAACTCACTTTCAAATTATTCAAGAAAACAAGCAGCCCGGTAAGCCGCCAAAGAAAAGAAAACGACTTTATGCCGCCTATGGCACATACAATCATAATATAATCACCGTATAGACAAACTAAATCAAACCGTAAGGTGTAAGGAACATGTTCGATATTGCCTTGACTAATCGACTAGATTTGATGATACTTTAACGTCATTAACGTCAACTTCACTTGATTTGTGTCATATTTGTGTATTGCCGCACTTGGATGCACAGTACAGATAATCTATAGAAGTATGGGTGCGTTCCTAAATAATATTAATCGGAATAGTTAAAATGATTTGTTCTTTTCAAGAGGAGTAGTAGGTAACAGTTGATAAACTATAAAATAGTACGCAAAACGGCTGATGAGTACGCGGGTACACACGACGATAAAATAGTACGCCGTGCGTACCGATGCGTACCCATATGGCAACGCTGTCCCAAAATGACAATAGCGGAGGCGTGTATGGAAATTCATAATCATTCTGCAGTCATTGTATTTTTTTTGTACTGTTTGGAACTTGTATTGTCTGCAATAAACTGATTTATTATTCATTTATTTATCTCTTTTCTTAAGCTAGGTTTTTTATAATATGAGTATAAAAGTAAAATAAAATAAAACACTTACAAAACAATATGAAACATATAAACACATTATAAAAAACCTAACCTAGGGTGCCGCCAGCAGCGGGGCAGGGCCCAAGCTGCCGGTGGTTAGGGCTGCAGAGAGAGGAACCGTCGGACTATCCGCGCCGTGTCTAAGATCACCGCCTTCTGCATCTGGCCCTTGATCCAGCCACCTAGCGAGAGTCTCTTAAGATGTTGGTCGAGACTCTTCGCTATGAGACCGTTCGCTGAAACGACTATCGGAACAATGATCGTTGATTCAACATCCCACATTATGATAAATAGCGACTATGATAATAATCATAAGTGTTAGAGTTTTTATTTTATTTATTTTATTTAAACTTGGGAAACAAACAAGCAAACTATTACATCAACAAAAAGAGATTATTTAGGTAATACATAGCCAAAACAGTTTCCACTTATAACTAATAACATTTGTGATTGCTCAGACAAGAATTAAGTTATTAGGTTACTAATAACAGATATATTTTTTAACTATATTATTAAACAATATACAATATTTTCAAACTATACTGTATATATATTTACTATTATTATGTCCAATAAAACACTGGTAAATTGTAAATAACATTTAATATGCTAGGGAGCACATATCGACACGACTTACATAGGAATATAAGTGAAGTACCTTCAGTTACTTTTTATCATAGAAAGTAAAAGAGACTACCCACAACATTACACATATATGACATATCTCCCCCTAAGTAAGTGTACAAGTAAGTAACAAAATAACAAAAATAGATTTGACCCAAATAGACAATCAAACTTCACACTATATTAAATTAATCATTTTTCTCGATCTCCGGTAACACTATATTAAACCGATCATTGTTTTTGATTAGTTGTTACTTTTCCCTGGTCTATCGTAAGGAGCTTTAGAATGTGGTCTAGCTTTCTTATTGACTTTCCCTACAGATTGGCTTGTTTCCACTGGCGGTATTCCCAGCATAGCAGCCCATTGATCAGAGCTGGGTATTTCAATAATTGTCTCATCCTGATTATTAGAATCACTTAAATCCTCCTTATCGATACCTTTGTCCTCATAATCTTCATATGGTGTACCTTCTCCCCTTATTATTTCTTCTTCTGGTAAAGCTCTGTCAGTTACACTAGAGTCTTGTACTGTAGTTTTAATCAGTTGATCAATGTGTCTATTAACTAATGAACCATCCGTAGCTTCAACTTGGTAGCTCGATGGTCCACCTTTACTAACTACTCTTCCTGGTAACCATTTAGCGCCTTTTCCATAATTTCTGTACATAACGTTTTGGCCGATATTAGTCTCCCTTCGTTTCACGTGTGCATTTCGATCAATTTGTTGTTCTACTTTATTATTAGCTATGTTATTGGGGTGAATCACGTCCAACAATGTACGTAATCTCCTGTTCATCAGTAGTTCAGCAGGGCTTTTGTTTGTTGCCGAGCAAGGAGTGGATCTCAAACATAGGAGCATGTTAGTTATCAACACGTCCCACGATAAGTTGTTCATTTTCCTCAATTTGTTTTTTACCGTCTGAACCATCCTCTCTGCTAAACCATTTGTGGCAGGATGATAAGGCGCAGTCTTAGCATGTTTTATTTTATTAGCGTGAAGAAATTGCTCCATTTCCACCGATGTAAACGCTGTGCCGTTGTCGGACACAATAGTTTCACATAAACCATGAGTTGCAAACAACCCACGCAAGTGTTTTATGACTGTAGCCGAGCTTGTGTTGGGGACTATGAACACTTCAGGCCATCTAGAATAAGAGTCCACCACTATCAGAAAAACTTTTCCTTGGAAGGGGCCCGCAAAGTCCACGTGTATTCTAGACCACGGCCTTGTAGGCGTAACCCATTCGTGACTGGTTTTAGGTGGCATGTGCCGATGTTCCAAGCATATGGAACAGTTTCCAATAAGCTTTTCAATTTCTTCATTGAGTTGCGGCCACCACACAACTCCTTGCCAGAGCTTTTGTTTGCACGATGCCATTGTGAGTACTATGAAGTACTTGTAGTGTTGCTTTATGCAATGACGGAGGAATCACCACTCGACAGCCTAGTAGCATACAGTCCTCCTGTAGAGATAATTCCGTACGATGAAGCCAATACGGCCGTAACTCGTTGTTGGTTATTTTAGCAGGCCAGCCTCGGTATATGTAATTCATGACTGCTGCCAACGTAGTATCTTTTTTTGTTTCCTTCGCTATCTGATCAGCATCAAAAGGAAAGTTTTCCGGTGTGTCTGCTATAAGTAAAACTCGCTGAGATGTTGTTCTGTTTCGTCAGGCACCGGCTGTGGCCATCTACTTAGTCCATCAGCGTGTCCGATCTGGGGCCCTGGCTTGTAAATTATTTCATAACTGTGTGCGGTCAAAGCAAGGGCTATTCTCGTTAGTCGCGGTGATATCATACCCGGCATTGGCTTTTTCGGATCAAAAATGCCAAGCAACGGCTTGTGATCTGTCACAATTGTAAAAGAACGACCAATCAAATAATTGTGGAACTTCTGAATGCCAAACATGATCGCTGCCGCCTCTTTGTCGAGTTGAGAATAACGCCTTTCGTGAATATGTAGCGTCCGCGAGCTCATGGCTATAGGGCGCTCCTGACCGTCGTCCATCACATGCGCTAGTACTGCGCCCACGCCATATTCCGAGCTGTCACATGTCAATAATAAGCGTCTGTGCAAATCATAATGAACTAGAGTCATATCAAATGTCAGAAGATTTTTTGCTTTATCGAATGCCGCTTGTTCGGTATCTGTCCATTTCCACGCTTGAGTTTTGTCTAGCAACCGATGAAGAGGCTCAAGCGTCGTCGCTTTATGTGGTATAAACCTCTCGTAAAAATTGTAAAGGCCAAGAAAAGCTTGTAGTTCATGTACATTTTGCGGTTCTGGTGTGTTCACAATAGCTTCCACTTTACTTGGCGCCGGGTGGATACCTTGAGCATCAATGACGTATCCGAGGAATTCAACCTTTTGTCTGGCTAACTTACATTTGTTGCGGTTCAGCCGAAGTCCAGCTTTACCAATACGAGCGAGCACCTCATCCAGACGTTGCCACATTTCGGAGAGGGTGCGACCGGCTATGATGATGTCGTCTATGAGGACAGCCACCCCTGGATTCCAGCTAACAATGACGTCATTAAACGCTGAAAAATACCCGGGCTCGCCTTGACTCCAAATGCTAGGCGATGAACCGAGTACAAACCTTTGCATGTATTCAGAGTAAGTAATTTAGCCGTCGCGTCGTCCACAGTTACCTGTGTGTATGCCCGATTCAAGTCTAGTGTTGAAAAGTACTTGCCTCCTGCGATGGTGGCAAAAACTTCATTAGCGGTCGGCATCGGATAGGTATCCGATTCTGTAGCTTGATTTACCGTGCTGCGATAGTACCCGCACAATCGAATGTCCCCAGACTTTTTTATAATGGGTACGACTGGTGTCGCCCACTCAGAAAAAGATACCGGGCGAAGTTCCTGAACCAATCTATCAATTTCTTTCTCAACTCTATCTTTGATAGCGTATGGTACCGGTCTCGCTTTAATGTATTTAGGCGTCGCGCCCGGTTTCACGTGAATGGTCATCGGTTGCCCTCGGTAAGTGCCTAATCCGTCTTTAAAAACTTCACTATGTTTCGCATTGATCGAATCTGTATTATGATCGATGTCTACGTTTAATACATTGTCAAGTTTTAGTGAAAAGTTAAGCGGTGCAAACCAATCACGGCCTATAAGGTTAGGACCGTTACCCTTAGCGACAAAAATACTTAAGTCACGATCAATGTTCTTATACTGCACACGAAGAGTAGCCTGTCCGAGCAGGTCGAGGGGCGCTCGTGTCCAGGTGCGCAGCGCCATCGGCGGCGCCCCCAGCGGCGGCCGCGCCAGCGCGCGCCACGTGCGCACGTTCAGCAGCGAGTAGGCCGCGCCCGAGTCCACTTGCATGTGTTGCTGCACGCCGTTCAGCGTCACCACCACGTCAAACGGCGGTACGCGATTGTCTGCAGCCAAGTCCACATTGTAGATACCTCCGATGTACTCATCTGAATTTTCTTCCGTGTGTGTATAGTTAACTGTCCTGTTACCACCTTTTTTCTTAGCGAGACATATTTTTTCCAGATGTCCCTTCTTTTGCAATAACGGCAGATTGCATTAGCAAAACGACATTGTCCTCCGTGATTATCTCCACATCTGTAGCACAACCTGGTGCTTGTACCGCCGGAAATGCGCTTGGAATGTACCGCGTTGACGTCCATGGGCTCCGGCGCAGTGGACGCCGCCGCCGAGTCGCTGGCGCCAGGCGTCACGCTCGCTGATGTGGAATCTTCGGCAACGGAGCTACCTGTCACGATCATACGAACATCTTTCTCCGCGCTCTCGGATGAAAGTATCGCATCAACCACGTCTTTGTAACTTAGATTATTCTTTTTTAATAGTTCATATTGCAATTTATGATCGTTCATACCACACACGAGACGGTCGCGTAACATCCGTTCCAAGTCAGTGAAATTACAAAACGAATCAATCTTCCTCAAAGCCGTAATATATTCCGACGCTTTTTCGCCTTGTTTTTGGTCTCGCTTGTAAAACTTATATGACATTGATATTTCATTAGGCTTCGGACTGTAATGATTAGTTAGTATAGTCACAATGTCACTGAATGTCACATCACTTGATTTTTTTGGGAGTTATTAACGCCAAACATGTTTCAAACACTTGTGAGCCACAAACTGTAAAGAAATTGGCCTTTTTTGCACTGTCCGTCTCAACACCATTGGCTTCAAAACAATAGTTTAACCTATCCAGGTAATTTCCCCAACAGTCTGTTTTAGGGTTAAACTCATGAAATTTCACTGATTAATTTGACATCTTGATAACATCACATTCACTTTACGTACGTCGCCACTATTATGTCCAATAAAACACTGGTAAATTGTAAATAACATTTAATATGCTAGGGAGCACATATCGACACGACTTACATAGGAATATAAGTGAAGTACCTTCAGTTACTTTTTATCATAGAAAGTAAAAGAGACTACCCACAACATTACACATATATGACAACTATATTACTACGTACACTATTACACTATATGAATATAAAACAGAAACTAATTCTTAGTATGAAAACTTAGATATTTTTTAGCATTTTCTTTTTAATTTCATTGTTCTTTTTTTATTGCAGAAACACATAGTCAATGTATTATTGTTATAATTATTATAAATAGTTTCACATGCTCTGTTGGGGCGTAGCAAGGATGTATGTACCACAGAATTACATTTAAACCAGAATGAGTAGTTAGGTCAAAAAGTGTGTCCACATGAGAAGTCATTGTTTGGGCTTGTGTCCCTCTCGCACTTACTGACAATGTCAACATTATTCAGTGACGTCATCACTGTCATACATTGGGGATACCAGTCAATTTTCAAAGTTACTACCAAATCTACTAATACCCATTTGAACGTATTTTTTAAGAGGGCATTCAACGAAAACGTCGTAATAATGTAAAATTGATAGTTTTAGTCGGCAAAATGCTACACTTTCCGTCATCTAAAAGACTTATTAAGTTCAGGATTCGATTAGGACATCTTCTTAACTTACATGTTGTGAGACTGGATTTTTAAAAACTAACTCACTTAATAAATTATGATTTTTTTTCTGGTGCATGTTTAGGAAAACCCGCGAAAAGTGCTGACTTAGTCCGTCTAATTTGTAAAATTTGGATAGTTTTGAATGCTTCAAGTGGTAAATTTGTATTATGTATATCCTGTACTACAATCATCTGAGACTACTTCTTTGTTATAAGGCTTTAGAATAGAGTAAATGAGGATATGATGAATCCAATTTGTTTCAGAAATCACCTCAGAATAAGTGTCAATTTCTTCGAAAACTTACGTGTTTTTGAAGTAGTTTTAATATAAAAATAATCTGCAACGCTTACTCAAACAGATTTTATGCAAAAGTTTTCTATTAATTGCAATTTAATATTTTTGACGATTTTTTAAAAATGCCTCCTTATTACCGGTTACGCGCGCTTGCGATGTCAGTACCGCGGCAGAGCTTGTAGAGGCAGGACGTATGAACGTCCGCTCCGCACGCGGCTCGACGATCGCGAAGTTATTTTGTCATTGTGTGCGGCACCCGCCGTGTCCAAAACCGCACTTGTGTGCGTGTTTGGCTGTACTGTTGCATGTATACTGCGACCGAAAACTTTGATCCTTGGGTTGACGACTTTGGTAACTAACTAATTAACTTGACTAATATTTTTAGTAAGTATTATTTATTATTGAATATCATTTGAGGTTACTGACTCGTCTCAACAAAATCTTTGACAATAGATGGTACTCAGGATCTGATGATGAAGTCAGATAGTAGTCATGAGTTCTCATCAACCAGGTCTTGAAACCATTTCGTGTTTGGGCTCGTTTGATTCGCCTCAACAAGATCTTTGACTAGAGGTGATGGTACCCAGGATCTGATGATGAAGCCGGAAGGTAGTCACGAGTTCTCATTAACCAGGTCTTGAAACCATTTCGTGCTTGGGCTCGTTTGATTTGCCTCAACAAGATCTTTGACAAGAGGTGATGGTACCCAGGATCTGATGATGAAGCCGGAAGGTAGTCATGAGTTCTCATCAACCAGGTCTTGAAACCATTTCGTGTTTGGGCTCGTTTGGTTCGTCTCAACAAGATCTTTGACAAGAGATGGTACCCAGGATCTGATGATGAAGCTGGAAGGTAGTCAAGAGAATTCATCAACCAGGTCTTGAAACCACTCCGTGTTTGGGCTCGTTTGGTTCGTCTCAACAAGATCTTTGACAAGAGATGGTACCCAGGATCTGATGGTGAAGCCGGAAGGTAGTCAAGAGTATTCAACAACCAGGTCTTGAAACTCTTCTGTGTTTGGGCTCGTTTGATTCGTCTCAACAAGATCTTTGACAAGAGATGGTACCCAGGATCTGATGATGAAACTGGAAGGTAGTCAAGAGTATTCCACGACCAGGTCTTGAAACCACTTCGTGTTTGGGTTCGTTTGATTCGTCTCAACAAGATCTTTGACAAGAGATGGTAATCACTCTTTTATACTCTGGCGCATCCACTGTCTCAGTGTGTCAACAGTCAACTAAAGCAGGTAGGCGTAGCGTAGAGTTGTATTTCCTTATAAAAAACCAATACATAGATGTGGACCTTCCTGTGCTCCTGTAATAACAAGATATGTTATTATGGATGAGGATGGGCAGCGTCACGGTATGAGGTGTAGTCAAATGATAGATACGAGTAGTAGGTAAAGTAATGAATCTCAATCAATCTCCTTTCATTGTATAAAGGTGTGCCTATATATACATGTTTGGGTTGTCGCTGACCAAGCAATATGCGTTATGTCGCAGTAAACCATCGTGTTACTGCTAAACACAGAAAGTGGCTAATATGCCATTACACCTCCCCCGAAAGTCCCTTCACCGCCGGGGTGGCAGAAGAAAAAATTTAAACGCATGTTACTTGGTTTACAATTTTTTCTGAAATCAAAGGTTAACTGTTAATCTGAGTTAAACAGGGTAAATGTGACAATAAACTTGAAATAAATAAACATTAATTAATTGCGCCTAATAGTGTCTTAATAGTGTCGCAGTCCTTAAAAAATCATAAAAGTTAAGTTATTTTCAGTTGTAAGATATTAGTGAAAATCAATAATAAGACTTGTAATTGTAACTTGTTAAAATAATTATTACCAGTAAAAATTCAACATCAATTATATTATTATATCTCAGGTACAAAATAATCAAGCGCTGTCGCTTCTTTAAAAAAAATATCTATGTAGTATATATGAAATCATTTTATCAGTAAAATAATATCGGTACTTTAATATCGGTACTTTAAAAAAAATATTAAAATTAATGCCGGTTGGAGTCCAATACTCCTAATAATAAATCGGAGTCCTATACTCCTAACAATAATAATTTGGGCTACGCGCCTCTGCGTACCCTATACCTAATACATGGGAATCGTTCCCGAGGGTCTGGTCACCCTATGACATAAACACGGCATATCAGGCCTATCCTTTAAGGATATCCTGTACCTAGGCACATCTACATTAAGACTACAAGGAGTCTCCTACATCTTTCACGGAGGAATACGGTTGTTCGCACCATGATCAAGTATGAAGGACTTGTGCTCTAGCTGTATGAGGTCACATGACTTGATGTGCCTCCACGTTTGCAGTAACTATTTAAGACATTGTCTCCAAATTGTTGATTTTATTTAACAAAAAGGACTAGTTACGCAACGCTAACCTATCTAACTCGTATATCGGTACCACTAATTAATTCACTATATATGCCTGGTAAAATAAGTCTTTAGAAAAAAAATATTTAAATAAATTCTACATTCACTACAAATCAGGTGATCAGTCTAAAACGTAGTTAAGTAGTACTAGTTACTAATTAATAATTTTATTGAATGAAGTTGTTAATTATTTAATTGTCGATATCAAATTTCATTCACTGATTATTCGAATAATGTGGATTCGCGGCGAAGTCACGCGACCTAGTTAAATTTTTGCTGACGCGCGGAACGTGCAACGTGCACTAACGTCGGCGCGTGCGCAATTGCGTAAACTGTTTTCGTGGACTGGATTCGACACTTATAATTTGTAATTTAGAATATAATATTTATACATTATTTAACCATGTACGGTAAAAAAAAGAAGTTATGTTGTAAAACCATAATAAGGGACTTATGATTTAGGTTTCATTTATGGTAATTGGAGCGACTGACATTTAACTAGAATTTAGATATTAGCGACAACCTTAAAATTTGTTAAAAATTAAGAAGAATACCAAACGCGAGAATTTAAAGTGTTATAAAATTAACGAAAAATTTTTAGAAATTACGATTTGACACAATAATTATATGAATTAGAAAGGAAAATGAAAAAATACTGAATAGGGCCTGTTTGGTTTGGTGATAATGATGGGCGCCGTTGCTTCGAGCTGGCTCCATCCTCGTCCTCTTCCACGTAGCTCTTGCTGATGCTGCACGTGATCGATGCTCTGCTACGGGTGATGATGCGGGCCGGGATAACCCTGGACTCCCTCGAACATGGGCCGGGATAACCCTGGACACCTCTTGATTTGCGAGCCGGGAAACCCTGGACAACGCTCTTCTTTCTTCGTGGTCTTCTTATTGCTTTCGGTTGTAGGACATCTTTTTCTTAAAAGTGGTTTCTTCAGTGTCGATCTTCATAAGGGTAATTTTCAGTCGAATAAATCTTCATTCTTGACGTTCTCGGGTTCCCCGGGTCCACAGTGTGCCTGAACTGTGAACCCGGTCTGACTGCGTATCTGAAGGTTCTTCACTGGTTCAGTGAGGCAAGGGTCGCCATGTAATAATAAAATATGTTATTACGGATGAGGATGGGCAGCGTCACGGTATGAGGTGTAGTCAAATGATAGATACAAGTAGTAGGTAAAGTAATGAATCTCAATCAATCTCCTTTCATTGTATAAAGGTGTGCCTATATATATATGTTTGGGTTGTCGCTGACCAAGCAATATGCGTTATGTCGCAGTAAACCATCGTGTTACTGCTAAACACAGAAAGTGGCTAATATGCCATTACACTCCATGCAATTAAAACAACATAATATTTAAAAACCGGCCGAGAGCGTGTCGGGTCACGCTCAGTGCCTACACTGAGCGTGGCCCGACACGCTCTCGGCCGGTTTTTAAAGCCGCGTTGGTAAATAGCCGCTCGGCTCTTCCGTAGTTTTCCATATTTTTCAAAAACTATAGAACCTATCAAGTTCAAAACAGTTTTCCTAGAAAGTTTATAAAGTTCTACTTTTGTGATTTTTAAATATTTTTTTAATATATGGTTAAAAAGTTAGAGGGGGGGGACACTTTTTTTTTCTTTAGGAGCGATTATTCGCGAAAATATTAATATTATCAAAAAACGATTTCAGTAATTCATTTTTAAATACCTATCCAACAATAAATCATACGTTAGGGTTGAAATGAAAAAAAAAATCACTCCCTACTTTACGTGTAGGGGGGTACCCTAATAAAACATTTTTTCCCCTCACTAGCTCGGAAACACGTGTTTTGTCCTTTAATACCAGCGGGTAAAAACGCATTTTATCCACTAGTGGGTAAAGTAATTTGACCTTGAATAAAGTCAAATTAACTGCTTCAAAATTGATAAAAGTAGGTGAATCTAGTAATAAAGATGATTTACCACCTGTGGAACTACTGGAAGCAGTGATAAATGCATTTTTTGCGTTGTAGTTTCCTCGCTATAGTGAGGGGAAAAGTTTTGTGTTACACTCGGGTGCAAATGTATTTTACTTCTCGTGTGTTAAAAAACTCGCAAGTTCAGGATTCTATTTCGAACCACTCGCTTCGCTCGTGGTTCAACTATAGAATCCTTTCACTTGCTCGTTTTTTAATTCCACACTCGGCGTTAAAATACAACTTTGCCCCCTTGTATAACAAATAACTATTTCCGCTTTTTATTTTTGCACTTTGTCGGCGTGACTGATATACATATTGGTACCAAATTTCAGCTCTCTAGTTCTAACGGTCACTGAGATTATCCGCGGACGGACGGACGGACGGAGGGACAGACAGACAGACATGGCGAAACTATAAGGGTTCCTAGTTGACTACGAAACCCTAAAAACACATTTTAAATATTAAACTTATATTGACCGGGATATAGACCGTGAATATAAGTCTAATGAAAATAACCGTGAATCATTCAAAACTCTTACATTTTAAATATAAAAAAAAACTACTTAAAATTAAAGAAAACCTATCTTAGTTCCATTATATACAGAGTGGGGCCTGTAACAAAGGCGAAGAATTGAACTGTAGGCTATTCTCCTTATACTGATCAACATTTATTCAGTGACTTTTAAAAATTATGAAGTCTTTAAATTTTTAATTTTTCATACAAAATAAATATTAGCTTCAATGTACGCCATTATTGTTGTCATTGACGTTGTCTGTCACACTTTAGACTTAACAGAATTCGCAATACATTACCTCTTAGAAAAACTTTCAAGGGTGATAAAAATCAAAATACAAGTTATTTTTAAAAGTCGCCGAACAAATGTTGATCAGTATAAGTGCGTTTTCACATTATCCGATCCGATATCGGATGTCGGACCGATATCCCATACATTACAGGCGCCATCTTGGATTTTTTCTATTGAAATGCTTCCGACATCCGATATCGGATCGGATCGTGTGAAAACGGCTTAAGGAGAATAGCCTAGAGTTCAATTCTTCGCCTTTGTTACAGGCCCCACTCTGTATATGTACCTAGAAAACATCATCATCTTCCTTGCGTTATCCCGGCATTTGCCACGGCTCATGGGAGCCTGCGGTCCACTTTGACAACTAATCCCAAGATTTGGCGTAGGCACTAGTTTTTACGAAAGCGACTGCCATCTGACCTTTCAACCCAAAGGGTAAACTAGACCTTATTGGAATAAGTCCGGTTTCCTCACGATGTTTTCCTTCACCGAAAAGAACCTAGAAAACATATCATATACAAAATAAAATAAAACTAAGAAAACGGATTATATTCATTATACGCGATATAATCTGATTCCATATATTTATTTCATGAGTAACTATCGCGGTGACAGAAGACAATATTATATACACAATTTATTATATTATAAAAGTTTTTTAATTTATTTCTTCCAAGGCTACACACGTTTTAATAAAAAAAAACTGTGATAAGTTTAATAATTAAACTAAAAGGTCAAGTATTTATGCACGAAATCATGTATGCAAATATGTAATATATATGGTGGTGTTTTTACGCAAGTATCAATAATGGTTAGTCCGCAACGCCACTGACGGCGTGGCGGTACCGACCATGAATGCTATCCCTTTCGCTCTAGCCGCACGTAAGGTTGGTTCGAAGAGGATCGCACGCTATGTCTGTACCGCAGGCTACAATCGTTATGCTTCTGGTTATAGTGTGCGTCTGCACACAGGCGCACGCCAGCGCCGCCGGCGTCGAAATGCGAGCAAGCAGATTTTTTGAAAGCGCTCTTAATTATACAAATCTTTGATTTATTGGCATCAAAATAATTACATTATAATTATTTTCCAATTCTTTGAAATATATCGAAACCCTAGTTTGAATATAACACTAAAATAATATAAGAAGTTATAAAATCAGGTAATGTACAGATAAAAATACTACTACTATGGTAACCTCATTAACACTGGCCACACGTGCGAGAGTAAGACCACCAGCCCAAACAATGCCCTCTCATGAAGACCGTTTTCGCTAGTCTGATACGATCACCTTTCTGTCTCAGTGATAAGGTTCAATTTAGTATGGCAAAAAATGTGATTCCACAATCAATTGGTAATGTCTTAAAAATAACAATGTAATAATTTAAAGTAATTAATTGTAGGTTATTGACTACCGATACTGATCGCCAGTCTGTGCTTGTTAATTTAGTAGGGTTATGGTAATCAAAAACACACTCGCAGTATGAAAGCTGATAATCTGCAACAAAAAAATATTAAAATGTTACCAATATTAGCGATCATCCGTTGTTCATTTATTTATATAAGAAAATACCAACACTCTTAGAAATGTGATAAAACATTCAGCTTCGTCAATAGAATGACTCTACTGACTGACATCTACTTTGATGGCGTTATAATAACCTACTCCCCGTTGGTGAAAAATCTGGGACTTCTAATGGACAGTACTCTATCTTGGGCACCTCAAGTTGGCGAAGTAAGCAGAAGGATGATTGTTTCAGCATGTTCCCTCAGGAGACTGCGAAATTTTCTACCTATTCCGACCAAAATTGCGCTTGCCCAAACTCTCCTTCTCCCAATCTTAGACTATGCTGACGTTTCATATCTTGACCTAACGGAGGACCAACTAAATAAACTTGAGCGCATCCAAAATATTTGCATTCGGTTCATATTTGGGTTACGCAAGTATGACCATGTTTCTCACTTTCGCTCACAGCTCAAGTGGCTCCCTATTCGCTTTCGTCGTAACCTTCATATCTTGTCCCTCTTGTATTGCATTTTATTTCTTCCTACAACTCCTCAGTATCTCAAGGCGCGTTTTAGTTACCTTAATTCTGTAAGGTTGTCCCGCAGTCTACTTTTGTCTGTCCCATCTTCTTCTTCAAAATTTTACAACTCCTCTTTTACTTTCAAAGCTGTTCGACTCTGGAACTCTCTACCTCCGGGCATTAGACGGGCTCAATCTATTTCTGTTTTTAAAAAAATGCTTAAAGAACATTATTTATCTCTCCCTTAGTGATCGTATTGCTATTTTTACTCTGTGGTTGGTATGATTGCTGTATATTGTTGGTTTGTTACTATATATCTGTCTTGCTGTATATTACTATTTAAGTATGTTTATGTAAGTCTATTTATATTCTCTTATATTATGTGTATGTTTATTCAATTTGTGTGTTGGAAATTAGAATAAGTATGATTTTTCATTTCGAAGCACCTACTCTTTCTGATTATGTTTTTTATTTCCGCTACCCAAAGGTTGTCTGGTAGAGATCGCTCTTTAGCGATAAGACCGCCTGTTGTCTGCCTCTATTTATAATCATTTGTTTTGTCTCCGCTGTATCTTTTTTCTGTATCTCTTGCTGAGGTGTGCCAATAAAGAGTATTCTATCTATCTATCTAGAATAGACCACGATTGCCGATAGCGACAGCCAGAGCGCGCGTGGGATTTATTAGGAACCTTATATTTATGGCTTTTTATTGCAAGTTTGTGCCTGTTATTATCTGGTAAATATTAGTCGTGTTATTATCGGACCTCCTATTGATAAAATGTGTTTATTTATTTATATTTTGTAAAAGTTAGCTTATTTTCAAATATAAAGTAAATACACGTTGGTTTCTGTAATAATATTGATTTTGATTGATTTGATTGATTGATTGATTGCGTTTTTTTTCCTGAAATAAACGTCTGATATAAACGTCTAATATTACTAATATTGGATTTAGATATATAAATAACATAAGTCAAGTTTCAGACACTATTTGTTTAAACTTATAGTTTTGTAAATATGAATGTTTTAATTTAGGTAATTAGGTACAATTATGATTTGCATGCCATATGGATTAATGCACTGACACTATGTATATATTTCTACCATTATATAATGATGTACGTGCATTTTAGCAAATAAAAGTTTTGAGCTTTGAACTGAAACTTCCGACTCCTTTTCAGTTGTTTAAAATGTTAACAAATATTTAATAGCGATCATCCGTGATTCATTTATTTATATACATACCTACCTATAGGTAATATGAGATGGGATTCAATTAATGTGGCTAAATACTCTTAATAGGCTTAGGGTTTCATTAGAAATATATATTTATTTGCACAACATCATTATGCTAATTAAGGAATAGTGGTCGTTTGACTATCATAATATGTTGTACTTGTATTGTGTGCACTTAAAGGTCTTCGCACACTTAATCAACTCCACGCCACCTCTACTCACACTCTCGATGAGTAGTCAACTAGTTGATCCACCCAATGGTCACTAGTGGGCAATGCGTTGTCAACGAGTGGACAACGCGGTGTCAACAAGTGGACAACGCGGTGTCAACGAGTGGACAACGCGGTGTCAACGAGTGGGTATTCAACAGACAACTCGTCTAACCTCAGTTTTCGGTTGAATTTTGTCCTAAGAAGTCGTGTTGCTTTTGAAATGTCGTACTTTACATTCAGTGAACTGGCGATTATAGCTATTATACTCGATAATGAAAATGAACGAAACAGCAGGAAAAGAAGATATTGGGTACATGATATGTTGAGACAAAGGAAATCAGAAGGGGAATATTGGAATATCCGGAGACGTCTGCTAGATGACGAAGAAAAATTCTATATCTATTTCCGTATGCCGAGATACTTGTTTTATTATATACTTAATTTTATTGAGGACGACATCTACAAAAGAAACACGCGATTTAGAGAAGCTGTATCACCGGAAGAAAAGCTGGCAGTGACATTAAGGTAAGCAATAAGAAACTTTTTTATAGAATTATATTTATTTATTTATTCATATATCAAGTTAAAGGATAAATCAAGGCAAAGCAATTTTACTTTAGTTGTGTTAAAGAAGAGCCATCAACCCTCGATTCTTCCATAGGGGTTGTATTTTGCTGTTGGTGCTAGCGGTGCTAGTACCGGTAGTACCTGTATTTATGTTTTGAGTTGTGTAGCCAGAAGTTCCTGGTGCAAAAAAATCATCATAGTAACAGTTTCGATTATTTTGCAGTTCTTGTATTTCAGCTTCCGAAACTAAATTAAAAATTCTTGACTTTAAAAGTGCTTGATTATAGGTAGATAATTTTTTTACTGTGCTAGAAATACTTAAAAAAAATTATCCATTTCGTCATTCTGCTTTCCATCTTCATCTTTTTTGTTTTTTAATAAATATTCCATTAAAACCGCCGATGCACTTGTTTCTTGCAATTTCTTTCGTTTTGTCGTTTTTGGGATGTCAGGAAACACTGATTTAGATGATTCGTACATAGACACCGAAGATTCTGGACGCTCCGAGGTAATTGACGAGTCCTGAGATTCTTCATTATTAGTCAAATTGGCAAAAATTTCGGCAGCAGATAAGCTATTTTCATCATCACCATCATCTGTGTTGTCCACTGACGTCACTGTAGACCGTTCTTTATAATGTGGTAGTAAAAAAGACATTTCAGTTTCATATTGCCATTTTTTATTAGTAGTAGCACTCTGACCACTTTTAGTTGCTTTCTTTTTAATGGCTCTTCTATGATATTCCCTTAAGTTTTGCCATATCTTCTTACATTCTGACGCTGTAACAAAATAAATATAAATATAAAGAAAAATTGGTTGTTTCAGGTACTTGATTAGTGGCTGTTCATTTAGGACTATGAGTTCAAGCTTTAGGTTAGGCGAAAGTACCATCCGGTCGATATTAAAAGATGTGTGCAATGCGATTATAAATAAAATGAAGGGGAAGTTCATGCCCACACCTACTACCAAAGACTGGAAAAGAATCGCAGATGGTTTCAATAAAAAATGGAATTTTCCAAACTGTATAGGTGCCATCGACGGCAAACATGTAAACATAATTGCCCCTCCTAGCAGTGGCTCGCTATTTTTTAATTATAAAAAACACTTCTCTATCGTCCTCATGGCTATCGTCGATGATAGATACAGATTTATAGCTGTTGATATAGGGGCCTATGGCAGGAATAGTGATGGCGGAATTTTGGCATCGTCAAGATTAGGAAGAGCGATTGAAATGAATACGTTTAATATTCCAACTGACACACCATTACCTGGTACTGAAATAGTAATGCCACATGTTTTTGTAGCCGACGAAGCGTTTCCTTTAAAAAGGAATTTATTGCGACCATATCCTCGTTCAAGTGGCATTTCAGAAAAGGAAAGAATATACAATAATCGCTTATCACGAGCTCGCAGAGTGGTTGAAAACGCGTTCGGCATCTTATATCAAAAATTTGGAATTTATAATAAGAATTTGCATTTACACCCAAAATATGTTGATATTGTGGTCTTTGCGACGTGTATTTTACACAATGTCATGCGGTGTTATAATATAATATCCGATGATGAAGTCAACACAAGGCAGAGTTCAGCCAATAATGATCATGAACAGAGATTACTAAGTACACTTCCAGAAGATATAAGTGAATCTTCGGCATCTGCTTTTGAAACTCGTGATATGTTTGCAACTTATTTTCAATCTCCGGAAGGACGAGTTCCGTGGCAGCATTTAATATAGATCATGGATAGTTAATATGTCATAATCATCATAAGAAGTTAGTTAAAATATTATTGGCTTATTTAGAATATTAAACAAGTTTCTATACTCAGGTTGGAGTTTTATTACTGATTACCTATATTAAATGAATGTAAGGCACTTTATTATAAAATACAGAAACCCAAACTAAAAATAAAAAAATATATGACGTAGATTTAATATTTTATGTCAGTAAATTCTGGGATTTTATATTACTGTATGTGAAAACACGATTTTTTACGATAAACCAAGATTTTTCGAGTGTCAAAGTAGAAAATCGTAGGTACTGTACAATAACATACTTTCTTTGGACAACGCGGTGTCAACAAGTGGACAACGCGGTGTCAACGAGTGGACAACGCGGTGTCAACGAGTGGGTATTCAACAGACAACTCGTCTAACCTCAGTTTTCGGTTGAATTTTGTCCTAAGAAGTCGTGTTGCTTTTGAAATGTCGTACTTTACATTCAGTGAACTGGCGATTATAGCTATTATACTCGATAATGAAAATGAACGAAACAGCAGGAAAAGAAGATATTGGGTACATGATATGTTGAGACAAAGGAAATCAGAAGGGGAATATTGGAATATCCGGAGACGTCTGCTAGATGACGAAGAAAAATTCTATATCTATTTCCGTATGCCGAGATACTTGTTTTATTATATACTTAATTTTATTGAGGACGACATCTACAAAAGAAACACGCGATTTAGAGAAGCTGTATCACCGGAAGAAAAGCTGGCAGTGACATTAAGGTAAGCAATAAGAAACTTTTTTATAGAATTATATTTATTTATTTATTCATATATCAAGTTAAAGGATAAATCAAGGCAAAGCAATTTTACTTTAGTTGTGTTAAAGAAGAGCCATCAACCCTCGATTCTTCCATAGGGGTTGTATTTTGCTGTTGGGTGCTAGCGGTGCTAGTACCGGTAGTACCTGTATTTATGTTTTGAGTTGTGTAGCCAGAAGTTCCTGGTGCAAAAAAATCATCATAGTAACAGTTTCGATTATTTTGCAGTTCTTGTATTTCAGCTTCCGAAACTAAATTAAAAATTCTTGACTTTAAAAGTGCTTGATTATAGGTAGATAATTTTTTTACTGTGCTAGAAATACTTAAAAAAAAATTATCCATTTCGTCATTCTGCTTTCCATCTTCATCTTTTTTGTTTTTTAATAAATATTCCATTAAAACCGCCGATGCACTTGTTTCTTGCAATTTCTTTCGTTTTGTCGTTTTTGGGATGTCAGGAAACACTGATTTAGATGATTCGTACATAGACACCGAAGATTCTGGACGCTCCGAGGTAATTGACGAGTCCTGAGATTCTTCATTATTAGTCAAATTGGCAAAAATTTCGGCAGCAGATAAGCTATTTTCATCATCACCATCATCTGTGTTGTCCACTGACGTCACTGTAGACCGTTCTTTATAATGTGGTAGTAAAAAAGACATTTCAGTTTCATATTGCCATTTTTTATTAGTAGTAGCACTCTGACCACTTTTAGTTGCTTTCTTTTTAATGGCTCTTCTATGATATTCCCTTAAGTTTTGCCATATCTTCTTACATTCTGACGCTGTAACAAAATAAATATAAATATAAAGAAAAATTGGTTGTTTCAGGTACTTGATTAGTGGCTGTTCATTTAGGACTATGAGTTCAAGCTTTAGGTTAGGCGAAAGTACCATCCGGTCGATATTAAAAGATGTGTGCAATGCGATTATAAATAAAATGAAGGGGAAGTTCATGCCCACACCTACTACCAAAGACTGGAAAAGAATCGCAGATGGTTTCAATAAAAAATGGAATTTTCCAAACTGTATAGGTGCCATCGACGGCAAACATGTAAACATAATTGCCCCTCCTAGCAGTGGCTCGCTATTTTTTAATTATAAAAAACACTTCTCTATCGTCCTCATGGCTATCGTCGATGATAGATACAGATTTATAGCTGTTGATATAGGGGCCTATGGCAGGAATAGTGATGGCGGAATTTTGGCATCGTCAAGATTAGGAAGAGCGATTGAAATGAATACGTTTAATATTCCAACTGACACACCATTACCTGGTACTGAAATAGTAATGCCACATGTTTTTGTAGCCGACGAAGCGTTTCCTTTAAAAAGGAATTTATTGCGACCATATCCTCGTTCAAGTGGCATTTCAGAAAAGGAAAGAATATACAATAATCGCTTATCACGAGCTCGCAGAGTGGTTGAAAACGCGTTCGGCATCTTATATCAAAAATTTGGAATTTATAATAAGAATTTGCATTTACACCCAAAATATGTTGATATTGTGGTCTTTGCGACGTGTATTTTACACAATGTCATGCGGTGTTATAATATAATATCCGATGATGAAGTCAACACAAGGCAGAGTTCAGCCAATAATGATCATGAACAGAGATTACTAAGTACACTTCCAGAAGATATAAGTGAATCTTCGGCATCTGCTTTTGAAACTCGTGATATGTTTGCAACTTATTTTCAATCTCCGGAAGGACGAGTTCCGTGGCAGCATTTAATATAGATCATGGATAGTTAATATGTCATAATCATCATAAGAAGTTAGTTAAAATATTATTGGCTTATTTAGAATATTAAACAAGTTTCTATACTCAGGTTGGAGTTTTATTACTGATTACCTATATTAAATGAATGTAAGGCACTTTATTATAAAATACAGAAACCCAAACTAAAAATAAAAAAATATATGACGTAGATTTAATATTTTATGTCAGTAAATTCTGGGATTTTATATTACTGTATGTGAAAACACGATTTTTTACGATAAACCAAGATTTTTCGAGTGTCAAAGTAGAAAATCGTAGGTACTGTACAATAACATACTTTCTTTGGATGTTACAGGTTGAATTAAATTTTCTCAAAATGTACTTTAATGAAATGACTTATAAGTTTCAACATTTTTTTTAATATCTATTAGAATCACACATATTTATTGGTTCGATAGCTGAATTTCTGTAGATTATGGCAAAATCAATAACTCAATACCAACACAGTACCTTTACGCTGAAAACGTCACAAATAGAAATTGATTATGTTAATAGTTATTTGTTATACAAGGGGGCAAAGTTGTATTTTAACGCCGAGTGTGGAATTGAAAAACGAGCTAGTGAAAGGATTCTATAGTTGAACCACGAGCGAAGCGAGTGGTTCGAGAATAGAATCCTGAACTTGCGAGTTTTTTAACACACGAGAAGTAAAATACATTTGCACCCGAGTGTAACACAAAACTTTTCCCCTCACTATGGCGAGGAAACTACAACGCACTCACTGCTTCCAGTAGTTTCACAGGTGGCAAATCATCTTTGTTACTAGATTCGCCTACTTTTATAAATTTTAAAGCAGTTAATTTGACTTTATTCAAGGTCAAATTACTTTACCCACTAGTGGATAAAATGTGTTTTTACCCGCTGGTATTAGAGGACAAAACACGTGTTTCCGAGCTAGTGAGGGGAAAAAATTCTTACCTGGTTGCGACAATACAATAGCGATTTCATTCCATGCCTTTTCCTTCTTATTTACGTCGCTATATTTCGAATCACTAAGGTCGTATAGTAGCGGATATTTTCGCACTTCTTCTATCAACTTTTCTTTCTGCATGATTTACAAAAAATATCACTGTACCGCTTATCAACGTGCACCCCGTCTTTCGATTCTATAGCGAATGATGGCGGGCGGGGAAGGCACGGGGCGGACGGGTGGGTTGGCAAATGGTTGCCCGTCACGCGTCAGTCGCAAACGCATAGTCGTTGCGGGGACGACGTGTGGTCAATGCGTGGCAAACGTGTCGGAGTTGACCTTAGTGTACAACGCGTAGACCACACGTCGTACACTACTTCAATATATATTTTTTGAAATCAAACCTAGAAAATAGGACATAGGGCTTAAATTTCAATATTTGGCATAGAATCGAGTCGCCGTTGAGTTGTTATAATGTGCGAAGACCTTAATTAGATTAAATTAAAATTGTAGGATGAAAAACGAAACCCAGGACTGTTTATCCCAACCATTGGGTTAAATTATTTATTTATTTTAACTATTACTCGTTACAAACTTACAAATTAAGCACGTGGTTTCTTATTAGTGCAAGTGGTACTTCCAAATTTCACAATGACGATTTAAATCCTTTTACTATTATTATTAGAAAAGTACCTCACCGCCTATATAAAACGAGCTAGACAAAAAAAATCACAGATAGATTGTAACAGTGGTCAAGCGAGGATCTCCGAGCTATCCTTATCAGTCTTATCTTCCCTCTCACTCTACACACTGTTGTACCGAATACCCACCAATGGACCTCTACAAGGACATCGAGAGAAGAAATGAAGATCATATGGAGCTACCGGCCTGGGACAGGCAACCTCTGACTCCCTGCAGAAGTCACAAGGCTTCATCCTCAACAATAGTGACTACCGCCGGAGTTGCTCAGGACGGAACTACCCTGAGGCAACACCTTCACAAGGAGCCGCCCGTTTCGCTGATTGACTGGAGTAGCCGCTACGGAGACTGCCCCATGCTTGGTGCCGCGATAGCCATAGCTGATGTCTTCAGCGCGTTCAGCGCGCACGTCGGTGAAGACCTACAACCACCCTTCATGCGAGATCTGGACAACTTCGTCACACTTGTAGAAGTGATACAGGCGGCTGATGGCCCAGCGCAGGTCCGGCAACTTGGCGATGCGACACTCGCGTTGCTTGTGTCCTACATCCAGCTATGCCAGCGACATGATTCAAGTTTAACAACAGGACAACACACACGCGAGAGAGACCAGGACAGCGACGAAGATTCTATAGGAATTCTATCGGATGATCCAGATGATATGGAAGCGAAAAACGACGTGATGGACGAGTACGCTATTGAGGCTGCAGAACAGGACGCATATGAGATGTTGTCGGACGAAGACTTCCGATACGCTATGGAAGCCGGACGGGACACAAGCCAGCTATCGGATGATGAAATCGGCGTGCTATTTGACGACACATGTGAAATAATAGACCAGGACTTCAGAGCAGCGATAGATCTACATTCAGCAAGCGCAGACAGCGAAGAGTTGGGTTCAGATGACGAAATCGGTGTCTTGTCAGATGACGCCAGCGAAGATAAGACGCCAGTTATAGATAATGCGTCTTCCTGCTTGATTCAATTTCCAGACATAGAGCCTCAAGCACCGGCTTCAAGTGAAAAGAAAGACGTAGCGCTATCCGATGGCGTAAGGAAGATAATCGCAATGCTCGATAGTACCGAGGGACTGAAAGTGTTTGCACCTGAAGAGTGCGTCATTTTCTCCAGTCGTCTAAACGCTGCAACAAGAAAATACCAACACTCTTAGAAATGCGATAAGACTTTCAGCTTCGTCAATAGAATAGACCACGATTGACGATAGCGATACCAGAGCGTGCGTGGGATTTATTAGGAACCTAAAATCTGTGGCTTTTTATTGCAAGTTTGTGTCTGTTATTATCAGATATTAGCCGTGTTATTATCGGGCCTCCTAGTGATAAAATGTGTTTATTTATTTATATTTTGTAAAAGTAAGCTTGTTCCACATTTTCAAATATAAAGTAAATACACGTTGGTTTCTGTAATAATTATTTTCATTTGTTTAATTTTTTATATTATTTGGCACTAGGTTTTTAGAAGGATTGTGTTTTTTTTTCTGAAATAAACGTCTGCTTTCAGATATAGAAGTTACATCAATAAAGTTTCAGATATACATATTTTATTATTGTTTGCTTCATTTTCAATTGTTTAAAATGTAACCAATATTAGCGATCATCCGCGGTTAATTTTATACATACCTGCCTACAGGTAATAGGTATGAGATGGAATAGGATTCAATTAAGGTAGCTAAATAGGCATGCATAAGTTTAATTAGGAAAATATTATATGCACAATATAAATTATTTATAATTAAGGTCTACCTGTCTGTTGACTATCATAATAGATTAAATTAAAATTGTAGGAATATAAAACGAAACCTAGGACTGTTCATCCCAACCATTGGGTTAAATTATTTATTTTAACTTTTACTCGTTACGAACTTACAAATTAAGTACGTGGTTTCTTATTAGTGCAAAGTGGTACTTTATAATTTCACCATGATAATTTAAACCCTTTTACTATTATTATTAGACAAGTACCTGACAGTCTATATAAAACACGCTAGACAAAAAAAATGACAGATAGATTGCAACAGTGGTCAAGCGAGGATCTCCGAGCTATCCTTATCAGTATCATCTTCCCTCTCACTCTACACATTGTTGTACCGAATACCCACCAATGGACCTCTACAAGGACATCGAGAGCAGAAATGAAGATCATACGGAGCTACCCGCCTGGGACAGGCAACCTCTGACTCCTTGCAGATGCCTCAAGACTTCATCCTCATCAATAGTGTCTACCGCCGCAGTTGCTCAGGACAGAACTACCCTGAGGCAACACCTTCACGATGAGCCACCCGTTTCGCTTGCTGAAAAATACCCAACCATCCTCGTGCATAATTTCCCTAACTGCGGGGCACATCTGCTCAGCATCAAGGTGGAGCTTGGGCGGTATGCATCATTCGCAGCCCTGGGGGACAGGATGCAGTTCACTCCTCGGGACGGCCGGGAGTATCGGACCATCATCAAGTATCTGCAACACATCGAGGAAAGCGAGCCAGAGTTAAGATACACAGTTTGCCGAGACGAGGGTGTTGCCAGTGAAGATGTGAGCGAAGAATCAGACACAAGCGGGATATCAGACGCATGGGAAGTTATCAACTTGGAGACGGCGCCGACAGATTTCACGTACACGCTCAAGAAAGAACTAAGAGACATTAACTCTAGACCGCTACCGAACGACCTGCGAAGAAAGACGGGCCGCGTCATTCCCACTGAAGAGAATAGAAAGTTGACGAGGGCTTTATCTAGCGAGTGCAAGGAAAAGGTCGCAACTTTTCAAGCTACTGATAAGCAAATTTAATATTTTTATATCATCATGAAGGAAGCGGTGTAGCTCGATGTTGAGGAGGTGGCGCGCCAGCTCGAATACCATCCTGTGCACGCTGGCTGACCGGTGGGACTCACCGTTGCTGAGGCATTGGGTGCAGCTACATGCCTCAATGTGTGTAAATTTATATTAATTTTAATTTTATGTTTCTTTACTAACCCTAGATCTAAGTGTTAATGTATTACTAACAAAATATGGACTTTAGTTCGAAATAAATGCTTTTTGATTTTGATTTTTTGATTTTTAATTATATCTAAAATGTGCCATGTTGTAATTTTATGAATAAACCATTTCGATGTAAATCCCCATCTTTCTCTATTTCTATGAACTTTCTCAATTTCTGTTTGAACTGACATGTAGTTTTTTGCCAGCCAGCCAGAGTAATAGCGACAAATATTCTAAACCACAGTCATGTCGCTAGCGATGATCGGACGAATAACAGGCATAGGAAAACATTGACTACTATGTACTTAAAATAAATAAAAAAATGCTGTAGAAAATGGTTGTTGGTAATCCTACCAATACGAGTAAGGTCAGCCGCGTCGTCTTTCTGGACGGGGTAAATAGTCAAATGCAGGCTTACGAATCTTACGATAATGTATTATATGCGTGTGCACGAGAAAACGACCCACTTTGTCGATTGCTATGAAGCCGCTTTGTCAGTTTATTCAATAAAGATAGTAAATCTCGCCTTAATGGTAATCGACAGAGTGGGACGTTTTACTAATCACTAAGTATGCGTTCCATTTTCCGACTACATACCGAGCTGTTTTAATATTAGTATGTTTTACTAAGACGGAATAAAACTATAAACATACTATTAAGTGATTAATCTTTAAAACATTGATATTTCATATGTAATTGTTTATTTTTAGGCATACTAAACATAATTTATAAAATGGTTTATACTTTGAAAAAATGGCTCATAATGCAAGCACCTTCAAAAACCTTAATATGTTAGGTACTCGATTTGTCATAATAATTTTATGTTATTTGCAATACTTCGACTGGAATAAATGGTCGATTAAATTAAAATGTAAGTACATATATATTATATTAAACAATCGTCCCAAATCGTAAATGTTTATGTTGGGAGTTTGGATTGTTTATTATTTCGTTGTAGTAGTGTTTTTTCGCAAATGTATTAAAAAACGTCGTTCGTCACCCGTGCGAGAATGTCATTCTTCACTCGTCTCGAGTTTTGCAAAATGTCTCGAGACTCGTGAAGTAATGACATACTTCTCGCACTTATAACGAAATTTAATGTGATGATCGAGATAATACGTGCATTTTTAAATCAAAGATAAAATTTATTAAGCCTAGAAAGTCCCGATAGTCAACGCGCATTTTGTTAACATCATAGGTACCAGTCATCTGCACGTGGTACAATCGGATTTATATAGGCTCCAAATTTACAATTAAGTACATATTTGTTTACTAATATGTTAAGCCGATGCATTCAAAACAACACGATCACTTTCGAACAAAGAAGTAAGTAAGTACCTTTCTTTTTTCCGCTCCATTAAAACATCATTTAGTACCATCTCGAGAAGATTTGCACGTTAATTTTTAAATAAAAGAAAGACAAAGATAATCAACACCAGTGTTGACCAATATAGTCGCACATTACTTTGTGCCGCCGCGTTCAGATTTGCATGACAGAACAAAGATAGAATTACGATAAGCGGCTCAGCTTCGACAATATAGTTAGCGATAGCAAGCGTCGGAATTATAGCCAATATAAGTAGACCCCTAATGCCTTATGGATTAACACAAGCTGGCTATGCGCGTGGTATTTTGATATTAGTGTATCAGTTGTAGGCAATCGACCACGATATCTTTATAATACCACGAATTATTCTCGGAAATGATAAAAGCCTCCCAAAATGACAATAGCGGAGGCGTGTATGGAAATTCATAATCATTCTGCAGTCATTGTATTTTTTTTGTACTGTTTGGAACTTGTATTGTCTGCAATAAACTGATTTATTATTCATTTATTTATCTCTTTTCTTAAGCTAGGTTTTTTACAATATGAGTATAAAAGTAAAATAAAATAAAACACTTACAAAACAATATAAAACATATAAACACATTATAAAAAATAAAAAACCGGTCAAGTGCGAGTCGGACTCGCTCACTGAGGGTTCCGTACAAACTTTCAATAGTTGAATCATCAAAATGTTATTCATAGAACTCTACAGATTTGACTAAATCCCTCAAGACTCAATTTCCCACATAACAAGTAATATTTTAATATACAATTTTATTGTTAGACAACGTCGAAATAAAATCAAGACTATTCGACTTCAATAGTTTACGACTTACGACATGTCGCAAGGACGCTCCTGAACCGACCTCATTATATCAGGAAAAACGCGATGTAGGAAATGAGCTTTCAACGTACAGCGACATCTATCGGCAAATTGAGTAAACTAATGCGCGCGAGCTAGTATGGAGGATGATTTTTGTGGAATAATTGTTTATTGCGTGAACCGATTTTAACCATTTTTCCTCTATTTGAAAGCAGGTAATTTCATTGTTATTTTGTTAAAAAATACAGGTACAATAAACACCCGCAAGGGTGTTGAAATTGAAAATGTAAATCTGAAAGGTTTTTTATAAATTAAAAAAAAAGTTTTCAAGATACGTGTACGATTTTATTTTTCCTGTAATGTTTATTATAATAGCCATGTTTGGTAAAAATTTCATAAATTTATGTTGGTAAACTTCGGAGATAAGGGGGGGGGGGGGAACGGTATTTTTTTTACATTTTCCTTCAAAAAACATTTTTTTTCCAAAACCAAAAAATTATAAAAAATAGTTTTGATATGTACAGTTTGAGCTCTTTCTAACGATACCCCACTTGACCTAGTTACTTGAAATTTTCAGTTGCCCCCCTTTCATTTTGGCCATTTTCTATCATTTATATTAATTAATTAAATAAAAAAAATCTTTCAACTTGTAGAGGTTCACAATTTTTATAACTATTCCAAATTTCATATCGATAGCATAAGTAATTCTCGAGATATTTAACAATGTGACAGACGGACAGACAGACGGACAGAGTCGCACCATAAGGGTTCCTGTTGTACCTTTTTGGTACGGAACCCTAAAAACCTAACCTAGGGTGCCGCCAGCAGCGGGGCAGGGCCCAAGCTGCCGGTGGTTAGGGCTGCAGAGAGAGGAACCGTCGGACTATCCGCGCCGTGTCTAAGATCACCGCCTTCTGCATCTGGCCCTTGATCCAGCCACCTAGCGAGAGTCTCTTAAGATGTTGGTCGAGACTCTTCGCTATGAGACCGTTCGCTGAAACGACTATCGGAACAATGATCGTTGATTCAACATCCCACATTATTATAAATAGCGACTATGATAATAATCATAAGTGTTAGAGTTTTTATTTTATTTATTTTATTTAAACTTGGGAAACAAACAAGCAAACTATTACATCAACAAAAAGAGATTATTTAGGTAATACATAGCCAAAACAGTTTCCACTTATAACTAATAACATTTGTGATTGCTCAGACAAGAATTGTTATTAGGTTACTAACAGATATATTTTTTAACTATATTATTAAACAATATACAATATTTTCAAACTATACTGTATATATATTTACTATATTACTACGTACACTATTACACTATATGAATATAAAACAGAAACTAATTCTTAGTATGAAAACTTAGATATTTTTTAGCATTTTCTTTTTAATTTCATTGTTCTTTTTTTACTGCAGAAACACATAGTCAATGTATTATTGTTATAATTATTATAAATAGTTTCACATGCTCTGTTAGGGCGTAGCAAGGATGTATGTACCACAGAATTACAGTTAAACCAGAATGAGTAGTTAGGTCAAAAAGTGTGTCCACATGAGAGGTCATTGTTTGGGCTTGTGTCCCTCTCGCACTTACTCAGTTCAGTTTTTAAAATTAAATGGCTTCAGTCCATTGGGACTATTTCGCCAGTGTCAAGGTGATATGAGCTAATAAATATTAGTAATTTTTGTACGGTAAGTACGACATTGTACGGTGACTTAGCACTTGTAAATTGATAACTAGATTTTACAAGAGCACGTGGACTACCGGCCGTTTACGACAAAAAAGAGGCTAAACGCGTTTCGAGAACAATTCTTCATCAGCTTCTCACTACACCATTAGTTTACTGCATAATACGCTATCAATATTACACTTTAAACAACATTAATGAGTAAAAGAAAAATAAATTATTCACGACACGAAACCGCTATGATGGCGTCCCAACCGGAAGTCCTCTCGCACTTACTGACAATGTCAACATTATTCAGTGACGTCATCACTGTCATACATTGGGGATACCAGTTAATTTTCAAAGTTACTACCAAATCTACTAATACCCATTTGAACGTATTTTTTAATTATACAAATCTTTGATTTATTGGCATCAAAATAATTACATTATAATTATTTTCCAATTCTTTGAAATATATCGAAACCCTAGGTTGAATATAACACTAAAATAATATAAGAAGTTATAAAATCAGGTAATGTAGGTACAGAATTGGCCGCTTGCAATTGTCAACAAACTTACCCCGGCTTAGACGGCATTTGAAATATATCGAAACCCTAGGTTGAATATAACACTAAAATAATATAAGAAGTTATAAAATCAGGTAATGTAGGTACAGAATTGGCCGCTTGCAATTGTCCAACAAACTTACCCCGGCTTAGACGGCATTGTGCGCAAGGTTACTCTGCGCTCTAAAGCCAACAATTCTTTCATGGGTGGCTAGCCGAATGGCACAATCGCTCACGAAACGCTCACGAAACGAAGCGCTAGTAGATATCTATCTCTATCGCGCTTGCGTATTGGCGCGACAGAGCCAGCGGCGTATCGCTTTCGTTTGGCGTCGGAGAAATGCCATTCGGCTACGGGGCCAGGCCCGATTTTACGATTTTACGATATGGTCACATTTTTATTTATTGAAATAAAATCTGATAATATCATCTGCAAAATAAAACAAAAAACGTTAAAATCCGTTCAGTAGTTTTTGAACTATACGCATTGCAAATGAAGCGCGCGGGTTTGAAAGAAGTCTCGTACCGCTATACACGCAAGACTGATTATTTATTTTGGTCACCACTTACTATATTACTATTCTGAATCAATGTTTTTAGTATTTATATACATTATTAGTTTTTTATTCCGAGTTTAGGTATATTTAGATAACCCCCGTAAACGTTGATGGTCATAATTTTTATTTTAATACGTAAAAGAACTTAAATAGGTACACATAACATTTGTATCACTTCTCCTTTTCAAGGCTAGAGATAATCTCCGACAACTTCTGTAGGGGGCTACGGAAACATATATTAATACAAACTTATTTGTTGCTTCTCGTCTAGGTTATACTGAAAGATAGAGGAGTGATTCAAAATAATATCAAAATACAAGGAAATAATGAATAAATAATAATTTATAATATCATTTTTGCAAAATACTTTTTATTTTGGCAGCTGCCTGTGCAAATGTTACATTGCATTATTTGCATTGCGCAGGGTAGACCCACAACACGTACAGCGTATTGTTTCGCAGCCTGTTTCACAATTGTAATTGTCCAATATTGCCATTCATACCATATCTCCCTGTTTTCAGACCACTGCAGTACCCAACTATCATTGTACGTCTTCCAACCCCAGGATGATGGCATAGGCACAGAAGTCATATCCAGAATATGGGGCGTTGTTATACGACACGGAGCGCAAGTGCTGCCGATGTTGGTGACTAATTTATTTTTGGTGGTAAACAGTTTCTTGCTCACCAAGTTCAGGTGAACTTTTCAAGCATGGCGATTATTCCCCCAGGAAGACTTTGTAGTTACTGCGATGTTTCTATCAAAGCTGGTATAACTTCAGGGTGTGCAAACAATGTTTTAGAACAAGATTTTTTTCTTTTGTATTGAAAAAAGAAGTGGTGTCAGACGTAAAGACGTGAAAACCACGAAGAGCAGTCGGTCTTCCAGGATCCAAAGTGTTGGCTATTTTATAACTTATACTCTGGCAGGTTATTCTCATTTAAAATATTAAGAAAATATACTAGATAAGACTTGGAAATTTCCCAATATAATTAGCTCCATAGATCCCATGCTTAAATGCCAAATCGGGACCGTTCTTAACACATATTTTAGTGAGCAAGCATGGACTCAGGCCTGTTTTCCGGTATGGTTTGGCGGCTTAGGCACTCGTAAAGTGTCGTTTTGCCGACATTCCTGCCTCCATTCACATCGCGTCCGATCTCGCAAGTAACATCTTGAAAGCCTCCACGGCTACAAACTGCGAGATAAACTCAAACAACAAAGGGCATGGGACACTAGTACCCGTTACCACCCTGAACTCACTCGAGGCCTCTTCATGAGGCAAAGACCTTTCGGGCTCTAAGCTAGGTCCAAACCCGAATCTGGCCACTGACTTTGCGTCTATCCTTCACCCGTACTTCAGACTCCAGTAGTTTTTATTTAAATACCAAGACATTTGTATCGGAAGATCTGATGATACGCGTGAGTCCCTGTTCCACCATATCTTTTGCGCGAGGTACGATGAGGCTATCAGCTTCTTCCGGTTACGTTCCTATGGTTTACCCTGAAATAGCAGAGCAAATGTTCTCTAAGGAAGTAAATTGTTTAGAAAAAAAAATCACCACACTAATAACATCAACAGGCTACAGTTTCTGGAACAAGCCTTGTTGGTTGTCATACTAACATAACAGTGTCTTCCTGGAGGAATAATGGCCAAGCTTGAAAAGTTCACCTGTGGCCTATATATGATCCGCAGACTCCACATTTATCGGTGAACTTGGTGCGCAAGGAACTGTTTCCAACCAAAATTAATAACCAGCATCCCACCAACATCGTCAGTACTACAAAACATACGCTCCTTTTCGTATAACAAGCAAACCATCTCGAAACGTAGACTAAGTAGACGAGAAGCAGAAAATAAGTTATTTTATACATAGATATTTCTGTAACCCCCTACAGAAGTTGTCGAAAATTATCTCTGGAGTCCTCGGAAAGGACAATTGCTATTAATACAAATATTATGTTATGTGCATTTAAGTTCTCTTACGTATTAAAATAAAAATTATGACCATAAAAGTTTACGGGGGTATCCAGGATGGAAACAAAATGGCGGCCGATAAGAGAAATGCAAGGATGATTTTTAATACTTATGTTTATTGTAAGGCTGTCGAAAATTAAGAGAGTGTCCCTATGTACAATACTTCTTATATAGCTACTGAACAGCGCCGCACTCGGCATAACTATGAACTAAACTTAAGGCTAAGCTATTGATTACTTAGTTAAATACATATGTTTTTCGGTAGATGTCACTTTTACTTCCTAGTAATTTAGCGACATCTATTTGGTCCATAACTAATCAATGATTTGTGTTAGTTCTAGATGTTTCGCCCAGGTGGCGTATCAAGCGTCGGAAAAATAGGCAGGCATCGCTTTCTACCTATTTGTCCACCCTTGTTAAGATCTAGGTCTTAACAGGGGGTTATCTAAACATTGATTCTGAATAGTAATATAGTAAGTTGTGACCAAAATAAATAATCAGTCTTGCGTTAATCAGACTTCTTTCAAACCCGCGCGGTTCATTTGCAATGCGTATAGTTCAAAAACTACTGAACGGATTTTAACATTTTTTGTTTTATTTTGCAGATGATATTATCAGATTTTATTTCAATAAATAAAAATGTGACCATATCGTAGAAAAACTATTTGTAAATTTCGTGAGAATAAAAAAAAAATGAAAATTTCATATTTTTCTTATTATTCGGCCGCCATCTTTAATTTTTTTAAATGATTTTAATTTTTATATGAATAAATGTTTTAATACAAACTGATAACCACCCCAACCATTTAATTTTTTTACATCATGTGCGAAAACGTCTTTCAAATCCGCGCGCTCCATTTGAAATGGGTATAGTTCAAAAACTACTCAACGGATTTTCATGATTTTTATTTTATTGTGTAGATAATATTATCAGATTTAATTTAAATACATACAAATGTGGCCATGTCATAGAAAATTTATTGGTAAATTTCACGAGAATGAAAAAAAAAGTTTGAAAATTTCATATTTTTCTTAGTATTCGGCCGCCATCTTATTTTTTATGACTTTATTTTTTTATATTAATAAGCGCTTCAATACGAACTGATAGACACCACAACCATCAAAATCGGTGCAGCCGTTATGATTCTATAAAATTTTAAAAATATGCGGCCGCCATTTTGGAAAATGTCCGCCATCTTGAATTCCCGTGGATGAAAATTGTGTTTCCTCTGATAAAATCATTTGTATTGGTCCCTAGTATCACTGTTAAAAGTGGCTTGCTTTCTGCATAAAATGCAGTTTTTTTCCGTAAGCCCTATGACTATTTTAGTGCATAAATACGATAAAAAACTGTGTAAACTACCGCGAGGACAATAATTTGAAGAAATTTCGTCATATTTTCGTAAAAAACAATCCGCGCATCAGTGTAAACAATGGACATAAAGTAGTGAAAATACATCGCGATTCGTAATAATTTGGAAGAAAAAGTGTGAATTTACGAACATTTCGTGTTTTCGAAGAACAAGACCGAAGATTCTAGATATTTCGTCGCAAGATTTTACTACATAACCTACAAAATGGATACATACGTATCGGAACAAGAAACTACTTACGACTTAATACGGAAGATAGGAATAAACTTCAAAAAGCAAGGAAAAACACGTATTACGAAAGGCTACGTACAAGCAAGAATCGACACACTTAACGAGTATTGGCAGAAATTCCAGACAAACCATTTCCAAATTGTTAAATATGCAACGAGCGCTCAAAGAAAAGAACATGTTTATTTCGTCAACGACATTTATTCTGTTGGAGAAGAAGAGTATTTTATGATAAAAGGAGAATTGTCAGATACTATTGATCTGTTCAACAAATCTACCGCTGTGAGAGAGAACCCGCAACCGCATCCGCAGAATAACACGTCAGATGTAAACAAACAACCTACGCAAGATGTAAAACTTCCCAAAGTAATACTGCCCCAATTCTCGGGAAATTATGAAGAATGGACATCTTTTCGAGACCTATATACGTCACTCGTTCACAACAAACCATCTTTGAGCAAGGTACAAAAACTTCATTATTTGAAATCAAGTGTCACTGGTGAAGCTGAACAATTATTGAAGCATCTACAAATAAATTATTTGTTATACAAAGGGGCAAAGTTGTATTTTAACGCCGAGTGTGGAATTGAAAAACGAGCAAGTGAAAGGATTCTATAGTTGAACCACGAGCGAAGCGAGTGGTTCGAGAATAGAATCCTGAACTTGCGAGTTTCTTAACACACGAGAAGTAAAATACCAAATGTACCCGAGTGTAACAAAACTTTTCCCCTCGCTACAGTGAAGAAACTACAACGCAAAAAATGCGTTTATCACTGCTTCCAGTAGTTCCACAGGTGGTAAATCATCTTTATTACTAGATTCACCTGCTTTTATCAATTTTAAAGCAGTTAATTTAACTTTATTCAAGGTCAAATTACTTTACCCACTAGTGGATAAAATGCATTTTTACCCGCTGGTATTAAAGGACAAAACACGTGTTTCCGAGCTAGTGAGGGGAAAATATTCATATTCATACTTAATATAATTATATTATATTTGAGTGAGTTTTTCTAAACTTATGTGCGAAATGTCATTTGATATTTGCTAGTCGCTTGTCGGTGAAGAAAAACATCGTGAGGAAACCAGACTGATTCCAATAAGGTCTAGTTTACCCTTCGGGTTGGAAGGTCAGATGGCAGTCGCGTTCGTAAAAACTAGTGCCTACGCCAAATCCTGGGATTAGTTGTCAAAGCGGACCCCAGGCTCCCATGGGCCGTGGCAAATCTCGGGATAACGCAAGGAGGATGATGACTACTGACCTATGATGCCATGATTCTCAGTAGCTGTCGGCAGCGCTGATGTTGAAGGAACTGGGTTTTGAAGTTCTTCTGGAAGGACATCCGCTGCAAAATAAATGTATTGCTTATTGAAACACTAGAGTCACAGAAACACGTTTCACCTGTTTATGGAACTGAAAACTGCAGAAATAAGTAAAGGAATATTTTTTTTAACAAAAATCATCATTTTTGATACAACCCTTTATTGCTGACTTTACTTTTTTAAAGAAAAATCAAACAAGACCAAACTTAGCCTGGGTCCTATGACCATCTTCCAAGTCAATATTATATTATTGTCACATGATATACATTTGTGTGCAAAGTTTTAGCTAAATCAGTGGAAACTATGCTTCGTAATTGAGTTGCAAAATGTCACCCCAGCCAATATAAAAATATTCTGTAACAAACCTTTGTCCATAGACTTTGATCTGACATCTGTTTGACTTGGCGAAGGTAGTGCATAAAGATGTTCTTGCAGGTGAACAAGACCTGCAAAAAAGGTATTATGTAATTATTGTAGAAAAACCGCATTCACTTAAAGAGAGGCACATCATGAAGCATTGTGCAAATGTCCAATGTAGAAGTTCCTCGGGGAAGGCGGGTTGCTCAGCCGAGCAAAATGTGCTCACCGTCTTAGCCGAGGCATGTCTACATAGCATGTTTGCCGCCCTAGGAAATTGCCTCATGATGTGCCTTGCTCTGCGTGGACCCCATATTCAGATCAAACAGTTGGTGTGTATAGAATAATATATTGATTTTATTAAATCTTCCAATTGTTTTCTTACCTGACATGCCCATTAGCGTAACTGGCTCTTGTACTGTGGTGTCATCCCCTTCTTCTTGATTCAAACAGTAGTTATGTTCTTTAAGAACATTGTACTCTGAAATGCATAATAGAAATTTATTGCCAAGCTTATTAATAGTAACTTATTACATTCAGTAGTATAATTAAACACCACGCAAAAGATTATACAAGTTGCGCAAACTTTACAGGTGTTAATTAACTTTACAAATGTTAAAAAAATACCACGCTATAAGTATGTGCAAACTTTCTGTAAAAAGAAACTTACCTTCGGAAGAGAGAGGCACACCATGTAGAATTTCCTTTTCCGTAAAAAGGCAAGGGTAAGAATAGCGAATTCGGGTCCCTTGGCTAAATTGTGTTTTGTCAAAATGTTTTTCACAAACACGTTTAGTTATTAACTATCCCTTTGAAAGTCCCAGTAAATACGAACTAACTGGTACTAGTAACGACATCCACAAATTGCGCCAATTATCATTCATGGGCATGCAAAATAGTCTTTGTGTTTCACTGGTAGAGTCACAACCGAGAACACAACACCTTACCGGTGCCATATTCGGTAGTCAGAACTCGGCCGCTACAGGAAGACACTCTATATCGTCATGCAAATCAGAGGAGAAGGCTTCTAGAGGAACTCAAGTCTCAACTCAACCAAGACATGAGGAGAAGACAAGATAACCAGTGCTCGAGTCGATGATCACAAACCGACAGCGGAAGAAAAGTTTTAAAATTTACTTTGACACTTTTGACAGCAGTAAGACCACAGATTCGCTAATAAGTGACACGACAACAGCGCCAACACCATAGTAATGGAACTAAGGTGTCAGACCCCGTTGCGATCGCACTTTTAAGGCCGGCTCACACGTATAAGTTTGGCGGAGCGGTTGCGATCGTATGTTCGTGAGTTAACTATATTTTTTGAAAAATGTTGTGGTCGGAAGACACTAGACGTGTAAACGCTTACTTAATTTTAAGTCGCTTAAAATTAAGAGCGTTATAACATTTCGGCGTCGGGCGAAATTAGGTATTTTACCCGCCGCGCGAGCCCAATATGCCGACCCTTTCTAGCACGTCTTATCACTCGCTCGCACTACAATAATGGACAAAACAATATTGATCCTTCCTATGGAATTTTGATAACAACCACAATCTACTATCTCGATATAAACTTTTGATTTCTAATAAACATTATTTTGTACGAAAAGACTAGAATATAGCGCAAAATAATATTAATTACGTTAAAATTTATTTAAAAATTTAAAGTAATAATTATAAACTGTGATCATATTTAAGTATCCCATCCCAAATGTTTGCTTTTGTTATATGATAAGATGCTACACTAGTATAAACGTAATAATTAACACTAACAACTAGTTATAGGAAACTACTAACCAATACATAAACACTTTAAATGTAAGATTTGGAATAAAAGGCTTTTTTATTTATTTTTATTTATATGATAAGTATTAGAGTAAAGTATATATTAATATGATGATAAAATAAGTCAAATACAATTCTCATTACTTCAAGGTGGTACTCAGGGTCTGATGATGGAGCCAGATGGTGGTCACCTGTACCAATAAACCATGTAACTAAACCACTTCGTGTTTAGGATCGTTGGGTTCATCTCAACAAGACCTTTGACAAGAGGTGGTACTTAGGGTCTGATGATGGAGCCAGATGGTGGTCACCAGTACCAATGAACCATATGACTAAACCACTTCGTATTTGGGCTCATTGGGTTCGTCTCAACAAGACCTTTGACAAGAGGTGGTACTCAGGGTCTGATGATGGAGCCAGATGGTGGTCACCAGTACCAATGAACCATATGACTAAACCACTTCGTATTTGGGCTCATTGGGTTCGGCTCAACAAGACCTTTGACAAGAGCTGGTACTCAGGGTCTGATGATGGAGAGAGATTGTGGTCACCAAAAATCAACTCGCATATTTGAATAACATAAAAAAACGAAGTGGTTCAGTTATATGGGTTTATTGGTACCGGTGACCACCATCTGGCTCCAACATCAGACCCTCAGTACCACCTCTTGTCAAAGGTCTTATTAAGAAGAAGTAAGAACCCAATGAGCCTGATTACTAAATGGTTTAGTTACATGGATCACTGGTACTGGTGACCACCATCTGGCTCCATCATCAGACCCTGAGTACCACCTCTTGTCAAAGGTCTTATTGAGACGATCCCAATGAGCCTAAAGACGATGTGGTTTAGTCATATGGTTCATTGCTGGTAACCACCATCTGGGTCCATCATCAGACCCTGAGTACCACCTCTTGTCGAAGGTCTTGTTGAGACGATTTCAATAAGCCTACATACGAAGTGGTTTAGTTCCATGGTTCATTGGTACTGGAGACCACCATCTGGCCCCATCATCAGACCCTGAGTACCACCTCTTGTTAAAGGTCTTATTGAGATGAACCCAATAAGGCTAAACATAAAGTGGTTTAGTCATATGGTTCATTGGTACTGGTGACAACCATCTGTCTCCATCATCAGACCCTGAGTACCACCTCTTGTCAAAGGTCTTGTTGAGACGATTCCAATGAGCCTAAACACGAAGTGGTTTAGTTCCATGGTTCATCGGTACTGGTGACGACCATCTGGCTCCATTATCAGACCCTGATTACCACCTCTTGTCAAAGGTCTTATTGAGACGATCCCAATGAGCCTAAATACGAAGTGGTTTAGTCATATGGTTCATTGGTACTGGTGACCACCATCTGGCTCCATCATCAGACCCTGAGTACCACCTCTTGTCAAAGGTCTTGTTGAGACGAACCCAACGAGCCTAAACACGAAGTCGTTTACTTACATGGTTCATTGGTACTGGTGACAACCATCTGTCTCCATCATCAGACCCTGAGTACCACCTCTTGTCAAAGGTCTTGTTGAGACGATTCCAATGAGCCTAAACACGAAGTGGTTTAGTTCCATGGTTCATCGGTACTGGTGACGACCATCTGGCTCCATTATCAGACCCTGATTACCACCTCTTGTCAAAGGTCTTATTGAGACGATCCCATTGAGCCCAAATACGAAGTGGTTTAGTCATATGGTTCATTGGTACTGGTGACCACCATCTGGCTCCATCATCAGACCCTGAGTACCACCTCTTGTCAAAGGTCTTGTTGAGACGAACCCAACGAGCCTAAACACGAAGTCGTTTACTTACATGGTTCACTGGTACTGGTGACCACCTTCTGGCTCCATCATCAGATCCCGAGTACCATCTTGATGTGTCTTATCATCTTGACCGTATTGTAATTTTCACATATTTATCATCATAACGTTGTAATACTTTAACATTCAAACATAACAAAATATTACAAAAGCAAATATTTACGGATCTAGGACCAAATTCGTTGGTCGCTGTTTACACACACACAATGCGAGGATAGCCCGTGTATAAACAAGGCGTTCGACCCACACAACGATAAATATTCTCGACGTTCGCGATGAAAACTCGGAGAGCGAAGCGACATACGTCTCATCTCCTCGAGCTCCGGCGCGGCACTGAAATCGCAGGCGTCCGTCGCCGGTAAAATAGCGACAGGAAGGCTAGTTTTCAAAAAATTGGCAAAAAATCATGATAAAATATTATAACGACAAATGGATAACAGCAATTTAAGCACATTGTGCAGATTATTTATATACTAAAATAACTTCGATAACATGTAGATTTTCTGAGAAATGATCACTTGTTTCGATGTATTTTCAAGACAAAATTGAGTTCGTTTTACTTTCAATTTCTCAATTTCAAAGGATTAAATGATAAATATTGTTTAATGGGCCTAAAGTACAAGATATTAGGAATTTAAATTTACCGCATTTATGAGAGTGAGCTTATCAAATTGTACATAATAAGAGCTCCGAAATCTGTGCTTCGCGCGGTTTTTCCTAAACGAGCATCAGAAAAAAAATCATTACTAATTGAAAAAGCTTTTTCTTCCATATGTTTTTTAATGAACCGACAGTTAATTAGATTTTCTAACTGAAACAAGTACTTTTACTGTCTTTTAGTATGAGTAAAGTGTACAATTTTGCCGATAAATATTGTACACTTTACAATATATCGCCTTTTTTTGTCATAGCGCTCTTAAGTTAAAATTTAGTTAATTACTTGACAGCTTAATACGTGTGAACCAGCCTTCAGAGAAATTGCCAAGTTTGTTTAGCATAGACACACAAACTACTAATATATATATATATATATATATATATATATATATATATATATATATGCATATACTTGTTACGATACTTGTCTAGCCAAATGGCATTAGTGACGTTTCAAAACGAACGCGTGTCGTTCGCGAAGATAGATAAACTAGCGTTAGCTAAGGCCTTGCAGATAAGCTTTCGACACCCAAAAAAGAGCAGCATTATGTGTTGTTTTATATGTTTAGGGCGGCACTTACCCCAGAATCGTAATTAGAGACGAAACCGCATTCTGAAAAACCACCCTTTTTACAGAGTATAACATTATCATTACCCTCAATATGCTTACTTAAGTACTATGTATGCTATAGTATGTTGGTTTCAATTTTTTTGCCCAAATTCCCACTGGCCAACATTACACTCGTTATGAAAATCAGTATCACAGATATTTGCTTCTGAGTCATAGATGTTTTCTGTGTATATGAATACTTATTTATCTCGAAAGATGATTTCGGTTAATTTCAACACCTCACTTAGCTACAAAAATTGGAAGTGAATAAATAAAAATAACAAAATAATGTTTATCACAAATTTCTAGTTTATTTAGTCAACACGGCATGTCCTTGTATGTTTCTGTCCTTGGTAAAGCGGTCATTGGAGGCAAGGAACTGTTACAGCTACTAAATTTAAAAACATTTTTTCCTTTGGTGATTTGAAGTAAATACGTCATTCGTTTGACTTTGACAGATGACGTTTTCTTGAACGAAAACCATAGACTAAAAAATATTTTTTATCGACTTGGACTGCAGAATCAGCGAAGTACGCGAGTTGGTCAGATGGCTAGCTAATAATGAACGAAAACGCTATGGCGCAAATCGCAATCGAAACATATTATTATAAATAAGTATAATACCGGTGTACATATATGTTTTAGTGTATGGTTTTCGTTCAAGAAAACGTCAGCTGTCACCTGTTAAATGACTTGAAGTTTTGAAAGTGTTATTCGTTACGTTGTTTAGTGCTGTAAATTTTTAAATAATGGAGCGTTTGCGATCAAGCGTCGAACAAAATATTCTCCTTGTCGAGTTTATGGAAAGGTACGTGTCTTATAAATGTTATAACCTCTTTTTTAACTAAGTACCTGCATATTTAAATACTATTTTCCTAAATTTTTGTTCCGATTAGTTTAGCGATGAAATACTTTAAAATAACTTATAAATATATATATTATAAAAATAGACATGGGGACATCGCCAGACCGCAAGCGTCCAAAGCCCAATCCAAAGCGACCGTTTGTGGCAGCAGCCAACAAATATGCTCAATTCCACTGGCGGTGGTGTTCAGAGACCCGTCGAAAAATGGAAGAAAGTAAGTTAGGTGCTTACTATGTAAGTACTGAAATTCAATTGTATAGACTGGACAAATTTTATTAGAACTTTGAAAAGTGTTAAATAAACACAGTAAAATGTCCTAAAAGTAACCAAAGAAATCACCATTTATTAAGAGCGCTATGACAAAAAAAGGCGATATATTGTAAAATGCACAATATTCATCGACAAAATTGTACACTTTACTCATACTAAAAGACAGTGAAAGTACTTGTTTCAGTTAGAACATCTTATTAACTGTCGGTTAATTAAAAAACATATGGAAAAAAAAGCTTTTTCAATTAGTAATGATTGTTTTCCTGATGCTCGTTTAGGAAAAACCGCGTGAAGCACAGAATTCGGAGCTCTTATTATCAACAATTTGATAAGCTCACTCTCATAAATGAGGTAAATTTAAGTTCCAAATATCTTGTACTTAAGGCCCATTAAACAATATTTATCATTTAATCCTTTGAAATTGAGAAATTGAAAGTAAAACGAACTCAATTTTGTCTTGAAAATACATTGAAACAAGTGATCATTTCTCCGAAAATCTACATGTTATCGAAGTTATTTTAGTATATAAATAATCTGTACAATCTGCTTAAATTGCTGTTATCCATTTGTCGTTATAATATTATATAATGATCTTTTGCCAATTTTTTGAAAACTAGCCTTCCTGTCGCTATTTGACCGGCGACGGACGCCTGCGATTTCAGTGCCGCGCCGGAGCTCGTATAGGTGAGACGTATGTCACTTCGCTCTCCGAGTTCTGATCGCAAACGTCGAGAATATTTATCGTTGTGTGGGTCGGACGCCTTGTTTATACACGGGCTATCCTCGCATTGTGTGTGTGTAAACAGCGACCAACGACTTTGATCCTAGATCCGTAAATATTTGCTTTTGTAATATTTTGTTATGTTTGAATGTTTATGATGATAAATATGTAAAAATTACAATACGGTCAAGATGATAAGACATATCAAGATGGTACTCGGGATCTGATGATGGAGCCAGAAGGTGGTCACCAGTACCAGTGAACCATGTAAGTAAACGACTTCGTGTTTAGGCTCGTTGGGTTCGTCTCAACAAGACCTTTGATAAGAGGTGGTACTCAGGGTCTGATGATGGAGCCAGATGGTGGTCACCAGTACCAATGAACCATATAACTAAACCCAGAGATGGGGAAATCGTAATCGATTCCGGATTACACGATTACTTGATTTTACTTTGTAATCCACTACTGGGTGTCAGATTACTTGTAATGTAATCAAGTGAAACGGTAAATTACCATTACATGTAAAGGAATCACTAATCATCTATACAATAATTACTATTACCAATAATTCGGAATCATAGTCGATTCAAAATAACTGAAATTATTGACTTGATTACTTTCAGATTACAAATACGTAGTACCTCAGATTGCTGACTGTCACTTTGACACAAAAGTCATCATGGGTGTCGTAAAATAGGTTTTAGGGGGTGCTGATTCCAAAATTAATGACCAATGTGGAATCTGACATTGCTGACTGTCACTTTGACACAAAAGTCGTCATGGGTGTCGTAAAATAGGTTTTAGGGGGTGCTGATTCCAAAATTAATGACCAATGTTCAATCTGACGTTGCTGACTGTCACTCTGACACAAAAGTCGTCATGGGTGTCGTAGAATAGGTTTTAGGGTGTGCTGATTCCAAAATTAATGACCAATTTGGAATCTGACATTGCTGACTGTCACTTTGACACAAAAGTCGTCATGGGTGTCGTAAAATAGGTTTTAGGGGGTGCTGATTCCAAAATTAATGACCAATGTGGAATCTGACATTGCTGACTGTCACTTTGACACAAAAGTCGTCATGGGTGTCGTAAAATAGGTTTTAGGGGGTGCTGATTCCAAAATTAATGACCAATGTGGAATCTGACATTGCTGACTGTCACTTTGACACAAAAGTCGTCATGGGTGTCGTAAAATAGGTTTTAGGGGTGCTGATATCAAAATTAATGACCAATGTTCAATCTGACGTTGCTGACTGTCACTCTGACACAAAAGTCGTCATGGGTGTCGTAAAATAGGTTTTAGGGGTGCTGATTCCAAAATTAATGACCAATTTGGAATCTGACATTGCTGACTGTCACTTTGACACAAAAGTCGTCATGGGTGTCGTAAAATAGGTTTTAGGGGGTGCTGATTCCAAAATTAATGACCAATGTGGAATCTGACATTGCTGACTGTCACTTTGACACAAAAGTTGTCATGGGTGTCGTAAAATAGGTTTTCATGGGTACTGATCTCAATATTAATGATCAATTTGGAATCTGATATTGCTGACTGTCACTTTGACATAAAAGTCGTTATGGGTGTTGTCAAATAGGTTTCCAGGGGTACTGTGCAATGTCAGGTTCCAAATCGGTCATGACTTTTTAAATCATTTCATTAATTTTGGAATCAGTACCCCTAAAACTATTTGACTACACCCATGATTCCTTTTGTGTCAAAATGACAATTAGCACTGTGAGATTCCAAAATAGTTATTAATTTTGGAATCAGCACCCCGGAAACCTTTTTGACGACACCTATGACGACTTTTGTGTCAAAGTGACAGTCAGCAATGTCAAGGTTCCAAATCGGTCATTAATTTTCAAATCAGCACCTCCGGAAACCTATTTGACGACACCCATGACGACTTTTGTGTCAAAGTGACAGTCAGCAATGTTAGATTCCACATTGGTCATTATTTTTGGAATCAGCACTCCCTAAAACCTATTTTACGACACCCATGATGACTTTTGTGTCAAAGTGGCAGTCGGCAATGTTAGATTCCATATTGGTCATTAATTTTGGAATCAGCACCCCCTAAAACCAATTTTACGACACCCATGACGACTTTTGTGTCAAAGTGACAGTCAGCAATGTCAGATTCCACATTGTTCATTAATTTTGGAATCAGCACCCCCGCAAACCTATTTGACGACATCCATGACGACTTTTGTGTCAAAGTGACAGTCAGCAATGTCAGATTTCACATTGGTCATTAATTTTGGAATCAGCACCCCTAAAACCTATTTTACGACACCCATGACGACTTTTGTGTCAAAGTGACAGTCAGCAATGACAGATTCCAAATCGGTCATTAATTTTTAAATCAGCACACCCGAAAACCTATACTCGTGGTATATGCACTTGAAATGTGAAAGTGAAAATGCTAGAATGACATGTAAACCAAAAACAATTTGAGTGACATAAAGAAGTAAAGTAATAAGCCTGGAATCGAAGTAAAGTGGGATTCAAAATACTTAAGTACTTGATTACCGAGGAATCCATATTACAGGAATCTATTATACCGATTCCAAAGGAATGGATTACAGAGGTAATCATAATACAGCATTACAGTAATTTTCATATAACAAAAGCAAATATTTGGGATGGGATCTACTTTTATAATTAATTTTTAAAATAAATTTTAACATAATTGATATTATTTTGCGCTACATTCTAGTATTTTCGTACAAAATAATGTTTATTAGAAATCAAAAGTTTATATCGAGATAGTAGATTGTGGTTGTTATCAAAATTCCATAGAAAGGATCAAGATTGTTTTGTCCATTATTGTAGTGCGAGCGAGTGATAAGACGTGCTAGAAAGGGTCGGCATATTGGGCTCGCGCGGCGGGTAAAATACCTAATTTCGCCCGACGCCGAAATGTTATAACGCTCTTAAACAGCCTGCAAACATTTTTTTAAGGTATGGGCAGATATGAAAACGAAAACGAAGAGCAAAGCTTTAAAAATAAAAAAGCATTTGAGTAATACAGGGGGTGGCCCTCACGGCAGGCTCAGGCTTTCGGAGCTGGAAGAATGGGTGCTTACTGTAATGGGTGTGGCCTGTGTCACTGTGGGCATGCACATATTGCTGAAAGGGGCCTAGTAAGTATATTTATTTTGGGTGAAAATTCAATGAGTGAATTTTGACAAACATCAGTATTTTTTTTATATTGAATGCTATCCTCTGGAGCAAGTGCCTGTATTTACTTGACAATCACCAAACGGGCTGTTGATATACTTCCTGCGTGTCAAGCAGATGGTCCGGGTTTGAATACCGATAAGGATGTTTATTTGTGTATCTATGTGTAATGAGCACAAACCTTGAGTCCCCACCACACCAGCATTTTTGATAATAATGTGGGGCTTAGACAATCTATGTATGCCTCCTATAATAATAATAATAAAATAATAATGGCGTAGGGATGTGACGACCCCATCGCCCATTGGTTTTACCAGTGCAATCAGTCAACGCAGGGCAGCTTGTGGCGAGCTGTTGGGGAACAGCGACCCCACGTACCCTGGGGTGCTCCTGGGGAGTTCTGTTACCCGTAAGGCGGGTGGGTGGGATAGTACTCTCTACCTCTGGCTTGCCTTGGCTGGCTGTCCAGAGTGGGGTCGTTAGGGCTACATGCCCCAGGGGTGGAAGTGAAAATTTGCATAAGACGCGAGTTGGTGCAGTGGCTTAACAGCCACTGGGCAGAAAGCGGTGTACACCTCTCGACACCCTTGAGTTCTCACACCGGTGTTGCCCTTGAGCCATCTTGGATGTCGCTTTTTGTGGGGGCCCATCTTGTGGGGACGAGTCACCGTCTGCCGGAAATAAAATTGGATACCGTTTTATTAGGCAGGCGTCCGGTTTTTTATCCATAGCCCAGTATTTAGTCCATCACTTTCATCAAAATAGACCAGTTCATTTTAGATTCCATTAACTCTCAAATAGTCCATACACCCTGGCGGGTGTTGCCTCTGCGTGTGTCCCATGATACGGGCAAGGGCAACATCCGCTCGGTGTACCCCTTACATTTCATTAAAGTGTCGAAAGGGCCTCTACGTGTTGGCTTCGGCCCCGCGCACGCCTCCCAAAGGTCCGGAACACCATTGTTCCGTGATGGGAAAGACATACAAATAATAAAATAATAATAAAGTTTAATCGTTAATCCTTAGTGTCTATCGTTTATTACTGTTAATTGGAGTATTTGCAATTTGATACCCAGTATTTTAATTATGTTATTTCAGCACAACTATTTGGAGAATCAGAGGAACCCGAGCCGCAGCCTGGGTCGTCTTCGGCTTCAAATTGTTAGATGTCCAGTGCGACTAGAAGGGGTCGCACGCGATGTGTCAGGGTGAGGTAGGGACCTCACCCTGACACATCGCGTGCGGTACCGCGAGCTTTAAAGAACGAGTGTCGGCAGAGGAACAGGAGCCGTAGCCTGCGCCATCTTGGGCCCTAGATCGTCCAAGAAGAAAATTGTTTTCTTATATGTATAGTTGTATACTGTTAAGTATTACTAATAGGAAAAAAGACTGATGTTACTTATGTTTAATTTACAAAGCAAATTGTTTTCCTATATGCTGTTAAGCACTACTAATAGGAGAAAAGACTGATGTTATTTATGTTTAATTAACAAAACAAACTGTTTTCTTATATGTTTATATGCCAACGAACTCAATATAAGCATGGAAGCCGCCATCAAGAACATTGCCGTTTCCACTTAAGATTCTCGTCGACTCATTTCCACTTTCACTTCTAACGGAAATATATTATTTTAGTTATAAATGGTGACTGTAGGAGGAGATTGCGCTGCGTAAATGCAAGACAGGGGAAAGATTTGACCAAAGTCTTAGCCATACTGGGATATACTGTTACAATTTTGGGGATTACCTAAGGGTAAATAAAGTAAACTAGGTATTTATATAGAAAATAACTTTTTAATTAACTTACTTTTTGAAAATAATTTCGAAAGTAATAATACACTACTTAGTAACGCCTAACTGGTAGGCAATGAAACTACCCTTATTATAAATTATATCGCTAGCTCAGTCTATTTACTTAAAAAAAAAAACAAATACCTAAAATTTAGAGCATAGGGGTGAGTCAGTAGTTCTGGTACTGGAAGACCGGGTAAAAGGTAAATTATTAATTAAAAAATTAATTTATGTTGGGCGCCTTTTTTAAAAAATAAACGAGGAACGCTCTGACCTTGGGGGACGTCTAACCGAATTGAGGAGAGGTGGCCGCTGCAGCCACGGAATGGGAGCTCTTCCATACCGATCGCCACAGCCTCCTGTCCACCGGTCCAGGCTCGGGAAGCATCAGCTCTGCTCTGTCTTCGAACGTTAACCTCCAAATCTGAGGACCTGAAATAGGTTTAAAAAAAAAACAATGACCCTGAGGCTTCCACCAACCCTTAGCGAGGGTTAAAATATTACTCGAACGAATGTGAAACGTACCCATTCCAGAAAAGAAGCCGGCTTGTGGTTCCGTGCAATCATGTCAATGGAAGGGGTCCTCAGTAATTTTATAAAAATAAAATCATCTGAAAATAATGGACACAAGAATTAGCACTGAACGTAACACAACAAACTGCATTCGAATATGGAAGAAAATACTTACGATTATGCGATTAATTCGCGATTTAAAAATTAGAATGTGGCGCATTGGCCCTGAAGAATTTGAAAACCACCCGTCTACATCCTTTCCAATATGCAAAGTGTCGGCTGACAGCTCGGCCCACAGATACGTGACGAGATGCATTCGCCTATAGACAACAACTTTAACTTCTGTCTTAAAGAGGGTAATAAAATATTTCCAAAAAGGAACGAAAACTAACAATACAATAATAAATTGAGTTTTATTTTTTAATAAATGAAAATTCAAAAGGGATTTTGGAAGGAAATAAATTAACGACGATCGACACGCCATCTTTTGTCATTCTAGCTAACAGCAAACTGGGTTATCAATACAATCCTGCCGATAGATGGCTCTGCCTGTACGAAACCAATAGTTACTTGAGTATAATATCAGCTAAATAAAAATATACCTACGAGGTTTGAAAAAATATTGTTACAGTACTCCCCTCCCCAGAGAAAATTTTGACGCAGGCAAAATTTTGAGCTGGTCCCCAGCTCCAAACTACAGGAAATATGGGTAATATAACAGCTACAACTCGAAATCTATAATCGATAACAAAAAAACCATCCAAATCGAACCCACGCACTAAACCAGATAAGAATAGCCCCTTTTTTTTTTTTAGGTAAATTACTACATTACGTCGCATCGTCTATATTTCTTGGCGGCACAGCGAGCTATACCAGACAGCGGGCTGTACGTCCAAGCGATATAACGGAAGACGGCTTATAGCTAAATGAAATTTCCCTAACAAATATCGGTGACAGCTAAGAATACAAAGAACAGACAATAACACCAGAACAACGAAGCGTATATACCGGCTGCGTCTATGTACGACACAAGACGGAACGTTTCGACACAACATTAGACATAAGTACAAGGGTTGACTGTACAGACCGCGTCTCAGGCGACGCAAGTCTGTCGGTCCGACAACACAAAAGAACGCCAACGTTCACGCATATGATTTAAGTCATATCGCAAAGCATCAACAAGGGTACAACACTGCTATTAAGAATTCTCCGTTTAAATCCGCAAGAATCCGACCAGCCAGTGAAGCTGAAATGCTGGTTTAAAACGCCAGCACCCAGAAAACTACGTGAAGAGAACTTTTAAATCGTCCACTCACCACCAAACATCGAAAAGGTAATACTTGTGTACGGACGTATTAGTACCATCCGGACACAATGTACTTAACTCCCACTTCAAACACATAAAGAAAACGCCTACTATACATCAAAACAAAAAAACTACCTATCACCGATAACTGCTAATAAATGAATACCTACTCCTTAACGTAACAACAATATGGAAAAACTTGTGTTAAATCTAACCCACCGGAAAGTAGGTAATAAAGATAACGCCTCGTAAACAACTTAGATCACGATCACTTTCACAACAAAATATTTATTCTAAAGTATTCTCAACCACAAAGGAAACCCACGAATAATATTAAATGTGCACGCTGGACTAATTTAAACAATAAAAGGTCCAAACGATCACCCAATTATTTAAATATAAAAGTTAGGTTAAATTATTATTTTTAACATTTTTTAGAATCACCCTGTATGCTCTTTACATGTTTAACTTTCTGTAGTAAAACTCAATTAAAATACCTACATAAATATTTGTACTAAATTTACAACATCAAACTTCAATATCGTTAAGGTAGGAAGAATAAAATAGGTAATTTAGAAAACAAGACACCAATTATTACGACTGGCTGTAGGTACTTTAAATTACTTCAACTATTATCATTAGGTAAGAACTATGAACAATTAAAATTAACCACCTTCTAGAAAAATATGTAGTCTAGTTAAATACAATATAAAATAAAGTTAATTTGCTAGTCACACCTTTCACATCAAAATGTAAAAAAAAAATCCTGATTTACGAATTACAAAATGCAGTAGGTACCAAGCGTTTGGTACTATTCAGAATTAAATACAAGCAAATTTTTCTTACTTTTCACTAATATAAAGAGACAAAATGGTTTTGTAGGTAGATATAGTACTGTTGGCAATGAATAAAAATAACCAGATTTGGTACCCACCAACTAACAAGAGGTAATAATTATCTATTTATATGGTACTATACATTTAACACACAAAGAAAGTAATACGGAAACCTTTCCTTTATTTTTAGTAAGGAATTGATTTTGCCAACAATCTTAGGTAGGTATGTAAATAATCACCAATACTATGTTTAAGAAAATTTATAAATAGGTACCTACGCAACCAACGGTCTTCCAGTCTGAACTCTCTAAAGCCACACGTAGGGCTGCCACTGTTACAATTTTGGGGATTACCTAAGGGTAAATAAAGTAAACTAGGTATTTATATAGAAAATAACTTTTTAATTAACTTACTTTTTGAAAATAATTTCGAAAGTAATAATACACTACTTAGTAACGCCTAACTGGTAGGCAATGAAACTACCCTTATTATAAATTATATCGCTAGCTCAGTCTATTTACTTAAAAAAAAAAACAAATACCTAAAATTTAGAGCATAGGGGTGAGTCAGTAGTTCTGGTACTGGAAGACCGGGTAAAAGGTAAATTATTAATTAAAAAATTAATTTATGTTGGGCGCCTTTTTTAAAAAATAAACGAGGAACGCTCTGACCTTGGGGAACGTCTAACCGAATTGAGGAGAGGTGGCCGCTGCAGCCACGGAATGGGAGCTCTTCCATACCGATCGCCACAGCCTCCTGTCCACCGGTCCAGGCTCGGGAAGCATCAGCTCTGCTCTGTCTTCGAACGTTAACCTCCAAATCTGAGGACCTGAAATAGGTTTAAAAAAAAAAACAATGACCCTGAGGCTTCCACCAACCCTTAGCGAGGGTTAAAATATTACTCGAACGAATGTGAAACGTACCCATTCCAGAAAAGAAGCCGGCTTGTGGTTCCGTGCAATCATGTCAATGGAAGGGGTCCTCAGTAATTTTATAAAAATAAAATCATCTGAAAATAATGGACACAAGAATTAGCACTGAACGTAACACAACAAACTGCATTCGAATATGGAAGAAAATACTTACGATTATGCGATTAATTCGCGATTTAAAAATTAGAATGTGGCGCATTGGCCCTGAAGAATTTGAAAACCACCCGTCTACATCCTTTCCAATATGCAAAGTGTCGGCTGACAGCTCGGCCCACAGATACGTGACGAGATGCATTCGCCTATAGACAACAACTTTAACTTCTGTCTTAAAGAGGGTAATAAAATATTTCCAAAAAGGAACGAAAACTAACAATACAATAATAAATTGAGTTTTATTTTTTAATAAATGAAAATTCAAAAGGGATTTTGGAAGGAAATAAATTAACGACGATCGACACGCCATCTTTTGTCATTCTAGCTAACAGCAAACTGGGTTATCAATACAATCCTGCCGATAGATGGCTCTGCCTGTACGAAACCAATAGTTACTTGAGTATAATATCAGCTAAATAAAAATATACCTACGAGGTTTGAAAAAATATTGTTACAATACCTAGACTGGATGAATGTGACAGTAGAGGGTGGGTGTAAAAGATCAACATTAAGAGATAATCTAATTGGGGAGCTTTTTTCCACAGTTCTCAGCGAACAGCATCTTGTCTTGTGAGAATCTAAGTGGAAAGTATAACAAATATTGATTATTAATTTGACATAACTTAGAACAAAAAACAGAAAAGGAAAATACAAATATGTATGTAAAAATAAATTTATTACAATATAGAAAATAAATAAGTTGATAAAATAATCTACTTCATTTGGCATAACACAATCCCTATTATCACCGTAATTTAAAAGGTCGTATGTCGTATGAAAATCGTAATCAGTTGTTACGTTTTTACTTGTCACCGTATTATTAAAACATGTTACCAAATTTATTCATCATTTTACTGAAGTTATCTGTTTACTTACATGTGGAATGTGATTCCACTGGCTTTAGAATGGCCAAAAAAACTTTTATACCACTTAACGGCATACTAAAACATTTTTATTTATTAAAAAACATCGAAATGACAAGGGTAATTTAGTTAGGAGAAATGAAAAACATATTAGACATAGTAGAAATAAGTTTATGGTTTCTAATCATGATGTACTGGACTCATCAGATTTAAGCCAGACAGTGCAAGAGAAGGGTAGTCAGGTAAGACAGGATGTCATGGTGCTCCGGTACCTCCTGTAGCCTTACCATGACTCTTTTTGAGTTAAAAAAATACGTTACGTTTTCAGTGAGAGTTACGTTAAAAAAAATAGTATGGTATGGAAAAACTGAACAGCGCTCCAAGCGGAAACGCTCACGCACTAAAATTTTCATCGGTACCATAAGTTATTAACGTGTTTACTCCGAGTTTTCAATACGTTTCTAACTTTACAGCTAAGGCGCTCTCTTTCTAACTGTATGATGTCAATAGAACCAGAACTATTTGACAGTCTCTAGTGAAAACTCAATACTTTACGTGAGTAATCATTGACAGTCACTAGCGTAAAAGTAAACCACCAATTCACTGTGATGTGTCATTACTGTCAAATTATATAACAATCCCACAGTATTTTCACGATTATATTTGCAATTTTAAATACAATTATGACTAATATGTATTAATTTATAATATTACGTGAAATTCAAGAACAGCTTAAATGTAGCAGTTAGTCAGTAGTTCGATAAAAAGATAAACCAGTGATGAAACCAGTGTTTGATACTTTTACAAAGGTAATGAGTTATATTTATTCATCATTTTGTACTGTTTAGCTACAGTTGAGATGATTATATTGCTTGCTTTCAGAAAAAGAAGTTATTATTGAAAACAATATTTCCATGCAAGCCGTATGATATTCAGCAAACCCAATGTAGAAGATTGTTCAAATTGATAAGGAATGAGGCAGTTACGAATCAACTGATTACCTACAGCAGCAGGCAGTACCAATTCATAGGCATTTTTGTTCCTCAATGCACAATACGTGTACCCATCCATAGTCACCATAACACCATATCTCGTGGGTATATATTAGAAGTGAACCAAAGGAAAAAACTTCAAAAAATTATCCTATTACTGAAATAAAGTATATCATTCTGTGACTTTGTTTATTTTGTGATATTCTTGAGTAACAGGCTAACACCCTTGATATTCTTGAGTAACAGGCTAAGTATTTAATAAATTGACGTGAAACGAAAACTTAAAACCTAAAATTCAGCGTTTCCGTACATATCAAACATCAATTACAACGACATCGACATAACGACAAAGTCTAAGGTAAGGTATGGAACTTTTGAAGGCCATTATGTGATGTATATGAAGATTATAATTTGATACAAAAGTGAGAGCATAGTGAAAAGAATTTTGAAACAAGTAAAAATGATATCCCATTTTTTGGCAGGGCACGTAGCCAAATGCACAAACGATTATGATAACATCGTTATCGTAGCTTAGCTATCTCTATCACTTTTCCGTATTGACGTGACAGAGCTAGACTGAATTTCGATCGGCGTCTAGCGTCAACGATTGACATTTCAGCTAAGTCCTTGTGTCAAAATTGTCAAAGCTAATTTTTTTTTAATTTATTGGGAGCATTGGCAACTTGGCCATCAGCTCAAACATACAATATTTTGTACAATATTTAATACAACATACAAAATAACAGGAATAACAATTACCATGTTAAACATAAAAGTAATAATTGCACATATTGAAATGCTAAACTTATGACTATTTAGTAACTACACAAAACAATGTTTTATGAATGAAAAGAAGTATTTTTGAACAATTACTAAATTATTTACAAAGCGCCAATAGTGTGCATAATAAATTTATAAATTACAGGGTATAATTTTGGATATTTTAAAAGAGCCTTCAAGTTGATTTCCCGGTTCTTTGCTTGGCTGAAAATCCCGGGAATTCCCGCTATTTTCGGTAGGTACCGGTATTTCCCGGGAGCAAACTCTAATAGGGATAGGGATAGGGATAGGGATAGGGTTAGGGATAGGGATAGGGATAGGGGTAATCGGTCGGCAATTGTAAGCGATAATGCGAGAAAGTACGTTTTACCCACCGACAATAGTGTCGAGATACGGGCTATGTGAGTTCTGTTGTATGTAGTTTCCCCAGTGCATATAGAATACATATCTACTCGTACCTACTACCTACGCTGTGGTCGCTGTGTAACATTTCTACAATCATTGCAAGCATTTCTTTAAAGACAATAGTAATATGAGTAATCGAAAAAAACACAGACAAACGTCTGCATAGAAACCTACGGATCCAAATGAAAATTTTATTTTTTGTACATGTTTGAATAAGGATTCTTTTATTACGCGGGCGAAGCCGCCGGCAAAAGCTAATTCTATATTATTATGATGCTATGTACCCTTTTTCTGCAAATAAAATATTTCTATTTCTTTACTATTTACTCGAGAACATCACAAATAAACAAAGTCAATTAATGAAATACTTTATTTCAGTAACAGCATTATTTTTTTGGAGTTGAGGTTCCTTTCTTTATTGGAGAACTTCTATATATATACCTGTGATGATCATGGCCAATAATACCATTAAGTGCATCGCGGAACAAAAACACCTATAAATTAGTACTGCTTCCGAAGGTAATGAGTAGCGTATCTCCACAGTGCCACAGTATTCATATTAATTGAACTATCTTCCATGTTGACTGAATACAATATGTTAGTCATAATTTAATTTAAAACTGCAAAAATAATCGTGAAAATTCCGTGTGATTTTTGTATACTTAAGTTGACAGAAATGTCACGTCAGAATGACTTGGCCTATGGTTTGAGGCCTACTACCGAATACCGAAGTTATCGAAATGTGGACATGCGTCTCTTTTACTCTTATCAGTATGAAGTGAAAGAGAAAGAGTCCCTCAATGCGTATGTTTTGGAATTCGCAGTAGACCCTATATTGACAGATTTCGATAGGTAAATTTATGGAGATTAGAGGTAAGGAAGCGAACGCTTTAAGTATCAGAAGTGCACATATAAAAGAAAAGATAGGTGGCACTGGAATAGCAGGTACATAAGGGTTTGACAATCTCAATCTTAGCCTTCTCGGTAGTGACCCCGCCTACGGAGCAAGAGGTCCCGGGTGCAAATCCTGATAAGAGCTTTTTTTATTTTTTTCTACTGCATAATATCTTTTCCTGGATTATTTTATATTTTTACATACATACATACATACAATCACGCCAGTATCCCATGAAGATAGGCAGAGCGCATGAAACTACTCAAGTTCCAGTGCCACTTTTGGCAAATAAGGGGTTGAATGAAAACGAAATTGTGACATTGCAGTGACAGGTTGCCAGCCTCTCGCCTACGCCACAATTTAACCCATATCCCACTGTCGCCTTCTACGACACCCACGGGAAGAAAGGGGGTGATGAAATTCTTAATCCGTCACCACACGGCATATTTTATAATTTTAATATCAAAAAATATTTTGTTTTGTTACAACTTTTCGAAATTTCATTCGCAAGACTTACAACATTACCTAAGAATCCTAAGATGGGGCAAACAATGTAAAATGGCTTAAGTTGACATTTTTATTAATAAAACAATAATTAAACACAATTAAAATACACAAAATGAAAATTAAAAAAAATCAAAAAGAACGCTGTCAGGATCGAACCTGAGAACATCTGCATACGAAGTCAGCGCACTACCACGGGACTACATCTTGACTTGTTCGGTATAACGAAATCAGCCTAGAGAATAGAACGTCTAATGTCATGTCACGTCGCTGATCATTGAGCAAGACATGAGAGATTTGTAACCTCAATTACAAGGCATCAGCCGGTCATTTTTGCGACTGTTCTACTTCGACAGATTTTCCTCCTTACCTCTATTCTCCCTGGGTAAATTACATTTACTTATGATTTTAGTTCCATCGCGTAAACACCAGAGGCGTAGCATTCGTCTATAGTTCTTTCTCCGTTTATTCATAAACTTAGAAAGGGACAGAAGCAGCTTCTTTGGAGTGAAGTTAGGTACAATATAATGTAAACAAACGTAAACTCACTCACTTTCTAAGTAAAGTAATACGGCTCTCACTTGGGCAGCCCATGGTAACGGTACTGTTATATTTCTAAACTCCATATTGTAAACTATAATTAGCCTTTTAATTCTTAAACAATGTTCCTGAGACACAACACTGTTTAACCAGTAATTTGAAAAGTGAGGTTGTCCGTACGCGTCTGCTTCAGGAGGAGCACAGGCGCAACGGCTAGGAGAACTCCACGGCTTATTATGTTAAAAAGAAGAAGGGTGCCTTATTCTGCAAAAGGAATTGACACACGTAGCAGAAGAATCCACACGAATCCATGTATGCTTGTGCGAATGCAGCCTTCGGTGAGGATTCCCAAGAGTTCGTTCTGGATTCAGGCTCGACGTCCCATATGTGCTCAGACAAGGACCTTTTTAGTGAAACCCAAGGTAAAAGTTAGTTTTGGTTTTCTCTCGTGTTCGATAAAATACTTACTGTGAGTGAGAACTTAGTTTCCTAGGATCCTTAGCAGTTTTTGCGGTAACCGTATTTACTAGAGATGCAACGAATAGTTGTTTGGCCGGATACCGGATACCGAATATTCGGCCTAACCATCGGCCGAATATTCGGTATCCGGCCGCCGAATATTCGGACAGCAGAATTTTACCTACAATTTAAGCAGGGAGCGGGCGCGTCGTGCAGGTTTTGACTTGTTTCGTAGTGAACTTCGCGCGGAGTCCATTTTTGTTTGTTTATTTTTTTAATAATAAAGGGCTATGATTATAAGTACATATTATAACCGTAACTGTTTTTTTTTACATTTTATTTGTTTAGGTACTCCAAAATCATTCAATCAAAAATAGCACATCCGGTATCCGGCCGGATAGATCGTCACTATCCGGTATCCGGCCGAATATTAAAATAAGGGCCGAATAGGCCGGATACCGAATAGTAACCGAATATTTGGTGCATCTCTAGTATTTACCATAAACATATATTTCAGTGAGGTTCAATGTAAGAACATAAATTGTCGCATCCCAAACAAAAGCTCTCGATAAAGTATTATATCGAACACGAGAGAAAACCAAAACCAAATAAACATCGGTTTTTCTAGTCATAAATCTGCGCATCCTCACACCCTGGACCAGTATATGGTCGCACACTGCGGCTTAGGAGGATTTTTCTCCCGCGGACGTTCCTTATCATGCGAGGTAGCTGAGGACTGTTAAGGGTGCCTTTCTACCAGAATACAGGATGCGTCTGATATCCACAATCTTTAAAAATCTGCTTTGTCGAACCCATTCCCACTAGCGCTATGCTTTGCTAACATGATTGGTGGATATCAAACATCCACGTAGCGCATCTCCCTAAAGGGCCAGCAACGCGCATGTGGAGGCTCTAGAGTGGCAAGCGCCATAGGGTACCGTGACTGCTTATCACCAGGCGGATCGTACCCGTATTTACCATGGTGTGGTACCTATGAAAGAAATTACATTGCTGAAATTTATGTTTAAATCACTTCCCTTTAACAAATTTATGATTTTTATCACTTTTTATTTTATCAAAATAGAGGAAAATTGTTATATTTTTGCTAAACATTAACGCTATATTTTTTTTGCCGCTTAATTTCCCATAAGTTGATACCACAGATTTTTAAATTTTAAGATTTATTTTCTATAGTACTTTTTCATACAACTTTTAGCGGTCGAAAAAACGCACTTTGCACAAATATATTTTACTATATTTTTAGTATGTCAAAAAGACACACACAAAGAACTAAAAAACCAAACTTCGGTTCTGTGGGAATTATTATGACCCCTCCCATACAACTGCTCGTACAACTCCTCTACTACTACGTCACCGTGAGCAAAGACTTAAGCGAGCATGACATGTTTAAGCTACGTAACTATCTATCTATATCGCTCTTGCGTATTGGCGCGACAGAGCCAGACTGCAGTTAGCGTCTGGCGTCGACGATTGCCATGCGGCTACGCTGGCTGGGTTTCTATTACCCGCGACCTCCGGATTGAAACTCGCACCTACTTAAGACGCTACAGGAGCGAAAATGCTAAAATGGAAAGCAGCCCCCCTTTCAATTTGGGAATTTTAGTTAAATATTTTAGTGTTATTAACTAGATTTATCAAAAAAAATGTCCATTCAGGACAACTCAGTTAAAAGATATTGCGAAAAAATCTTTAACATCGAGGTTCCGCTCTCGTCTGTTTCCTCCTTCAAAACTTAGTCAATCGTAACGAAATTTGAGAATCTGAATAAAGATGAAATAATCTGTTACGGACCGTTTAGTTTTTTTGGCTAATTATTACCAATTTTGAATACCACACCTTTTTTTGCGCCATAATCAATAAGGCTGTTTTTCGAAATTTTTGGTGGGCTCTAGCGTCTTTAAAATTAAGAATATCAAAAAAATCAAAACGGTCCGACACAGATAAAAATAATAACAATAATCTGTGTTGAAAAACTCATTGCTCTATCTTCAAAAACCAGGGAGGAAATAGTCGAGAGCGTTTGTATGGAGAATTGACCCCCCCACCCTTTCCACCCCTGTATCGTCTTAATACCTAATTTTTATCGCGTATAATAAATTTGTAACATATACCCTTTACAGCGGCCGTGGTTGGTGGTGAGTCAGTGGTGGCCTACGGGTGAGCCGTTGACCACGAGCGCTGTAAAGGGTTCGAAACGTCGGGATGTGATTCATGAGTAGCAATCGCGCTAAGCGAAGATAATTTTATTTTAAGTACCTTTAATAAAAAAGACACAATTATTTTATTTAAAAAAAATAGTACATTACGATACAAGTGCGAAAAAAGGGAAGTTCGAAACGAGTGGCGATAAATTAAAACACGACCGAAGGGAGATTCGTAACTCTTCCTTTTTTTCGCACTTGTTTCGTAATGTGCTATTATAACTGTCTAGTAATATTTATAGTACAGTCCACCAAAAAAGTGGTTTACCACTTTTCGACCTTATGTGTTTCGAATTGAGTAGAAAAGTGGTAAACTACTTTCCTGGTTACCGTACCTAATTTTTTATTTTAGGCTAATTTAAGATGATTTTTTGATAAATAACTTTTTTTGGTCATTATAATTAAGTATTGATTCCGTTGACCTACGTGTTTATCACTCTTTATCTATATTTAGACAGGTTTATCATAATGACTTTTAAATTGAACAAGATATCATTGATATTGATAACTATAAAAACAAAGTCAACGATTAGTATTATTTTATAATTATTCGAAGAACACAGCATGGTGCAGTTTAAATTTGAAGGCGATTTTGATATCCTTGGTGACCCTCAAATAAAACTTGTTGAAAGTGTTCTTCGGAATCGAGGATACTCCAATGGAACGGTTCTAGTAGAACAAGTTGGTATAAAAGGGGATAACTATGTTGCTCATGTGAAAAGGTTTACATATAAATCTGAAGAAGGATCCACGTTCAAGATAATCGGGAAAATTGCACCGGCAGCAGAAGAACTTAGAAATATGATGAAAACAATGCTTCTATTTAACAACGAAATTGTAATGTACGATTCAATATTACCAAAACTAAATGATTTACAAAACATAGTTGGCAATGAAGATAAAGTGATATTCCCTGCCTGTTATGGAGTTGTGACTGAAGCACCCTATGAATTTATTTTGCTTGAAGATTTGAATGAATTATACTTTGTAATGTTGGATAGATTAAAACCTCTTACAAATGATAGCATTAGAATTGTTACCAAAGATTTGGCGATGTATCATTCGCTTTCATTGGTGCTGAGAAATAGCGAACCAGAAGTCTATGATAATTTCGCGAATAAATTGACAAATATTTGGGCTGCGTGGGATGCGGAACCACAAATGCAACAGTTTAGTGAAGCCGCTGAGAACGAAATTCTCGAAATTATAGATGATAGTGACAAATATAAGAACCTAGTGCTGGGCTCGATTAGCAAAATGGCCTCACATGCAAGGGATCATGCAAGTTATGAAAAGGACTCAAAATACACCGTGATCCAGCAGGGTGACTGTTGGAACAACAATATTTTATTCAGGCTTGAGGTAAACTTTTCTTTTACTCTTTATAAAAGGAAACCTTTTCAGCGTAAACGCCTAGGTTTTATATTGCCGGTGTTTTTCTAGAGCAAATATTCGAATCGATTTAAAAACCAATTATAATAATACATACAGATGTAGTGCGAAAAGATTTGCCTTCGATTGTTACGGAAACGTACGCACGTGTCATGCTATTTCAGTCAGTCTCAGTACAAACTGTACTGACATTGACTGAACTAGCATGACAAATACGAACGTTTCCGAAGGAAACCCTTTTTGCACTACATCTGTATATAGGTTTGGTAGGCTAGGTGGATATTATAATGTGCCTACTAATTGTAAAGCCTTTCATAAAGATTTAAGTGAATTACAAATTATTATTTAAATTTGCCTGGTAACTCAACATTTTTCCATAGTTATTTACTGATTATATACATTTAATATTACAGAACGGCACACCTGTACAAAACGTGATGATCGACTATCAGTTATCCAAAGAAGGCAGTCCTGCTGGCGACATCCTGTATTTCCTGTTCAATTGCACAGATCATGCGACCAGATTGAAATACTACAATGAATGGATCGACTACTACTACGAAATTATGGAGTCCACATTGAAAAAGCATGGCCTTGAAACAAGTACTGTATTTCTTAAAGAGCGGCTCCTTGCAGATTTAAAAAGATACAGTAGACTTGCGATTGGTTTAGGTCTGATGCTCTCTTCAATGTTATCAAGGGAATCAAAAGACACGTTTGATTTTAAGGAGATGTCTGGGGATAAGGATAAGATGCTTGAGGATGCCATAGCAAACATTTGCAATCTGTCTTTGGATCAAACTACTATTGAAAGGTTGAAGGGAAGAATTACCGGTATCATTGATACTGTTCTTGAGCTTGGACTTCTTTAACTTTTGACCGATTAAGTAGAATTTTTCAACTAAAGTGCTTGTGTCCCTTGTGTCCCACCGCCGTAGCTAATATTAAACTGCGATGAGAATACGATTGAGTACCAACTTATATTGATTTAAACTAACACACACTCATCATTTTAGAACTAAACGAGACTTAATCGCGTATATTTTTAAAATAATGCGTGGAAATGTTTACGTTATTCAAATTAAAGAGATTATTATTTGGAAATTTATATTTATCTGGATTTATGATATTAGAAACTGCCCATGTTATAGAAGATCTTAATAGGCTTTTTGACTGCACTAATGGTCCCTCGTCCAAAAAAGATATCATAAAGGGCAAAAGAGAAATATTTCCGAGAAAACAAACCACATAGAATTATGGAGAAATTATAAAGAAATCATGACCAGTATGTATTTCCAAAAGTCTGACAGTTTTTTGAGACTGAAGAACGTACGATGTGTACAGGGATACGTTGCAACCTTATCGTCTTTCGAAGACATTTGGAAGTACGTTGAATCAAAAGGATTCAAATACTTAAATCTTCGACAGCTGAACCAAGACAGCTTAGAAAACCTTTTTGGAATGATTAGGCAACACTGTCCTACCAACCGGAACCCAACGTGCCATCATTTTACAGCTGCTCTGAAGTCAAATATATTGACGAGACTAAGCACACCGGTTGGTAGAGGAGGAAATTGTCAAGACGATGAAAATAACGCAATTCTAAATTTCGAAGATTTCTACAAAATTATCAAAAAGACGGAAGAAACAGTGACACCTCAAGATAAGGAAGCTCCTGCTTTACTCTTACCAGAAAAACGAAAGTGCCAGTCTTACATTTACCTGATACTCTTGAATTTCTTGAGGATGATTTAGACTTTCTTTAGAAATGAAAAGTAATATTTTCAAATCGTTCGACAAACAGCCTACTGTGTATGTCGCGGGATATTTAGCGTCAGTAGTGTTAAAAACAATAGCGTGGGATTGTGAGAACTGTACGCAAAGCTTAAAAACTGACGACAAGGATGAACTGGACTCTTCAATATATAGTTATATTAAACTTCGGGAGTGGTGGCCAGGCAAAACAAGCTTTACATACCCAATATTAAATCTTTGTTTACTCACATACCTCACGTACATGTACCTCACATTTTGAAACCGAAATTAAACCGATCCTCCATGAAGAGACACATTACTCACCAAGCGGTTACAGTGATGTTAATGAAATGCAATAATATGCAATGGATATGTGGTGATCACAAAGATGGTCTACTCCGTATACTGCTAGTTCGTCTTTGTCATCTGTTGATCCGAAACGAATGCCATAAAGCAAACCTTTCCTTCGCAAAATCTGAGGAACCAACTGCCGACATTATTAAAAGGTCGCAACAACAAGGTATATCAAAATGATTAATGATTTATTTGATTGATTGATGATATAATAGTTACCCTTTGCTGGCACAAAACCTTTTTTGATCAATTTTGCTTCCATCAAAGGATTCCTTCTCTAAGTGATCATGAATCTACAACCATATCTTTCTTTATGATGAGCTTAGTGATGAAATTAAAGAAGAACTTTGTGCCAAACGCGATCGTCGGCTATAGCTGTATCAAACTCAATTGGAAATGCCTTTTGCTTATTTGGCCACCCTTTGACTTGCCCGCCGGTGCTCAAAGATGTGCCATGTAATCTAATAAACTAGAAATCGTTTTGTTGGTTACTTTATTTTCAATTCGTAGTCTTTTTGGTACAGTACAGAAGGAGTAGTATAAAACCGACATGAATTGATGAATGCCAACTTTCCGTAAATTTCGCCACCAATAATAGTACCAGTAGCAAAATAAGATACACTCTTAAAGCAACAGGAACAGATTGCCTGCTAAACAAGTACTTTTTTCCCGAATTTATCCATTTTTATGGTTCTCTCCTCATCTAGCACATACTCTCCTACAACGTCATTGTGGCACTGGGGTCCCGGTAATGCAATGAGTAAATAATAAAGAGGCGAGGCCCTATTCTACTATATACACTTTGTCTTATACAAATATATATGAAATCAACACAGCAATATGAAAACGAATGCCACTTCTTTCTATTCAATAGCCGGTCGCGTAAGATGAAAGAGACAACGTGACATTTGATTGTTCTGAATTTTGGTACAGTTTGACATTACTACCTCAGCGTGCCTTGAGCGTGCCCAGTCGCCATTTTAGTTGCCACTTTTTTATGGTAGATCGGCTGTCAAGAGGACAAGAAGTTTTCAGTTTTAAGAGTGTATTTCGTGGATATATCAGTTTTTGCATGTGGTTTTGTACTGTAGACTTAAAGAAATGCAATGGCAATATGCCTTCGTGTTCAATTAAACAGTGTGGTGCACGTAAATCTAAAAATCGACCGAATTTGACTCTTCATAGGTTAGTAATCATTTTTCACCAAAAAGTGTCATTATGTTTAAATTTTGTGCTAATTTCTATGATTATTACGATTACTTTTCATGTCCTTGATAAGAATGTTGGCAACCGAGTGTAGCAGCGGCGCCACCTAGCGACGGCGCGCCAAACTACAACGAATGTCAACATAACGCGACGGCTCGGAAGGCGCCATCTACCTGGCGGCAAAAAAACTGCTTCGACTAGTTAGGGAGAAGTAGGCTGGTTGATTGTAGGTTATGTTGCGTTTGATTTTATATTAAAATAAAGTGTAATTATTGCTTTGAATATAATAGAAGTTTTAAACGTCACAAGTGTTTATTAGTTGAGTAATCCACCTCCCCCTAGCTTGGTAGATTAAAAGAATATGTAATATGTATACACATTTCATATTTTCGTTGTATTTTCATGATATAATCGTATATACAATTTGACAGTTAATCGTAGAGATGTGCTGATGTCGATTTTCGGTGTCTCGTAGAAAAAAGCAAACTTAATACTAATAAATCTAATAATTTCTCTATTACGACTTTTCAGCTTTTCAAAAAATGAAGTTTTGCGGCGAAAGTGGGTTAGCGCTGTCGGTGTGGCGAACATTAATCCGCGTCATAATGCTCTGTTCATATGTTCGTTACATTTTGAAGAAAGTCAATTCAACCGGACTCTGGACATGATCAGACTACATGAGAATGCTGTACCCACGTTGTTCGACATGGTAAAATATGTTAATTACATACTTTGCTTCCAAAAATAATGACTAAAATAATCCTTTCTTTGTATGATTACATTCGTACTTTCACTATTATCATCGTATCATCGTGTTACTTGTCTATCTTGGTACCTAATTACCTATTGAATTTTCTTTAATTAAATGTATGTTATTCTATTTACAGCCGACAAGCAGCACTAAGCTACACACAGAAAAAGAAAATTTAGAGCCGTCACAAGTAATGGTACTATTTATTTTCTTTTAGGTTTAATTTACAGTTATATTATATAAGCGCTTATATAAGGTCCTAATTTATTAGTTGCAGATATTTTAACACATGATACTTTACATTAAAATAATTAACTTTAAATATAAATTAAGAAATCTTTTCATGTAACTTTTTTGATTTCATTTTCCTAACAAAAAAATAATTATAATTTCGTCTAAAAAAAATCATCATGTGCATATTATCACATGTCACAATAACACTGTCTGCCATGTCAACAATTGTTTGTTGTAAATGTCGTAAAGGTTCGGCGGGAAAACTGCACATGTCATTGAAGTGGCCAGTTACAGTTAAGTGGTACGTAAAAGAGCTACTAGAATCTGTTCAATGAGTTTTCATTTAATAATCACATAAACAGGGTGTTTTTACGTAGCAAATTTGTTTTTCCGTTTTCTCCAAAAAAACATCGTAAAAGCTATAATGTTTCACGGTTTAATATACTCCAGAGACCGAGTACTATCAGCTGTAAAAATATCTGCATCTAATAAATTAGGACCTCATAGATAGATAGATAGAATACTCTTTATTGGCACACCTCAGCAAAAGAGTATGAACAGATCCTTTCTTCAAAAGCAGACTTTGGACACAAAATTAACACTCACCTTTCAAGACAAGATGGCCAGTACTTCAGGGGAAGGAAGAAAGCGTAAGACAGAAGACATTATAATTGATCCTGAAACTCTCAAAATAATTGAAGATGCGAAGAAACCTAAAATAGAGTTAGATTCGGCAAAGAAATACAAATGTATATCTTCAATTATGGACATGTACAATGAGATCCTAACCACGATTGTAAATGAATACACCAAGTCACAAGCAACTGCTGACATAGAAATGGACGGATCGTCTTCACAAGATAAAACCTCATTGATCACTAAAAACATTACAGTCGGAAACCACATTATAAGTATCATATTTACTATACATAATTATTGCCGCCAGGAATTAAAAGACAAAGAAGCCAACATCATCAAAAAGACTAAAGAATCATCATTCAAAGTGTTGGCATTGGGAAAGGAATATTTGTTTACGACACAAGGTGTGAAGGATATGTGGTTAGCTGTTACAAAGAAAAACGGGCTCACTTATCAAGTGTTTAAAGAGAAAGATGAAGCAGATTGGTATGGAACTATGGGCCCATATTTGGATATGTTTGCTTCCTATTCTCTCAGAACTAATGAACTAAGATTAGGCCACAACAACATGCCAATGACTAAGATAGATGGGGTTCATAAAAGTTTCCCTGTGTCGAAATATGGTTTATCAGGAGCCCATCATGTGCTTTTAGAGGGCGCATCTTTCCCACCAGAGAGAAGGTCATCTATAGTTCAAAGCCTTGGGCCAATGACATCATGGATATGCATGATAAGATCAGAAGGGGTTTATAGACACAAATACGCAAAGTCTGTGAAAAGAGCACTAGCCCATATCCCCTGCATTGACGACTTAATAGAAATCACAAAAAACAGTAAGCAACCCTCAGAAGTGTCAGCTATTACTACAATAATAGCAGAAATCTTGCTTGTAACTACAGCTCGACAAGCCACAAGGATGTTCTTTCCAATTACTGTGTTTGCACATGTATGGGCTATGCAAAAAGATAAAGAGAAATTTTGCCAGGTCTTTAATTCAACTGGTCATGGAGGATGGTACTTATATAATGAATCCTGTAAGTCAAATCCATTTTTTGTGACAGGAAGACTAGAAGGAGAAAAGGCGTCACAAATCTCATTTCATAGCATTTTTGGAACCTATAGAGAGGATTTGTCAATTTTAGCTCAAATGACTGACATGGGGAAATGGTTTACAAGAGAAGAATTGGGAGATTGTTTCCGCCAACAAGGATCAAGTGATGCAGTTACCAAAGTAACATTGCCTAAGGTCAAATATTATGCTAAGATGTCCTGTGCAAATCAAACTGGTCTCTTATCAGGCGTATATAATCAAGTAGCGACAGTCCCATGTTTCAGTGGAAAACGAGTTCATAAATTTGGATCAGAATTTTTTGAACATATAGAGAAGAAGAGAATAATCGGATCATCTGGCAAAACCCTAAACCAAATTGCTACTATCTTAACAAGCACTCTAGAGGAACTACATGACCTTATCAGAAAGAACAAAGGTGACCTAGAAATGGGGACCACAAACTGGCATGACATGAGTACAATAACCATCGACGAACATGGGCAAGAATTAAACCTAACATTGAAAGGATCTGGAATTATGTTTCTTGGGAAGAAGTAAAAACACTTTGTGTAACAATTTATATAATAAGTAATCGACATATTCCATTTATTAACCATAAAGACTATTATTATTCTTTTTAAACAATGCCATTCTTTAGTTGTATAACCCATGTAAGTTTTTAGAAAAAAAAAAAAAAAAAAAAGATACAGTGGAGACAAAGCAAATGATTATAAAAAGAGGCAGACAACAGGCGGTCTTATCGCAAAAGACTACTATAAAAAGACTATTATACTTCTCTTCCTAAGTCCTAAGTTCCTTATAAATTCAACTCTACAAAAATGAATTTTGGGTCTTTAGAGGTTAGCTTTATTGAGAAAAATATCTAAATAATCTTTACATACCCTGCACTATTTTTTCTTCTCAGATCGGTCTAAAGGTTGACTGATAGAGAACGCCATGAAATATTACATACAAGAGTATATTTTTTATTATGTAATAAAGTTTAAATAAATAAATAGCCTACACCATTCTATTTAAAGATACCTTATATTCAAACACACTTAAATTTAATTTAATTTTCAGCCGCAATTTTCAAAACTTGCTCCGGTATCTGCGATTGCTAATGTTCCAGAAGAACAAGATAGGTACAATTGGTCAGCATGAAAATAAATTGGCCCCCGCTTATGAAATGGTAAATGTAACACATAAATTATTAAATTTCATGATTTTTGCACATAGTAAAGCTTATAACAATGGCAATTTTTTCCTATTTATTTCAGCTGCGAACTTCTATAAATGTGCCTGTTTTGTGTGAAACTGGTAACATTCAAGGAAGGGTACTTATGTGTACAGAAGCATTTAAAATTTGTAAAAGGTCTGAAACTGAAATGTATTACTAAAAACTCTATCTAATTCATAATAGTTAAGTACTTATAACTTGTTAAATGTAGAGTCATTTTTCTGATTGGAGTGTATATGATGTAATAGTACATTACATCAGAGGCCAGGAAAATGAGGATTTCCGGCCAAGTGGGTATATACGGCCGAGCGAGCGTGCGAGCGAGGCCGGATAGGGATACGAGGCCGGGAATCCGTTTTCACGCCGAGGCATGTATAGTGCTTTTCTCAAACATACAATGAAATAAAAAAAAAATGCTCTAAAGGACAATATTTTATAAAAAAAATTACTTTGCAGGCCTAGGCCTGAAAAATAATATGGAATCCCTTTACAGTCCTCTCGAGTTGTTGCGCCCAAAAAGCGATACTTCCCAGCCCATTTTAAGGAACGTAAAGACAATATTTCATTGCATGTTTGAGAAATAACTTTTTTCTTCAGTATTTATTCAATGTATCAGTGTCACGTTATATCTTTATCTAATATAAAGCATAAGGAGGCGTGTTGAACATAATAGATCATCTGTTATAGATATTGATGATTGTCTATGCTATATATTAGCTATGGTATTAAAAAGTTAAGCGAGACCTTCCCCTCTTTCTCTAAGCTCACGCCAAGCTGCATGTAAGATTTGTGTCGTCCCCCGTTTATTTTATTTTATTCTAATTAATTAATTTTTTCACATGTTCTTTACAAACATGATTTATTAATTTTATTATATAATGTATAGTGTGTCAGTTTAACTGAGCTAAATAGACCCTATATTATATAAATGTGAAGTGAACTACTGATGCGACCTTATTCTGTATCAATGGATGCGACATGATGCGACTTAGAAAATAACGCGTTTTGTTTCTTGATATCAATTTACGATAATGTAAATACATATTTCAATTCTCACCAATAAATTGTTTTCCTTGGGAGTTCCTGAACGCTATGCAACATTATTGCTGCTATTTTTTATGAAAGATCGATCAGGTTAGATTTAGGTGATGAAAAGCTATACAGAACAGTTTGGAAAGGACTTCCACAGGGTTCTGTTTTAAGCCCTTTACTTTTTAATGTATATACACACGACCTTACTTGTAGTTTGCCAGAATTTATATCTATTATACAATATGCGGATGATATCGTATTATATTCGCAACATAAATCGGTACAAAAAGCTTGCGATTATATTAATACTGCTTTGACTGACCTTAACGTATATTTAAATAAAAATGGGTTAGACCTTTCAGTCCCGAAAACTTCCGCTATAATATTTTCTCCGAGAAAAAAAAACCGTTAATGTAAACTTGTCATACGGTGGCTCTATAATTTCATTTTGTGATGAATTTATACCTGGGAATCATTTTAGACTACAATCTCTCAGCCAAGGGTCATTGCAATTATGTAAAAGGAAGATGCGAACGCTCCTTAAACATATTACGATGCTTGGCTGGCGTATGGTGGGGTAGCCATCCCTTTTATTTGAAACTCATTTACAACGCGGTTTAGGAGCGTTTTGGATTATGGTTCATTTCTTTTAACACCAGGTGTAGAATATGCGTTTAAGATATTCAACGTCATACAGAATAAGTCTCTAAGGACTACTCTTGGAGCTATGCGAACGAGTCCTGCTAATGCCATGCAAGTGGAATGTGTTGACCCACCTACACATTTAAGACGACAATTTCTTTCTGACCGGTTCATTTTTAAGACTTTGCAATTTTCTTCTCGTCCTCTGATCACAAAAATATCGACTCTAAATGATTATATGCAGTCTTCTTCATATTGGCGTAACATAGCTCCCCCTTGTATAATCAATAGTTATCTTCAATTTCTATCTCTGTCTTCTCCTATTGTCAGATATATTTCCCTTCCTATATACCAGAAAGACTTTGACTCTTTAACTATTTCCCCACAAGTCAGTCTAGATCTCGGTATCAAAAAGGATAAAATTAGTGCAAACCCGATGTTTAACAGTTTAGTGGGTGAAAATTGGCCTGAATGCCATCACATATACACTGATGCATCGAAATCTTCCACAGACAGCTGTGTCGGGGTGGGTGTTTTTCATCATCAGTATAACATCGTTCAGAAAATCAAACTTCCTCCGGAATCATCTGTATTTACTGGGGAATTGTATGGTATTTTTAAAGCTGTAGAGTATGTTTGGATGTTCAATTTAAATAAATGCGTAATTTTTTCTGATTCTAAAAGTTGTCTTCAAATTTTGTTAAAATCCCCTTTCAAAATGGCTACCAATTACCCTTTGTTATACGATATAAATAAATAAAATAAAATAAAATAAAAATAAAAAAGCCTTTATTATTCCATCTATGAACTACATGCTATTATTCATTTAGTTTAGTGACATGTTTTGTGACATGTTTTGTTCTTCGTGCTTTATTATTATTTGCATGCATATATACATTGTTGTGTTCTTATTTATATTAAGTATGTGTATTATTGTTTATTATTGTTTTAAATTATATATTAATTAATTACATTACATTTTTTCATAGAGAAATATTCGAATTACATTAAAATAAGATAAATTATAATTATTGGTGTAAGACTAAGTTATAACTCTAACTTTTATTTTATTTTTTAGAACACTTTATATTTTTCTTTATTTATGGACCCCTCGTCGGGTAAAGGCCTCCTCCAGGCATTTCCAGTTGTCTCTATCAGGCGCTACTTCAGTCCAGTTTTCTCCAGCTATCTCTACAATTTCATCTCTCCATCTTCCTTTTGGTCTTCCAGATCTGCGGCTTCCGTCTGGCCCGTTCCATGTGGTCGCTCTTTTTGTCCACCTGTCATCCTGATACCTAGCCACGTGACCTGCCCACTTCCATTTTTGACCTTGGGCGAAGGATAGAGCGTCGATTACTTTTGTTTTCTCCCTGATTTGGCTGTGTCTGATCTTATCTTTGAGTTTTATTTTTAGCATGCTTCTTTCTAGTGCTCTCTGAGTGGTTCTTATTTTATTCCTGGCTTTAGCATCTATTATCCACGTTTGACAGCTGTAAGTAAGGCACGGAAGTAAGCAGGTGTCCATGATTTTTTTCTTTACAGAAGGATGCATATTAGACTTCATCACTTCTTTAAAACTCCAGTATTTCTTCCATGTCAGGGCGACACGCCTATCAACCTCTATGTGGTTTCTGTCCTTGTGGAATGACACCTGTTTACCAAGGTATATGTAAGCATCGACGTAGTTGATTGTGGATCCTGCTACCTGGATTGGGTCCTGGGTATGATTTGTCATAACTTTCGTTTTGTTTACGTTGAGCTCCAATCCGATGCTGCTGCTGACAGCGTGGAGTTCCCTCATCATGCTCTCCAGCTGTACGGCATTTTCTGCGAACAAGACGATGTCGTCTGCGAAGCGCAAGTGGCTGAGATATTTGCCGTCTATTTTGACTCCCTCATTAGACCACGGCAGCTCTTTCATTATGTTTTGCAAGACGGAAATGAATAGCTTTGGAGAGAGCGGGTCTCCTTGTCTTACTCCTCTGAGAATATTTATTTTGCTGCCAGCTTTGTCGAGCTTAACTATGCTTGTACTATTTTCGTATATTTTTTGTATTATTCGTATGTATTTTTTGTTAATATTTTGATTTTTCAATGCTTCCCAAATGCTTTGATGCGATATACAATCAAATGCTTTTTTATAATCTATAAAGGATATGTATATTGGTTTTCTGAGCTCTACATATTTCTCTATGATCTGGTCTATTACCTGTATATGGTCGTTTGTACTAAAACCTTTCCTAAAGCCGGCCTGTTCGATAGGTTGGTGCAATTCTATATCGTTGGATATTCTGTCTAGCAAGCATGCCGCAAATAGCTTATAGAGACAGGGCATCGAGCTTATAGGGCGGTAGTTCTCTACGTCCTTCGGGTTTCCTTTTTTGTATATGAGAATTATTTCAGATTCAGTCCATGGTTTAGGTATTGTTTCCTCGACTATTATTTTATTGAAAAGGTGTGCTAGCGGTGTCACAAGAGTATCTCTGGCTATTTTGATAGCTTCGTTACAGATTCCGTCGGCCCCCGGACTCTTGCCTGATTTTAATTTTAATATTTGTTTAGTTATTTCTACTTCATCCAGCTGTTTAATATTTTCACATACAGTAGTGTCTCTGGTTGCGCTGTTACTTATGCTCGTATTGTTGTGACTAAGGGAGCTTTTTGGATTATTGTAGAGCTTTCTGTAAAAGTCTGTAGCTGATGTAATGACGTCAGAGCGTGATTGATGACCTCTTGCGGTGTCTAAAGATGTTATCCATTGTTTTTCTCGGTTGAGCTCCTTCATGGCCTTTTTCATACTTCCCGATTGTAATATGTGTTTCTCAATTGTTTTTTGCCTGTATTCTTTAAAGTTTTGTTTAATTTCTTTATTTGTTGTTTTGTATAGTTTTTTCAGCTCTTGTTTTTCTGACGGTGAAAGCTTCCTGTGCTGTAGTAAGCTTCTTTGGCGCAAAAGCTTTTTAGCTTTCTCTGAAAGTATGTCTTGTTTTTTAGTGTTGGTATTTTGAGCTTTTTTGAGACATGATTGTATGGAGCTTTCTAGTTTCCTGTAGTACGTCGCAGCGTCTACGTTTTGATACATGTTAAGATCGGATTGCAGTTTTGTAAGTTCACTTAGATATATTTTTTTACTTTCTTCCGTTAGAAGTTGATTGCATTTCTGTTTGTACTTTTTCCGACTTTTTCTTATAGTGTCTAGTCTTATAGATCCTCTTAAAAGCTTGTGATCAGAAGAAAACAGTTTGTTGGATATTAGTTCAAAATTGGTGAAGATATGTGGAGAGTTTGATAAAATGTAGTCAATTTCGTTTATTGTTTTTCTGTCAGGTGAGATCCAAGTCCATTTATGTTTTTGTTTTTTCTTATAAACAGTATTCATTATCATTAGTTTATTTTCGTTTGCATATTGAAGTAGTCTTTCGCCTCTAGGATTTCTGGCTCCATAGCCGTATTTTCCGGTTATTAAATTATCTTCGCTTCTAGGTATTCCAATCATTGCGTTGTAATCGCCCATAGATATAATACACTGCGTCGCGAGGCTGTGTGCTTTTTCGAGGTCGCTGTAGAAGGATTCCAATTCATTTTCGCTTGAGCGTGATGTAGGCGCATATGCTTGTATGAGCGTTAAGTTTAATTTTTCTATATGTATTTGTAGTACGCATACTCTTCCAGATATGCCGATAAAATTATCAATATTTTCCTTGTACTGTTTTTTAATTAGAAACCCTACGCCGTTACGTCCTGCGACCTCGCCGCTGTAGCATAGAATATGTTCGTTGTCTTCTATTATGTTTGTACCCATTCTTCGAACTTCTGATAAGCCAATTATGTCATATTTTATATTTTTTAAGGATTCTTTTAATTCTAATAGTCTTTCTCTTGTAGCAAGTGATCGAACATTATAGGTGCATATTTGTAATGTTGATGTTTGTGCTTTTTCTGAGCCTGGAGGGTTTTGGTCTACTGCTCCCACGGTGACCGGCCGGATTGGGAGAGGTTGAAATGTATTCATTATTTTTGTTTTCTTAGTTTGCTTCATGTTTGAGGGTGGGGGAGGAGGCGCTTGTGATTGCTATAAGTTTTCAGGAGCGTTCTTATTATTCTTTTTCAGATGTTAATGATAGTAGAGACGGTGTTTTTTCTTGCCGGGCCATGTAATGTGTAATGGTTCGATTTTCCATGCTGGGCTTATTTTTCTTGATTGCACTGCTTTTTTCGCTAAGGGGTGAATTTTCTAGCAATCGTTTTTTGTTTGTTGTATTTGTTGAGTTGTTTTTGTTTTTCGTTATTTTTTCTGGAAGGGTGATCAATTTGTTGTATTTGAGAACTACATTTTTCCCCTTTTCTCTTTCAGCTTTCAAGTCTTCTTGTAGAGCTTGTCTCTGTCTTAGTATTTTTGGCGGGTAATCTTCTTTAATGTATATTTGTGTTCCCTCTAACTTCGACTTGTTTTTTAAAATCCTTATCTTCTGCCCCAGAGTAGAAAGCCCTATTATAATAGGGCGTGGGCTACTATTTTTCTTGCCTATCCGCCTAGCATGCTGAATTTCGATTTTTGAGCAGCTAACTCCCAGAGTGTTGTTTATGATTTCAGCAATGATGTCCTCCAGATCGAAATACGACTTTTCTGTTTCTGTTACTCCAAAAAAGACCAGGTTTCGTTGTCTAATGTCTCTCTCCAGCTGGTCAAGACGTTTTTCTTGCACTTCATGATCGTTTGGCTGTAGATGCTGTTAATTCTGGTGATATGTTTCCGTATAAGAATTATGTTCATGATATTTTGTCGCTCCCCAAAAGATATCTTAGGACAGCCTGGGAGTTCTTTTGGTTTTGGAGTAGCCTAGAATCTGGAAGCTATTACCTAAAGATACAGAGCGACATTCCTGTAAAGCCATGGTTTTACAGTCATAACTTTACCAGACGAGAAATATCCTGTTTAACACGAATGCGACTGGGTCATACTTCTGCTCCTTCAGACCTTGCTAGATTCCAATTCATTGACAATCTTAAATGTGACTGTGGTGCTGAGGAGGGTGATATTAACCATATATTCCTTTCCTGCCCTTTATATGACCGTACCGTTTTCATGGAAACATTACAATCAAAACATATTCCTTTTCCAACCGACATCCCTTCCTTACTCCTTAATCCGGATTTGTATATAATTTTAGCAGGTTTCATTGTTCATAATAATATCAAAGTATAGTTTATTGTATAATAGTATGTATATTTATCACTAACATTTGTTATTTATATACCTACCTGTTCTGACCACGTTTTTCCAAATCTCGTACATCCTATTCCTTTCCGCGTTTATAATTTCCTTCCCTTTTTACTCGACATTGGCTATGGGCAACACCGCCCTCAAGTCCATAAAAAATAAAAAACAAAGTGACGCCGTGTCGCGAATAATTTCTTGTGATTTCCGTGATTGTGCTCTGTGCGATTAATAATAATACCTATTAATTTCATCAAAAACATGTACTCGGTGATACAATTTACTGAAACAGACGGCGGAACCGCATCATTAGTGAACAACCAGTGGTTTACGCCGAGGCGGTGCGAAGTGTTCTGGCCCCCCGTTAAGGGAACCAGAGCGTTAGATAAGGTTAGCTGATGCCCATACACCAGACGAAAAGTGGAAACTTTACAGTGTCCAAAGAGTTTTTTGTGAGACTGGTATGTATATTTCAAATTTTAATATTTTTCTCAAACTCTCAAACTTAAAAAGTGATAGTGCATCTGGCATTCATTGTATACCCACTACGTTTCTAAAGTTTGTCAAACAAGAAATTGTACCAATAATAACCAGATTAGCAAATATTTGTTTTAGTAATGGAGTTTTCCCAAAACGACTTAAACAAGCTATGGTAACACACCTGTGTATAAGAGTGAGTTTTGTTTGTTGGTGTACATTTAAAATGGATGAAGCCGAGGCTGGCCCGAGTGGGCTACAGAAGTCGCAGCCGGTTCCGGCTAATGTTTTTTCATCTCCAAAGAAGAAAAGGCAAAAGCAGAATCCTCTGACTGCCAGTGAAAAGCGGATGGTGGTGAACATTTACAAATTAGTGTCAGAAATGTGCCATAGAAAGGAGTATCCCACTAAATCGGACCGTGTGAAAAAGACTGCCGAGACTGCTGGCATATCGTTGGCTACGGTATATAACATTTTAAAAGAAAATAGATCCAACAGTGGGTTAAAATCCCCACCTCCTCGGCAAAGGGAACCCTACAAATTTGGAAATATAGATGCAATTACCTTGTCTGGAATTCGGAGAAAGGTGCATAATTTTTACTTCGAAAACGAAATCCCTACTCTGGACAAGGTATTAGCTGAAGTGAACAGAGATGACCAAGGATCGTTAACTGCGAGCGAAATCCATTGAAATGACGTATGACAACCAGTTAGCAACCCTAGTACTTCAATGGATTTCGCTCGCAGTTAACGATCCTTGGAGATGACACACTGCCGAATATGTCGAAAAGCACTCTTCACAGAATATTGAAGGAAAAACTAAAATTTAAATATGCCAAACGCAGCCGTAAGAGTGCCTTGATTGACAGAAATGATATTATAGTGTGGAGAACGGATTATTTGGAGCAAATAAATACATTCAGAACTCAAGGAAAGAAAATTTATTATTTAGATGAAACCTGGGTTAATGAAGGTTTGTAGTATACTTTGTACTGATTTAAAAAAAAAAACGAATTTTTGACACAAGCTATCCGTTAAAACTGTTTTGGAGGTCATGTTTTCCCTATGGTTACTGGTACTGTCAGTCGGAGAAACAAGTCCTCTGAAACGGCTGGGTAAATACATTTTGGCTTGGGTAAATACAGTTAAATCCTGTGTTCACAAAATAATTTGTATGCCCTAGTGCATCAATTGAATGAAGATGTATAGCTTTGACTTTAGTATGGAGTCTGTAATGTGTTTGTTTGTATTTTAGGACACACAAGATCTGCGGTCTGGCAAGACACAACGTCGAAAAAAGAAACACACCGTGAAGGATTGTCGACAGGCTTGAAAAATCCATCCGGGAAAGGAAAGCGGCTGATAATTTTGCACATTGGTAAGTTGTGGCAGTTGTATACCATTTGCTATTGGTGTCACTCTAAATAAATTACAGAAAATGTATTGTATATTGTTGAATGAGTATGAATGAAGTGACCATTTTTTTTATACTGCTACTGCATCCATACATTTTGAATGGTGTTGTAAGTATGTACATGTTTTATGTCCATTTCTTTGGCACATTCTGCAGCTTTAACAGCTGGACATGTTTGTATGTACGTATGATATTGCTGTTAAGTTACTCAGTTAAAGGAGCAGCATCATCAAATTGAAAAAAATAGTCTATAATTTCACTGTAACTGTTCTTTTTCAGGATCTTCAGACGGGTTTGTCGAAGGAGGGGATCTGGTTTTTGAAGCCAAGAAAGCAGATGGGGACTACCATTCGGAAATGGATGCATATAATTTTGAAAAATGGTTCTCCGGACTCCATGAAAAAATAGAAAAAGGGTCAGTAATTGTTATGGATAACGCACCTTACCACTCAAGGAGAATTGATGCAGTTCCAACAACCAAAACAAATGTATATCGAACGTAAACGTGTATCGTGGGTAAGTTGGCTGTTTCATAAATTTTGGTCGATCAGCTGTCAACATTTTTTTTAGGATTTTGGGGTTGGTCCCATAGATAAAGTTGTTCAATATTACCTACCTAATTACCTCGTATAATATGGTTAATGGTTAGTTGTTGAAAAAGCAATTGCGAGCCTATAGTGGCCCACTGCTGGGCAAAGGCCTCCCCCCACTTTTTCCATTGTTCCCTATCTTGAGCAGTCTCTGGCCATACTTTTAGAAAGGAGTCAAGCTCGTCTCGCCACCGTCGGGGTCTGCCGGATCCTCGATTTGAATTATTAGGTTGCCATTGAGTAGTAATGTTATAACATTAACAAATGTATTATACCTTTATCTTTATAGAAGGAGTTGTCACCACTACATCTGGGTCTACAGCTAAAGACGTAGAAGATTCCATTAAAATTTGGCTAAAACATGCCCCCGAAAGATTGAAGAACAACAATGAACATGGCAGAGAAAATAAAATATTCCAGAAAAGCCATAGTTGGCCAACGTCAATTATTGAGAAGAGCCAAAGAAGCAGAGTTAAATGTAATTTCAAATTAACAAAAGAGTGCTACAACTGTAAGTGCGTCCTCTTCCTTAGTTAATTTGCCATGTACTTCATGTAATAATTCTCAATCAGAAATTGTATTACAAGGTTCTGGAAATAATTCCGGTTTACTGATAGAACATGACATTTCTCACGATAATCATATCATTACTAGTGATAATGAGCATTCACTATCTGATTCAGATTCTGTTAAGTCTATAAAAGAAGATGATTTCAAAACAGAGTTAAAACATTGGGCCACTCAATATCAAATACCACATGCTTTAAATAGTTTTCTTAAAAGGGGTTTCCGAACTTATATAAACTTGTTTGTGGGTAATAGTTAAGGCACCTAACAAACTATGTTAACGTTGGGATTCGTTAGCATTAGCAGCTTTAAAATGATTTAAGATAACTCAACGACCCAACCGGTAATGTTAAAAAAAAGGATTGTACAAAAATATTGCAAAGATTTATTTATTTATTTATTTATTACAAGTTTACATCTGTAACTTACAGCTAACATGCCAAAGCTACATCTGATACATCTGATGTAGGTATTGTTGCAATTTTTTCAAATATTTTTTGGAATTCTGGTGTTTTTTTAAATCGTTAATTAAACATAAACGCAAATTTCGTTAAGTAGTAAGTACCAAAGTTATATTTTATTAAACTCGTTACGAAAACTAACGCATACTCACCCAATATCCAGCTGACTATGCCTGCCACAAACAATTTTTCAGGTTTTCTAAAACAGTGTTTTTTTACATGTTCGGAACCACCCCCTAAACAGGTCCCAGAACCTGGCTGATTGACGACAGGCTATTGATATTCAACCTATTTGTAATCCAAAATCCTCGTTCTGCCCAAGCTTTTAAATTTGGACTTACTAAATATGCTCATTGTGACTCATAAAGGACAATATCTTTCAAGGCGTTCCTACCCAGAACAACTTTTGCTTAAATTTCAACTTCCTTATAAAATATATTGCTTATACAATATTTGATGGAATAAAAAACTGTACTTTACTGACTTTTGTGGGTATAATATCTTTTGTTCTTTTAAAAGTCATCATCATTATTCTTAAGAGCCTATCGTCGGTAGCTTTTAAAAGTACATTGGGCATAATTAGATGATATCTATTAATTCTATTTGTCCTCTTAAGAGAACATTTAAGTACTTACTCGTAATCACATTTTTAATCTTTATTCAGTTTTAACAGACATCTATTAACCTCGAAAGTCCTGTGTTTATTCAACACCTGTACTGTAGTCATATCTGCCGGTTGTACTATACCAAGTACGAACCACGAATAGTGCGTCAGACCGAGACAAATAGATGTCGTTATTAGAGATTTTTTGATGTGAAGTCTTGTCAACGTTGTTTTTATATTTTTAGTAGACCGGCCAGCGAAAGAAAAGTCTTCTAAAAATCGATTTTCGCTCATGTCGTCTCGGATATGGATGAATATGGTATCGAGGCATTCAGTGTATTGCCCTGGACACAAATATATGAAATGACAAGCGCGAAAGTGGTTGGGGTAGTTGCTGTGACGTCATAAAGTCGGCAGTAAAAACTTTTTTTCTTTTAAACATAACATGTGGGGTCCCCAATGAAAGCTCTTTGTGAGTAGATCACAAATATATGACATACTGTAACATTTTCAATACTTGGTCTAACAAATTATTAGAATACGTTTAAAAATTGTACAGTCCACAGTTGACTTTCAAGTACTCTAAATTGAAAATGGTTGAATGGATTAGTCCAAAATACATACCTATCCTCTATCCTCCCTAAGGCCCAAGGTCCTATATATAGTATATATTCAGTTCGATGAAATTTAAATTATATTCAATTGAAATATAGAGTCGCATTTGTTTTGTTTCGTTAAATTTTCAAACAAAACCAAAATCAACTCTATTCTCTGCACTATAGGGATTCAAATTTCAGTGACAAATTCTGGATTATTCATTTGTATGGCTAGGCCTTAGGAGGCTATATCATGATAAAAAATAACCAGATATATCAACAAATAAGAAAAGAACAACAAGTTGAAAAAAGTAAAATTTTCTGTTACAAGCTGTACTGAAGCAGGATGTTATATATTTGTGATCTACTCACAAAGCCCTTTCATTGGAGTGGGGTACATGTCTGGTTAATTATTTTTTTACATTATACAGAGGATATTCAGTCAGTAAAATAATAAAATTAAAAAATAAATAAAATTGAAAGTCAACTGTGTATTGTATAATTTTTTATTGTTTTTTAATAATTTGTTAGACCAAGTATTGAAAATGTTACAGTACCCCACGTGGTATGTTTAAAAGAAAAAAAATGTACCTACTGCCGAATTTATGACGTCACAGCAACTACTCCCACCACTTTCGCGTTTGTCATCTTATAACTTTGTGTTCAGGGCATTACACTGAATACATCGATATCATATTCACCCATATCCGAAACGACATGAACGAAACCTAACCTAAAGTTTGTGTTACCGATCTGCTTTTTAGTTCAGGGTATGATTATTAAAATTTAGTACCTCCTTAAGAAAGAAATGATTGAAAATGTTTTGTACTTTGTGTGAGTACATTCGGTTTTTACAGTGTAATAAAAAGAAATTTAAAACGTCATTGGTTTTATTTAGTATCCAAAACAAATCACATTTTTCCTCTTAACATAACTTACTTAAAAAGCGGGTAATGCACGATCGCTATACTCCTGGACTGGTTAGAATTATGAATTCAGTATGACGTCACTCCAACGTCTTGGCTGCCTTAATATGTACTTCCCAGTAACGTCCCTATGAATTCAGTATATGACGTCACTCCAACGTCAGTGGCTGCCCTACTATGTACGGCCCAGTAACGTCCCCATGAACTCAGTATAATATATGACGTCTCTCTTAGGTCTGTAAACTGACGTCTTGAGGCTGTGACAAATTGACGTCGTCTGCTGGGACCCCCCGACGTCAAGAAATGACGTCTCTTACGTCGAGCAGTACCGTAAACGGACGTCATAATGACGTATAAATGCTACCTGGGTTGCTGCGTCGATTACATCGCATTGAATTATCACAATGTAACAGCATGACATCTTATATTGATACTGTTTTTACTATGGTTTTCCAATTAGCAGACATCGGTAAAACTATTGAAGATAGAGAGATAGCGGAGATACTTCTCGCAGGACTCCCGCAAGAATATGCCACCTTAATATCTGCAATGGGAACGGCTTCAGTGTTAACACATTAACTTTAGAGGTAATTCGAGCCAGGCTTAAAGTAAATAAAATACCCTTGCAAATGTTTAATGTATTGCCTAAAAAAGATAAATGTGTCATTGTCATAATATTCAAACAATTGTTTATATTTCAGATGATTTAATTTTATTACGAGGTTATTTATTTATTGATTAAATTTTACTTCCAACGAAAATTACCTAGAATTACCTAGCCATGTGAAACAGATGTGTAAACAGTTCAAGTTTTAAACTCCTTCGGATTGTTGTTGTTCTGTTTCAAATAAAAGTGAAGAAATAAAATAAATATGCAATGGCACCCACAAATTACAGGCAAGCGTACCGAACAGAATGGGAAAAAATGCTAGAATATAAAGTATAAAATAGAATATAGAATATAACCGATGCCGAACGATGACTCCAGGGCCTGTTGTAAATATTGTAAGTGCGATTTCGTAGCAAAGTCATCTCAACTAAAAAATCATTTATCAAGCGACAAACACACAAGAATATGTAAATTGCGCAAAACACAAGGAAAAATTGTTTGTGTTAAAAAACAACTAACCTGGAAACTCAAAAAACCGAAGCTGCATAATCACTATTTATATGTGAACATGCATCAATCCTGAGTGTCGATCATTTAACGTAAGTGTGCAAAAAACGATTCAGTGACAGAAAGAACTCCGATTTTCGACTACAAAATGCACAAATATTATAAAAAACATCTTAGGACCTTATTTTCAAGAAGAAATTGTTGAAGGTATTAGAGAAAGAGAGTACAGTCTGTTGATTGATATCAATTGAACCTGTAGTGAAAAGAATATTAGACCAGTGGGTGGAATTAAAGCTTCTGTTTGAGGTAGCAAGACGGTAAGGAAAATTGTTACATGGCAGAAATGCTGTATGAAATGTACAATGATCCTACTAATCATTCAAAGATTTATAATAAAATACCGATCGCGTTAAAAACAATAGAAAAACCTAATCTTTTTATGAACTCACTGAAGTCATTTTTACTGGAGAAATGTTATTATGCAGTGTCGGAGTTTATGACTGATGATACTAATTGAATTTTAATAACAAAATGTTTATTGTAACATTTAGGCTAAGTACTTATACTTATAAGATAAGTAAGAAGTATGAATTGCTTAATTGATAAATTGCTATATCCTTATCAGGGTCCATGAGCTGCTGTACATTTTTATTATAACAACTGTGTCAAATACCATGGTCGCAATAGAGATTATTATTATTATTTGTTTGTCTTTTCCATATCTCGGGACTAGGGAATGCAATTACCGGTCGTTTTTCAAAACCGGTAATTTACCGACATAGTTTCGCCAAAACCGGTAAACCGGTAATTTCCCGGTTTTTATTTTATTCCATGAAAAATCAGCATTTTCCGTCAAAATCGATAATTAAGTAGTTTTTTTAGTAGTGTTCATTAAACTACCACTTTCAAAAGACAAATATGATTAATGAAATCTCGAAAAAAGCTGGTTTTAGGACTTTGTTACAAAAAATAAATAGATTTTAGATACTAAATCTTACAATTAGCACTCATCTTCGATAAAATCAACTAAGACACTAGAAATCATCACCGATTATTCATATAAGTATCACGTATTTGTAATTGCGTAAAGGACAACTACAGGACCCTGGTTCTTATATCCCACCAGAAAAGTGCTGTATTACATTACACAGCAGGTTATGTCACATCCTGGACTGGCAGATCCCGCAAAAACAGGCACATTTCGTCAAGGGCAAAGGTGAAAACAGATCCTAAATATACGTCCATTGATAGAGATGGCTTATGAATTCAGTACTTCGATGATCCTCTGCTTCATCCACTATAGCGAAGCCTTTGACTGCATCGCTTTGTCATCAAGCATTTGGTAGCTTTCATTGAATTGAAACTCCGTTGAAAAAGGAAACTGAATTGGCAGAGAAACTTCGAGCCCTTTTACTTTTGTAAAAGGTGTTGATAAGATTACTCGTCACCTGCCTACGGTGAATATGTCATCAGAAGAGCCTGCGGAAGCTGGGAGGGAAGAATCATCATTGGTGCGCACCAAAATAACGAATCTTCGATAGGCAGATAACACCAATTTTCTGGCCGCCAATGAAGCGGAAATGGTTGACAGCACTGGTAAAATGGAACACATCAGTCTGGAAACGCATCTCATGATTAACCAGAGTAAAAGCCAAGCTCATGGTGGTGGATTGTGGTAGTTAGATACAACACACAGATGCTCTTAGGCCAGTAACAGTAGATGACTTCATATACTTCGGCGCAAACATCGACAATACCGGTTCTTCTGAAAAAAAAATCAGGATACGCATAGGAATCGCCAAAAGAGTCCCAACTACAAGGATTATCTCCATAATTCTTGGTTCCTTAGAACCGAATGTCTCTAGAAAAACCAAAATCGGATTGGTTTACGCTCTAGTCTTCTCCATTTTCATCCACGGAGCTGAGACTTGGAGTCTGAAAAAGGCTGCATTGACGTTTTCGAGATGTGGTGCTAGATGAAGATTTTCAATTCGCACCTTACGCGAATTGAAAATCAACACCATGTTATCAACCATCTGTTTACGTAGAATTTTGGAGTTTTTGGAAGGAAAAAGGGCACAACCTTGAGCAACTAATCATTACTGGCAAGGTTGATGGCTAACGATCCAGAGGTCGCAAGATGGACAGATGAGATCCCTTCCATCCTCTACACCCAGCTTCAGAACCGGAACAGAAAGTCAGAATAAAACTGGATCTATTGCGACTTCACGACCCTCAGCAATGAAGATACCAATGCGAGGAGAAGGGGGTCTTATCTTAAAAGCTAATCAAATATTTATATAACAATGAGTGAATTAATGGTCTTATCCTTCATTCGGGGTCTAAATTTGGAGTTTATAAAACCTACTGTTGATAGTGATTGTCCACAGTCCACACTTGTTGGTTTTATAGAAATCAGGTTTTTTTTTATCTTGGAACCGACAATGCAGGCAACAATGCACGGACTCTAGCCGCTGCAAGAACTCATGCCTGATGATGGGTCTCCATATGACACGAAACATGTCGGCAGACATAGGTACGTTTATGAAACGACAACCATTCATCCCTCTCGCACGTATTGACTGTCGACGTATTAGTGGGTAAGATATTACAGACATGTTTTCAATACCACAATATAGCATAGCAATGACACAAAAAATAAACGTTTTCGTGGAGAAAACGAATTCTTGCAAAATAAGTGTTTACCAGAAGTATCTACAAGTGTTTATTTACGAAGAAATTGCGACAGAAGTGCTTTTTGTAGTATTATTTAAGTAAATTTAAATTTCGGTAAAAAACCGGTTTTTGAATATATTTACCGGTAATTTACCGAACCCAAATTTGGCAAAATTACCGGGAAACCGGTTTACCGGTTTGCATTCCCTACTCGGGACCATGGGGTCCCGGACCTTTGGGAGGCATGCGTGGGGCCGAAGCCAACAGCACAGAGGCCCTTTAAGACATTTTAATCTAAAGGCAAGGGATACACATTATTATTATTATTATTTATATTTGTTGTACTTACGACCAATATTAGAGGAGGTGCAGGCGGTAAATTAACTCTTTGAGAGTAATGATGTGGATGTGACTAAACTGTATAAAGATCTCGTCCAACTCATTAGTTCCATAGCTAGCCGTATTACAAATCCCACGGCTCGGGTCAATGTTGTCAGTTGTCACTGACAACAATTTCTAGCTATCTAGATCCAAATCTTTACATGGGTTATGCCTTTGAAAACCAACTCAAAGAGTATAATTTAAGACCAGATGACATCCAAACTCGCCGTCAGAGGTGTGTCAATAATCGTAAATACTGTAACATTAATATTCTAAATAAGAGGCCTGTCTGGAGTGACAATCTTGCTATGTACATAATAGGTGATCTATCAACACTCTTATGGAGTTACAAATAAATCTCAGATATTAATTTTATATATTATGTCTTCGCGGGTTTGACATCCTATGTCCCTATGTTGATGCTCCACTTGCAAATAGGTTGTTAATGATCATGTGTGGGCCATTTCATTTTTGACCCTTTTGGGTGAACACGCACTTTCTTTAGACCATGAGGTATTGAGGTGGTCAAAAAGGTGGAATCAGAAGGCCTGCGCAAATCCTCAAATTGAGTGAGTATTTCAGAATTGTTCAGATCAACTCCATAATGGCGCGAAACCTTATGGGTTTATTCCTAACCATGTGCTTGGTTATTCACAGGGATGGTCTGTCTTCTGCTGTGGGATTGGGAGCGCTCCGCTAGGGAATATCTCTAGCCTTAAGCGGTGAGCTAATAATCAAATTGTCTTCTATTTTGTCTTGCTGTGAAGTGTAGGTATAGTTGAAGAATAGATAATAATAAACGTAAACAGAAACCAATCGTATTAGGAATGTAACAAGACCCGAACCATATAAGGAACAATAGTATGTAATAGAACACCTACCATATAGGGTTAGGTAAACAATCATCCGACACCCGTCCACGTGCCATCCCCTCCACCTAATGTAACCCGTGTAACCTAGATTTAATATTTTATATAAACACTAGTTAACTAATAAATATATTCATTATCGTACAGACTTTGTGCGTTTAACTACTGTCCCCGGTCCCATCCTTACATGGCGACCCTGCCAGTGCCGTTTTAGGAGCGGTGATCTCGGGTGTCCGGCGGCGGATATTTGCCTTCAAAACGGGGAATCAAGACCTACACAATCAGCGGTTGAACATGTGTATACGCAGATTGGAAAAACAAATCAGATTGACCTCGACGCAAATATCGCTGTGGAAGTTTCGCGCATCGGCATCTACTTTTGTATCGTCACAGTAGCAGCCGTACTGATAATCGTCGTGGTTTGCCTACGATATTTCAACACTTGCTTCAACAAGAAGATAGAGTGACGAGCCCAAGCCGAGCTGATCAAGGGCAGGATCCAGCAAGTATAAGTATGGAGATGTACATTCGCCAAATATCCACTTGATGCTATATTGTCAAGCAAGAGAGATTCAGTATGCTGAACCTTGGGTCCAGTTACGCGAAAACAGAGAAGTAGAAGGGAAGATTGGGCACTATCTGCTGTGTCCTAACCAACTGTCAAGAGGGACTTATGTGCGCACTTGTGATCAATTGGACGTGGAGTTTACAGACGGGACAAAAGTGGTTGCTGTTATAAACCTAATATACGCGGGAAAGGAGTATGGATCTACGAGATCGAGTGGGAACGTGACTGTATATTCGCGAAGTGGTGAGACATTAGGACTTACGATGACAAAAAAAACTGCATATACTGACTTTTAGTGATAGTGAGTTAGTGATGTGTAGTGGTTCCCGTATACTATTGGAAAGCTAACTGTAAATAAAATTCGTGATTTAGCAGGTTAATGGCTAGTGTAATTAAGCAGTTAATCGAAAAAATAACCGACGTTAGAGTATATTTGATAAAGATTGGCCCTGGAAGGCGGATAGGTGGAATATTAGATAAAAAACTAGAAGAGGCCGAAGAATTGTATGCGCAATTTGTCGATTTTAAGAAAAATTAAGTGAACAAATAAAGTTAGGTCCTTACAGCTGGTCTTGAGAGCATTAGACTAGCTTTCAGAAGCCGGGATTAAACTGAAGATTCAAATTGAAGGATTGAGTGAATATTATAATATTATCTTCAAATTTTGAACAACTTTGGAAAACCTTCTTTGATATCCTTGCGACCGGCGCAAGTTTTGAGTCCTGTTCGCTGGAGGACGACCTGCCTCTGCCGCATTTGCCTCAGTGTCCACGTGGCACGCGTTCCGGGTTGAAAAGTCACCGCAGAGCTGCCAACATCCCCAGGAGGTCCCGTGACACCTTCCACAAGGTTCAACATATTAGAGGTCGGTCCGATTTATCCTTCTATTGTTCAGGGCATCTGCGCCAGCTGCAATTTAGTTAGATTAGATTCATAGTCAACAAAATTAGAGCAAGCAAACATTTTTTGAGAACTCTGGTGCCCAGGCATTAATTAGTATAATTTCTAGTAATAAATTAAAGATAACTTGTGTGAAAATTTATCTTGAATTCTTTTAAGCGGCCTAGCTTTCCACAGAACTCTACGTACATTTCATTGGTGTCGAACAATAGAACCAAAAGTCAGTTTTCACACAGGTAGCGCAGTAATTATCTTAAGAACCAAACACCAACTTTTTGGCAAGATTTCCTTATTAAAATAAATTTTATAAAATATATTCAATCTTAAATTGTTTATCTACACATTTACTTCCCTTAGCAAGCACATTTCACACCGTTTTTAAGTATTTTCAGTTTCAGTACCTTTGTCTATAACTATCACTTGAGTCCATAATTTGTACAGCCGGAGCTTTAAGTTTTATTTACCCCTAAGGAACGTGTGGTAAAAGCCACGAACATCCCAGAAGCCGCAAAGTTCCTTCGATCTATGGATGACGTCAACAAACAAGAGCCTCGTTTTACACTGAAAGAAATAATTAACTGAACTAATTAAGTTATTTCAGAAATAATTGAACTCAAGTTATATCGAAACAAATTTTAGTTAAATTTACATAACTAATGTTGTAGTGTAATACAATACTAGTCATGTTATTTTGTATTTGATGTGCAGTAATTTAATATTAGGCTGTTATTAACTTAATCAACTTAAACGAAGTAGTAGAGCTGCTGCAACAGGACTGTCTTTATATAATTAACTTAAATGTATCCTTAACTATTATCAGTACGTTAGACTACGTTTTACCAAACTATGTATTGTTGTTCCAACAAAACTGTATATGTTTGCAGACTATTAAAGTGTTTGATTGATTTTAACCAAATCTAATAGCATACTAATAATTTTACCTTACATAACTACCAGGTAACAATTTCATTCAAATATTAGAACAATTATGTTGTCTTCCTTACACCTTATTTATTAACAAAAAATAGTTTTGTAACAAATAAGTGATTTTACTTCTTTGTTACTCACTTAAGCAAATGTACGAATGAAGGAAAACTATAGTTATTAAGTACGTAATGTTTAGTAAAACAGCTACAAAACTTTTGTTATCTGTAGCTCGAACGATTGTTTATAACGTGAAACAGAATGACGCGACGCACAGTAAACGGACCGGACCGAAGCAAACCTGTTCGTTCCCGTTTGTGTTTCCTCGAGACGAGAGTCTCAGCACTTCAGCAGACATCACAGTTTGTTCAGTCCGATTGTCATTAATAAAATTCATGGTATTTGTGAAGAAAACCTTGGAGGCAAGGGCGGGTGCACAATATGAGTGAACTTGAGGAGGCGGCGGCGGCGGAGTCCGCCGGAACCTCCGAGTGTGTGATGCCTCGTGTACCAGTACCACTACGATGGAGGAGTACCTAGCGTCGTGGGTCTCCCTATGTAAATAGATAAGTTTAAAGGTAGGTAAGTAACAACATTTAATAACAATAATTAATTGCATGATATGGGAGCTGTAGTTGTAGCGTAAGTAGATATGTGATCAAAAGTAGGATTGAATACGCAATTAATTAGGTGGAAGTTTTTTTAATTCCTAAGTTTAATACGTAGGTTTACAGGGGGCAATTTACAGGTAGGTAAACACAGCAGGTAAGTTTGTAGGTTTTTAACGATTTCAGGAATTAATTCTACTACTAATTTCCAGTAACATAGTAAACGTAAAACGAGTGGTCAATACCACAACCTACATTCCTTTCAGTGCCCGCGTTGATTCTGACGCTTTATGCCAGGAACGCAGAATGTCAGATTAGCAGGATGCCAGATTCGCAAAAAGTCAGATTTTCAGAATGTCGGATTCACAGAATGCCAGATTCGCAAAAAGTCAGATTCTCAGAATGTCGGATTCGCAGAATGCCAAATTCGCATAATACCAGATTCGCAGACTGCCATTCGCAGACTGCCATATTCGCTTAATGCCAGGGGATTAGTGTAGGTAAAACAGAATAGGTTATGGGGTTACAATTTTATTGTTATTCGTTGGAATGGTTGGAAAGTTCTATTGTACCTATATATGTCCTATTATCCTTTATCAGTGAACGTTGGTATTCTGACGTTTGTGTATGTTTTAATTTCAGAACACAGTATACATACTGATACTTTGCAGTTATTATCAGAAGAGGAAATATAAGAAATTATTACAAGGCGAAACTGATTACCCAAACAGCCATGCTAAAAAACATAATTAGTATAATTACGGACGCATTCTCCAAAAAAGTGAGTACCTATAGAGTCTGTTCGGAAAGAGAAGAGTCGTGAAATGTATGGGTTGAGGTCCAATACATTCCACGACTCTTCTCTTTCCGAACAGACTACATCACCACATCCTTTGATTTTATATGTATCTTTTAATATAGATTATAGGGCCACCTGCCGGCGTATCATGCTGCCAATTTTATCACTTATCCACGTGGATAAAGCATCCGTCACGCTTTAGCAAGTACGTCAGTGTGAGAGTGAGATGTCTTATCCACGTGGATTGATAAAAGTCCAGGCTAGCGATTGTTTTATTTAGTCCAGGTAGCGATTGTTTTGTTTTTGTATTTAGAACCCTTTGTTACACAATAAAAGTTCAAAATGGTTTTGTAATATGTACAAAAAATATACATTATTAAAAAGTATACGAGGACTGAGGAAGGTACATATTAAATTGAATGTTTCAGAACATTGTGAAGAAGTCCTGGACCTGGCAGCATTTATGGCGACCCCTTTTTTGGCGACTACTTCAAACGTAGGCAAGAGTAAGAATAAAACCAGGTCTACTCTAAACTTCTCTGGCGGCCGTCTATATAAGCTGATTGTGCCGGAGGGATTTTTTTAAGCATGTGAAATGTGCTGCGCAAATAGAAGAGACCATCGCACGCAGAGCGGAAAAACTGTGCGAAATGGAATTAAAGTTGCCGCCGTCTAAATTGTAAGATCTTTTACCAAAGAAAGATCAGCCAGGTATATACCTAACTGTAAATAATGTTCGTTAAGAAATGCAGTTGATGCGTGAATTGCGTGATTTAAAATTAAATTTGTTCTTAATGCACTGGTTAGCTCTTGGGCAAAAGTAAGAGGAAACACAAGCATAAGTTAGTATTTCCATTGTTCCTATTTTTTGATGATTATTTACGAAATTAGAAAGTAAATTTTAGAGTAAACGTTAGAGATACTGGAAAACATGACCCACAGGCTGTTGACCATTTGAATGACCACAACACATCTCTAAACTCTATTGAAGAAATTTCTACCTCGTCAAGTGAAACCAACAGAACAAGTAAGATATTTTTCACCTCACTAGCTCGGAAAGGACTTTTTTATTCTTTACAAACAGATAGCAAAATCGCATTTTATCCCCAAGAGTACAAAGAATATTTGAAATCCGAACGTGTCATTAGTTACTTTTTTAAATATAATTTCTTGTAAAGGCATGTCCCAGACAAGACAATTTTCTCCCTGTGCTTAAATTGTCTTAACAAATCATGTGATGCGAACGTAAAAATAATTTCATATCGAATTGTATCCGACTAAAAACATTAAATTCAAACAATTTATAACATGATTTTACCATAAAACACTTGAAATCATACAAGAAATTGTATTTTTGACTCTTCCATTGTACTTATTCAGAACGCACCTTAAGTAACATTGCAATCTCAAAACGCGTGAAACGAAACGCACCCAAATAGATTTTTCTTCTTGATTCTTAATTTGAAACTTTTGTGGTGTCGGTCGGTGGATCGTGGAAATTGTAATAAACGCAAATTGACTTATTTCTGTGCAATTATGTTCCAGTTGTTTTTATTGCGTGTTTCCTCGCTTTAGTGAGGTGAAAAGTTATGTGTTACACACGAATGCAAAGTTATTTTACCTCGTGTGTATTGCAACACTCTCTACGCTCAGGATTCTATTTTTGAACTACTCGCTTAGCTCAGGATTCTATTTTCGAACCACTCGCTTCGCTCGTGGTTCAACCATAGCATCCATTCGCTAGCTCGTAGTTCAACCCTAGAATCCATTCGCTAGTTCGTGTTGCAATTCCACACTCGGTTAAAATACAACTTTGCTCCCTTGTATAACAAATAACTATTAAACTTATTTTGCTCTCAGCGCTAGTTTTCAAACGAAATTTCGGTTTCGGCCAAAACTTGCGCCGAAACATGCGACCTTGCACTTTCGGAAGTGTGAATCGCGCTCAGCAAGCTTCAGAAACGTTTGGCCAAGCCGACAATGACGTCGGGCCGCCGGCATATTTAAGGGTAAACTTCATCTATCGTATGGCAACATTATCGGGATCTAGTTTTGCCATGGAGAGGGTATAAACGAGCGTTCTCTTTGACAAAACTGGTCAACCACTTGGGAGTTACCACCAGATATAATACAATGCAGGTCATTAGTTCCTAAGCCCATCTTAGATCACTTTGATATCTGTGTAGATAAAGTAGTTTATGTAACTGTACATAATTATTCATCATGTACAGCTGCATAAACTACTTCAAAAAGATGGATAACAGTTTGAAGGAAATGAGTTGAATTTTATGTGAATATCAGGCAAATAGCATGTATAAAAGTTTAGGTTTCGGCCGAAACAAGAGTCTAGGCCGAAATTCGGTTTCGGCAAAAAAGTTGGTTTCGGTCGGACACTAGACACTACTCTGCGCGAGTCCAACTCATACTTGGCTGATTATAGTGAACATGAATTTTAATTTGTGATTTTACAGATGATAATAGAAAACTACTAGGACTAGGTGTTTCACCTGAACTCTGCTCTCAGCTACCTAGCTGTTTGCAAAAATCCAAAATATGGTAAGCAGTAAAAACGGATCTTGTTATTTGTAAGGACCTGTACATACTGTAGACGGGGGCTAAGTTTAAGCTTTTTTAGGGTTCCGTACCCAAAGTGTAAAAACGGGAACCTTAATACTAAGACTTCGCTGTCCGTCCGTCCATATGTCACCATCAGGCTGTAACTCAAGTACTATGATAGCTAGAGAGTTGAATTTTTCACGTGCAGATGATTTAAAACTTGATTTTCTTTTGTGCGGTTTTATTCGGTACCCTTCGTGCGCGAGTCTGTTTTTTTTTTCGACTCGCTTAGTGATCGTATTGTTGGCTATTTAAGTATGTTTGGTATATTACTATTTAAGTATGTTTATGTAAGTCTATTTTTTTCATGTATATTATTATTGTTCATGAATCATGACAATAGGCAGTTTAATAATTTATCTGCATATTATATTAGCATTAAACTTACTATCCTTTTAGGTTTGCAAGATACAGTAGTTTCGCTACTAACACAAATTAAGACCCAAAACGAAATTATATTATCGAATTTGCGAGATAAACACACAACACCGGATTTAAATAAAGATTTTAAATTTCCTATACAAACGTTAGAAGAGTTGGAAATAGTCGAAAAATTGCTAACCTCAGAAGAAAACTATGCTAACCTGGTAAGTTTTGGAATACAGAACAAATAATATATGCCTCCTAGATTTAATGCAGCCCAAAATTTCAACAATTTGTACTTAAAACGTACCTGTACGAGAACTTGAGGGGTTTGGCTCCTACCTCTCGTTTCTTTCCATTTTCTCTGGGGATCTTTACTATGGACTTTTATAATGTCAAGTTTTGTCTCCATTATACCTCCCTTATACTTAACACTAGAGATGGACCGAATATTCGGTAAATATTCGGCTTATTCGGTAAGTTTTTCAGTGTTCGTATTCGGCCGAATAATTCGGTTGCATTGCCGAATATTTACCGAATAAACAAAGTAAATAACTAATGAAGATCTTACGTATATAATAAGCTCCTATTTTAGTAGCTTTCTAAGGAACTACTAAAAAGGTATAATTGTCTATGCGACAAAATATAAATACAATTGTTTTGTAAAAAAGTTAAAAAAGCGTAGTTTAAGAGTTGAGAAGAGTTCAGACTTGTTTTAACTATGTTTTAGTTAAATATCCACTAAATCATAAGAACATAGTTATAGTAACATACATATTATGTAAATATTATCGGGGTTACTGGGCAAGTTATGTGAGTTACTTTAACTTAGAGTGTTGTGGCCAATAAAGTTTGGCCCTTACATTATATAATTGGATTAAATAGACTTACAACACTACCCTTTTAGATCAGTCAATGAATGCTCAAAAGGGGGGTCTAGGTGGAATGGCCGAAAGCAGAAAGTTTCACTACGGGATGTTGTTAGGAATAGTCAGGAGACATACATACTAAAAGTCCTCGGACTTTGGACCTGAGCTCGAGAGGGAGGATGAAAAAGGTCCCATTTTTTGGTTTTTTGCTCATATTTCAAAAACTATGCGTCATACGAAATTTTGGTTTAGTACACTTTGCAAGCTTATAAAATTCTCTATAACTTTGATCTAGAAACATTTTTTCTATTCTTAACCGTTGTCTAGGTATACTTTTAAACATTTGCATTCGCTTCAAACGATGCGAATGTTTTGCGATTGCGAATATGTGCAAGTCACAGCTTGTTCCTCGCCCGCGCCGGCCGCTCCAATTGCTACTTGTCGACTGTCGACTCGCGCATGCGCAGATAGCTCAAATTCGTACGGCGTGAAGTTCGTACTCGGCATTTTGACCAATAGTAAGCATTTTTACCTAGCAGGTTGTTTGTGATTGCTTGGTTTTTATTTTGGGTTGTATAAGTTGTGTTGCCTAAGTTGTTATCAGTCACCATTGCGCTAACGTTAAATAAACAAAGGCTGTGTGTTTTTATATTGTTTTGGAGGTTTTCTGAGTGGTTTACTGTAACTTTTGATTATGGCACCGAATAAAACAAGTGCGATATGGCGTTTTTTTACGAGTATAAATCGAGATCGCGCGAAATGCAATGTATGTGAGAAAATATATTCGACGGTGGGACGTTCTACTTCGGCGTTGAGGACCCATTTAAAAACTGTTCATTCTAAGCAGTACGAACTTGTGATTGCTGCTGAGGTGGAGCACCAAGCAATAAAATTGGATAAACCGCAAGAAACTCCATTAAAAGAGGTAACTACTAAACAATTATCAATTGAAGAATCTTTAATGAAAAAGAAACAATGGGAAGCCACACGCAACAAGAGCAGACAAACAAGAACATTATAGCGGGAAAAGACATCGGAACCCTTAAAAAAGGAAGAGGAAAAGATGAAAAAGCAGGAAAAGACATTGAAACCGTTAAAAAAGGAAGAGGAAAAGATGAAAAAGCAGGAAAAGACATCGGAACCGTTATAAAAGGGAGAGAAAAAAATAAAAAGGCAGGAAAAGACATCGGGAAAAATTAAGGAGCAGGCAGGTGTGGAAAGAGGGAAAGAAAACAAACAAAAAAACTTCGTCTGAGAAGGACATAATTAAACAAAATCGAGACTTTTATTTTATTTTGAGTAGTTTTTCTTTTAAGTTTTTACATAATTAGAAACTTTCGAGGATTATTTTTATTGAGTTATTTTTTTTAAGGTTTCTGTAAACAATTAAACTGATTCGTACTTACATATTTATGTTTTATTCATGACTTACTGTCCTGCCACCAATGAACTCAACATAAGAATTTATTCTAGTATGGACCTTATTACCAATGAATAAGTTTGAAATTGCTTTAGGTAACATCTTATAACGTAAGTCCACCTTTTACAAACTGTGTCTCTTACGTTAATGTTTCTTAGCTTTTTAGTGACATATGTTAAAATGTTCATAATTTTTTGAAATTCATCTTACAATAACTCAAAAATTATGTAAAAAAATTTACGTAAGCGACATGCTATTTTCTAAACTACAATAGCAGCCTTTTAAAGACTTCATTCAATTAAAAGATTTCGCAAATTAAAGATAATTGCTATAAACATCGTTTTAATGGGATAAGTAATTAAAAAGTTACAGCATTTTTCGTTTTTACAAATTAGTTTTTGAGCTCTCCTGAAAAACCGTCATTTGGCGGTTACGTTAATTCATATTACAAGCGACGATATTCCCCCCGATGCTTTGTTGTGCACCGTGGAGCCCCTAGGGCCCATTTGATCATGGAGCATTTCGGGCATTATGCTGCGCCTTGGAGCATGTCGGATCCCACTGGATCACCTTGGAGCATGTCGAATCCCAGTGGAGCAAATGTGTCTTTATTGGAGCGCAGTGGAGCGTTCCTCTTTACTTTGCTCCGCGCACGGCTCCCGCCCCCCGACGTCCCTCCCGCGTTCGTCCTCGGTCGGGTCGTCGGTTAGCAGTTTGCTTTCCCTTGCGATCGTGCGTACTGTGCGTAGACGCCGCGTGTGTTGCCTTTAGGGCTTCCAAATACCGGACCTTATCCAATACCGGTATTCATTCCGGTATTGGCGATTTCAATACCGGGATCCCGGGATCCCGGTATTGAAATCGGGAAAATATAAAAACCAAGTAATTTGCTTAAAATGACAAATTTTATTCAAAATTTCGTTTGTTACTTTTCATGCGTGTTATACTACAGCGGAATCTTGCCAATCCGACTTACAAATGGGTCAAATCGATTAAATTTCCAACTTTAAAAGTTTCGATTTCAAATTTCAACCCAAAACGGTTCGCAAACTTATGTGGCTAAGTCGGTTCAACTTTTATTGTTTTTAAGTATACATAGTTCAAAAGGCTACGCCCTGTGCTCTTTATTTTTGTTATGAGTGGGACTGAGGACGCAGTATAAAAGCAAGTGGGAAAGAGCGCCAGATCTACTCAGGTGATTCTGTAAGTTAGATATCGCCGCCAGATCGGACATTTTGCAAGAAGACGCGGCCATAGCAAACCATGTTTTCTGCCAAATCGATCTCTTTAAGCTCGTGCGGAATAAAACCTTTTACATTTTAATAATAACAGGCCTTTGCATCTATAACAGACGATTCAAGCAGCATCCTTGCGACACTTACGTTCGTGGCTGTATAGCCCAATTCGAGAGAGAACCTCGTCCGCACACACGCCAGGTATATGCTCCCCCAGATGGGCGGGGATTTGAGGCCTGCTCGTGACGCCTCATGCGTTTATCATTCAAGGAGGAGAACCAGGCATTGGCGTGCTTGGATTGACCATCATGAACAACACGGCGCCACGTGGGTCGGTCTCCGGTCAGTCGATGCCACTGGTTGCATGGCATATCAAATGTGACCATGTCACGCTTCACGCAATCTTTAAAGCGCAGCATTGGCCGTCCGACCGGTCTCTTTGCATCTGCAACCTCTCCCAGCAGGATACACATGCCCGAGCCACCTCAGTTGCCTCTTCTTTAGTATGGCTGTGATACTAGGAAGCTGTGTCTCATTCATGCTGTGTTACATTTTATAGTCAGTGTTAATGGACTGTAAATTTAACTTTAATATCACTTTATTAAATAACAAGCATTAAGGGCATTTCTCTATTACACACACTCTATAGTTTCATTATTGACTTTTGAAATTAGAACATGAGATGATTAAATTTTGTCTTTGGAAACACATTGTCATCAATATCTACGGTACAATTTAGTGGTATTTTTGTTTTTCGTAGCGCTAGAGGCGCTAAAGCAGTAATAAAATAGATCCGCCAAATCATTGAACAATTAGCCAAGAAAGCGATAAGTATGAATACTGACTTGTGTTTTCTTATTTAATTTTTAAAATCCTGCACCAAACTAAGCTTTCTGTTTAGCCCAATGGTTGACTGGTAAAGAATGCCTCAAGGCGTTAAGTCCGCCATTTGTACTCTTTTTTTGTAAATTTGTGCAATAAAGTTTAAATAAAAAAAATATATATATATATAAAGAAAGCTAAATTGTCCGACAGATTATTAAAAATCACATTAAGAAATGATCTATGGAATCACACATTACTTTGCGGAAATCCATGATAATCAAAATCAAAAAGGAACACTTAATTTACGGATAAGAAAAGTAATTTTCATCATTTTGATATTTGAGTAGTGAGTTCCCAATTTCGTTACTATAGGAAATGTTACGGAAAAGTTTTGAGCTAGAACGCACACGTACAGTAAAAATAGAATAGCTACGGTATACGTTAGTTTATATGCATTAACCAATTTTTTGAAAAGTTATATCAATGATATAAATGCATCAAGGCGATTTGTTTACAGAGGATCTGTGGCCTGTTGTAACTACGTTTGACGTGTTGCTTCTCTGTCACACTTACGTGCGAATTCACTAGTGCGACAAATGTGTCAAAAATGTTCGCGACAGACCCTCCTCAATGAATGCTTTTGACACGTATCTTTACTTCTTCATCTAGGTAATCATTGAAAAAAATTATTATTTTCTTACAAATATTGCAAAAACACCAAACAGAGAATGTGTCAAATCGAAAAACGAGAGCAAGAAGCAAGATTTACGCGTGTAGTGACCATCGTGATGCAGAAATTTAACGTTTTTGATGAGTAATTTTCGTTCATTTGGCATAATTTGTCAGTTTCTAAAAATACCGGGATCCCGGTATTGCTAAATTAAATACCGGTATTGAAGAGTGCCCCAAAAAAGGCGGGATCCCGGGATCCCGAGATACCGGGATCCCGGTATTGGAAGCCCTAGTTGCCTTCCTTGTGCTTACATTTTCTTTCCGTTTTTCTTGTGTTGTTTATTTACTATATTAGGTAAGCGGTCTGCTCTTTGGTGTTTAGTTTTTGTTTCTACCCTTCCCCTTTCTTTTATTCCTGATTTCCTGTGTTGTGTTTCATTACTTATGCTTTTTAAGTATTTTTTATGTGTAGGTAGTTCTGTTTGTACCCTATTTTCGTTACTAGGGGAAAGCAGGTAGGATTCATACACAAGGAGCATTCGTACAGTGAACATAATTATCTAAGCTATCCAACTACATAGCCGAATTCGTGTTTGTGTGCGTGAGTCCCGTTCATACGCGCCGGCTACAGGCGGAGCGGGGAGACAGTGCTCACAGGGCGTACGCCGGCTTCGATGCAGCAAGTCGCAACGTATTTTCGCTCTGCGTAAGTATTATTTGTATTCATCTTTGATCACGCTTGGCGGGTATAAATTAATTGATTTAAACTAACACGATCTTCACTCATATTATTAAATTAAAACGGGACTTAATGGTCCGTGGTCACGGGTAGTCTACCCATGACCACGGGGACGTAATGTCATGTCCGAAACGTCGGGTTAAATATAAAACGTAAGTTTTACGCGATTAAGTCCCGTTTTCATTTAATAATATGGGTATAAATAATTCTCGAATTATACGAGTAATTTATTATATTTTGTGCCTTAGAATCTAGGTTTGATATTTAAATAGTTATTTTAACCTAATTACAAGGGAGGTAGATGAAGATGCCATGAAATCTGCGATGAAAGATGTCTTAGATGTAAGACTTTATCAATAAGAAAATCGACACAAAAGTATGGCGTCAAACCAACCACACTTGAAAGTCGCTTAAGTTTCATGAGCAAGCAGCTGCTGAAATATGAGAGGTTGAAGAAGATACTCTTTTAAATAAGTACATACAGACTGCGCAAAAATGCGCTACGGTATGACTACTGTTCAAGTAAGGAAAGTGGCGTTCAGTTTGCAAAAGTTAATAAACTACATTATCCACCTTGTTGGGATCATAACAATATGGCAGGGAAGTAGTGGCTGGACAGTTTTCGTAGGCGTAACGCAAATTTAAGTCTCAGAAAACCTTAAAACACCAATGCAGCGAGGTCTTTCGCATTTAACAGGACTGCCATAAATGATTTCTTCGAAAACCTTGAAAATGTATTGACGAAATATAAATTAACTGCTGACCGAATATACAATTTTGATGAGTCGGGTATATCAACGGTGATGAACACGCCTAAGGTTCCAGCTGAAAAAAAAAACCAAAAACAAATAGGCCAACTTGTTTCGGCTAAGAGGGGTGAGCTTGTTACATTCGGAGGAATCATCTCGGCGAGTGGTAATACAATTCCGCTACTGTTTCTTTTTTGTAGGGTTCATTTTAAGGACCATTTTATGGATGGTGCTTCGGAAGGCAGTCAGCAAGCCTAGCACATGATGGCCGCGGGAGTATGTCGCCGCGAGATAGACTACCTGTCCCTATGTCATTAATACAATTAGACAAAGACGTGTCATCTATCTCGCGGCGACATACTCCCGCGGCCATCATGTGCTAGGCCTACTGGGAGTTGCTACAAAGACTGGCTGTATAAATTCCAGTATATTTTTGGAGGTCCTCAAACATATCCAGAAAAAAACATCATGCTCTAGAGATAACCCCATTTTACTCTTGGTGGATAATCATGAAAGCCACGTCACAATTGAAGCTGTGGACTATGCTCGTAATAATGGCATTGCATATCTGTCCTTTCCACCCCATACAATACACCGTCTTCAACCCTTGGACGTTGGTGTATTTGGACCTTTTAAGGCCAAACTAAAGACTGCATTTAATGATTGGCATGTCAATAACCCAGGTAAAACCTTAAATATATACAATCTACCGAAATTAGCTAAATTAGCATATTTTGAATCTTTTACTGGAAAAAATATAACAAGTGCCTTTGAGAAGACTGGTATTTGGCCATTTAACAAGTTAGCTTTTAGTGACGATGACTTCGCACCGGTGAGTGTTTACCATTCTGGTTCTACATCGGCCCCAAATACTGACATGGCTCAAATTATTCCTCAAGATGTACACCAACAAGCCCTAATAAAATCCACGCAAGATGGACAGTCAAGTTCTAGAACGGACCAAGGTGACATTGTGTCGGAAACCTTTCCTGCAGAAACAGAAATTACTCTAAAAGATCTTCCACGAAGCTCAGCAATCGTAGAACCTTCCCAGCTAAGTCCATTTCCATCTGGCTCTTCAACAGCTGTAGAATTAATAACTCCAGAAATGGTCCGACCCTGTCCCAAAATAGACAAGACGTTACAAAAGTCGAAGAAGGGAAAACAGCCAGGAAAATCGAGAATATATACAAATACCCTAGAAAAAAATAGACTTGAAGAAACAGAAAAGGCAAAGAAGTTAAAACAGGAGGAGCAAGAGAGAAAACAAAGAGCTAGAGAGATGAAACGAGCGTTGAATTTACTATCGGATACAAATACAACAACTAAGACAAAGAGATACTTTAGAGATAATTAAACCAAAGAAGCAAAAGAAAACTGTAAAGACTGATTCTAGTGATAGTGAGGATGAGAGTGGCTGTGAAGATGAGACTAAGGGTGAAGACACATATATCAGCATCGAATCGCATTTTGTAGTACAAAAACGCAATATTGTATGGAGATGCGTCCGCATCAATTCACCCTTCCGCATCGATTCAGCTTCAGCATTAAATGCGTATAAGTGTAACTATCCACTTCTCATGCTGAAGAATGCTTATTCAAGATAAAGCATGAGAACGGCTGCTTATGACATGAGGTTAGATGCTTGCGAATGAGAAAAGATGATTACTCGTGAGTCACTTGCGATTGATAACGGCTGCTTAAGGGAGGGATGCGAATGAGCAAGGCTGCTTAATCATGATATTCACAGAGTGCAGGCGGACGACCGCGTCATTATCACTACGTGTCCATCTAGCTAAGTGTACTAGTTTGTTTACATTGCAATAATTACTTACTTGCGAAAATGGACGAGGATAAATTGATTATGCTAGTGCAAAAATATCCTTGCCTTTAAATTGAAAAGGACATTTCTTTAAATCTGCCACAAGTGTTACAAAACTTCTATTGATAACTCTAGTTTCCCATAGTGGATTAATCCATGTGCTTCGTTTTTTGTTTTTTTTACTTTTCTTTGCTTCTATAATACACGCTATCACAATGACGTTTATAGTTGACCTATGCATAACGGTTTTCAACTTCAACTGCGGCATAACGTATGCGATTCAATTCAATAGCATGCGATCGCATGCTTTAGCGGATGAATGCATGCTATATGATACTTCAGCTTTAAAAACGTGCGTTAGCTCCCTTTAGCACCTGAACACATGTAACAGCATACATTAACTTCCGATGCGTATAGTGTGTCCAAAATCATCCAGCTAAATGCGATTCGATGCTGATATATGTGTCTTCACCCTAATATGAGTTTCAGAGAAAGTTCCTGTTCCCTGATTACAGAGTCCTCTGAAGAATCTAATATTGAGAATGAAACTCTAGTTTTGTCAATAAATATTAAAGAAGAAAGCTTTGTTCTAGTAAAGTTCGAGAAAAAAAAGACTGTTTTATATTATTTTGGGCAGGTGCTTCAAAAATACAGTCCTACTGGATACAAAGTTTCATTCTTGAGGAAGAAGCCTAATACCTGGAAATTTGTCTTTCCTACAACCAAAGATGAAGGGACGGTTTACATATCAGATGTATTGGGTTGGCACAAAAGTAATGAGACACTTGGTTTGGCGCTGAAAGTACAAGCCATGCCACGGTGTTCAGATGGTTTGACCGTTTTAAATCAGAAGACAGGAGCCTTGAAAGTCAGTCACGCTCAGGGCGACCACCTGCATTCAATGATGACGATTTACGCCGCGAACTACAGTCGAATCCTGATGCTACTACTCGTGAATTAGCGGAAGCACTTAACTGCAGTCACGACGCTGTAAAATACCATCTGCATGAGCTTGGGTATCGAAAAGTTTTGGCTCGATGGGTACCGCACATCCTTACCGACGCCAGTCGTGCAGTCCGTGTCGCCATCTGTCAATCACTTTTGCTGCGACCCCGACGTAAAGAGTTTTTGACTGATCTGGTTACGGGAGATGAATCATGGATTTATTATGAGAACGATACACGTCGTGCTTTTTGGCTGCCTCGAGAAGAAACGGCACCAACTCAACCGAAGCGGAGTCAAAAGAACCGCTTAAAAGTTTTGCTTTGTTGTTTCTGGGACTCACAAGGCATGCTGTTTCATGAACTATTATTATACACAATGAAACTGTAAACGCTAACAAATATTCAACACAGCTCACTGAACTATCTTCTGCTATCAAGAAAAAACGACGAAGACGAGCCAGTAATTTTACTACATGATAACGCTCGACCTCATGTCGCATCTACCGTTCGCCAACAGCTGCAGAACTTGGGCTGGGAGACGATACCCCACCCACCTTATTCTCCAGACCTCGCACCATCAGACTTTCATTTGTTTAAAGCCCTGAAACGTCATTTGCGGGGTAAACAATTCAATGATTTCCATGATGTACACAGGTGGAGTTGAACAACTTTTTCGAGAAGTGTCTCATTGCTTTTGTGCCAACCCAATATTTGTTTCTTTGATAAGTTAAAGACCCGTTACTTTCATTATATAGGTAATATACCTATGTTGGTTCATTTGTTAATGAAAAAGAATGATAAAAATGTTATGTGCTTAAAAATAATTGGGAGTTAGTAATCAAAAGTATTGAATACCTAAAATAAGTTAATTTTCGTTATTCCTACATGGAGGTAAATAACTATTCATTAATAACTTGGGAATAATGTTCTGATTTTTATATTTTGTATTAATTTTGACGTTTATAGATGATTAAATAGCATTTTTATTGACTGTACGCAAGTTCACCACTACGTACGAAAGTGAAAGGTGTGTGGTGTTTTCCGTGTTTTAACATTTTGTTTTGTTCTTTTTCAGGTTTATTCTTAATCTGCTTTCTTCCCTTTCCTTCTGTCTTCGCCATTCCAGTTTTGCGTCAGCAGGTTTGTAGATGTGTACCCTCATCTTGTGATTTTTGTATTTTCTGTGTTTTCCTGCCCTCAATATATGTTCTTGTGTTTATTTCTTATTCCTGTGTAGGTAGTACAAACAATACTTGTGGGCTGCAAGATACAGGCCCAGCCTAGTTTGCAGGCCACCGGATAATGCCTGCATGTAAAACTTTGTGTTTTTATTTAATTAATAAATTTACTTTACTTTACTTGTTTCCTACCCTATTTTTGCTATTATATTTGGTGTTTTCCATGTTTTAACAAGTTGTTTTGTTCTTTTCAGGTGTATTCTTCATCTGCTTTCTTCCTTCTTCTTCTGTCTTCGTCATTCCAGTTTTGCGTCCGCAGGTTTGTGTGTGTTTCTACCCTCAGTATATGTTCCTATGTTTATTTCTTATTCCTAATGTTCCTTCTTTGTTTTAGGCATGGACGTCTGCCGTTTTGATTGTCGGCGGTGCCGCATGGTTGAGGAGTTGAAGGCTTGTCGCACTGAAAATATGAAATTGCGAGCCGAGGTTCAGCGGTACTCTGTGTTCCTGAGCTGGGCTTTCCCGGCTTCGCCCAGGAAGTCCACCTGCGCAGATACCTCGGCTTTGTCTTCTTCCACGACCTCCAAATCATCGGGCTCCTCCAGCAGCAGCAGCAGCAGCGTCCCCGGCCCCCCCGTCGAGATGTCCAGGCTGCGATCACCTGCAAGGAGTTCGGTTCCGCGGGCAGGGCCGTCACTGAAGTGCCAGAATCCCGCCGTCAGGCTGTAGCTGCTTGTGAGAAGACCGGGTCCACAGGCAAGGTTTCCGCCGAATCACCAGGTTCCCGCGGCCAGGCTGTGATTACTCATGAGAAGACCGGGACCGCGGGCAAGGCGGCCTCGAGGGACGCCCCTCTCTCTGCCGTCGGTGTCAAGCTTCCCGACTATCGTGGCACCTTCCATTCTGACCTCGCAGGGTGGGCGCTTCCCGCGAGATCCCGGGGACAAGCGGACTCGCCCGTCCGTCTCTCCCTTTCGCTTCCGCTGGGTCAAGTGGCGGCCTACTCGCTACATGAAAAGTCGGCACGTTGACCGTCACTTTGGGAGTCGCCACAACAAGGCCGGAAGGCTGAGCGCTGCTGACGCTCGTCTTTTGCTGTCCGTGTACGGGTTCTTTAAGGTGGATTCCCCGGTCCCCACGTGTCCCCCGAACAATGTACCCGACCGGCGCTTTTTATCCAAGCTGGACAACATTGATTTCCGTTATCTGGGATTTTCTTTCCCACCTCGTGACACTCATTTGTAGCCTATATGCCCTGTTTCTTGACAATTTCAATTAGACAAGATAATCACAGCAAATGAAGACGCAGATAAATTTTCTAGAAAACAACGCGTACATAGTACAAGATACTCAGCACAGTCAGTGCTCTACACATAAATGTTAAACGTGCAAAAGTATCACATCAATTCCAACTAGGACAGAGTACCTCAAAGAAACAAAAATATTACGGACGTATTAATTTGGAAAAACTAAAAAACAATTCTACAGGCGGCGCTGAAGGGAACCTCTTCTAAAAAAGAAAGCCAAAATTCGAAGACTTAGATCAGGCAATGTTGTCGTGGTTTAACAATCAGCGCCAGAATAATATACCCATCTCGGGGTCAATTGTAAAAGCTAAGGCTGAAAATTTTGCCAACCAACTTGGCATAATTGACTTTAAAGGATCTGAAGGTTGGCTCGGAAAATTTAAGCACCGTCACCTAAATAAGTACGGTAAAATGAACGGAGAGGCGTGGGATGTCGATATGAATGTGACTAACAATTGGATTAGTACAGTGTGGCCTAAATTAAAGATGAAGTACTCACCAGAAGACATTTTTAAAGTTGACTCCCGACAAAACTTTAAAATTTAAAAGGGAAAAATGTGTTGGAGGAAAACTGTCTAAAGAGCGCATTACAGTTCTCGTGGCTGCCAATATGAGTATTATGAGTGGCATAGAAAAAAACTTAAAGACGAGTCTACACAAAAGCTGAGGCTACAATTAGACAAGATAATCACAACAAACGAAGACGCAGATAAATTTTCTAAAAGACAATGCGTACATAAAGTACAAGATACTCAGCACAGTCGGTGCTCTACACATAAATGCTAAACGTGCAAAAGTATCACATCGATTCCATCTAGGACAGAGTACCTCAAAGAATCAAAAATATTAAGGACGTATTAATAAAATACCAAAAACGGTAACCGGATCCACTATATGGAACAAACCAAACACTAACACATCTGCAAGCAGACATCCGGCATGGAAAAAAAGAAAAACTGTACTTACTTGTATATTCTGCAAAGGAGACCATTTTTTTTCCTTTATATAACGGGTTTTTTAATCTTAAGATTATGCCAGTCCCATCGTAACTTAAATTAATTATAGTCAAAAGGGGACCATTATAACATAACCATACCTGCCCTGACGCTTTCGTTCCACTATAGAAGAAAGGAGGAAACGATTAGTAGGAAATGCTTCAGGCAGGACCACTTTCTAAAAGAGTGTTGGACGAAAAAAGGACTTGCTTACTATATGAAACCTTTGCCCTGCTCCTGAAAGAAAACGATGGCATAATAATTATAATTCCTACCAAGTGGAATGACTGTTACCGTATTTCAAGAATCGGTAAAACAACGATTTTACCGCGCAAAGGAGAAATGGGAAAGAAATTCCCAGACTTGAACAATGAGGAACACTTTGACCAAGCTGACGAATGTTTAAAAACCATATTAAAAAATAACAAAATTGACAGAATGGTTTTTGCAAAAGTTACATACATGCATTTTACCGCAAAATCGGGTAAGCGGAATAATTTATTTTCTTGGGCCCACCGTCAACAGGAAAAACAATGCTGATGACAAGTCTTGTTGAATGCCACTTTAATTACTGTCGGCTCACAGGACTTGTGCAAAACAGTCCGTTTAATTTTTCCGGTCTGTTGCACACGAATGCATGTCTAATGGATGAATGCAAATTAACTGAGAATCAGTTTGAAAAATGGAAATTGCTGGCAGCTCGTGTACCAATGTCAACGGATGTAAAATACAAAGACCGTTGTGACGTGTACAATTGCAGTTTGTATAAGTACGTGTAGTACCTAATTATGCAATTGAAATGTATTGCAAAGTGCCACAAGCAAAGCAAGCAATTGAGGAAAGAACTTTGCAATTTACATTTAATTGGAAATTACAAGGATTTATACATTTGCCTCCACACATTTGGGAAAAATTGTGGAAGGATTATAATTTTGAATTGTAAAAGGACGTATGTTAACAATGTAATCTTAGTTGAATAAGGACATATGTAATCAATGTAATCATAATTGAATAAGGACGTATATCCCATAAATGTAATCATAATTGAATAAGGACGTATATCCCATATAACCACGTATATTGTAAGCAAAATTGTTGATGAAATTGCAAATGTAAAAAACGTTTACATTTGCAATTTCATCAACAAAAGCGCAATATTCAAAAACAAATGGAGTAGTTACTTATGAAACATATATACATAGCATTCCATGGCAATATATATATTTTTACATGACTGAAAAAGAATATTCAGACATGTGTCGTATTTATCATAATGCGAAAGTAGTCAAGTGTGGTATAAAAATTACAAACTTGGGCAATAGAACACCATTTTTAATGGCAACTAATGCAGTAAATTATGCAAATGCAAATTCTCAAACAACAATAGGAATATGGGAAAATTTGGAATTATTAGCACCGGTAATAATGGGCAATAATATAACACCAGAAACTTTGTATGGGAAAAATCTAGACAAATTGGAAGATGGATCTAATAAAAATAATTGATAATAAAATCAAATACAAGTTTAAGCTAAACGACATTAGTAAAAAATTCTATTTACCACCATTAATTATGGAATCTACCATATTGTTTAATGCTACCAATAGTATTGGACCAATATATACAAAAGAATATGTACCGAATGATGGAAGATTCCATTCAGCTTCATGCGTCATACAAATTACCAGCAGCGTCTACAACGGAAGACAGATAACTGCAATGCAATGTTCACAAGACAACTTGCTGACCCAGGCAAAATAAAACTTGCCCGTGCCCTTCTCCAGGTTTTTAAAATACAAAGAGTTAAAAACTCAAACTCAATACTTTTATTCAGCAAGTTCCAACAAAATAAGGAAAATTGTAAGTACACAAAATATAAGTGTTCCTGCCAAAATGTAGTAATAGTTTAAAATGTATTTTTTTTAATGTCTATTAACATTATTTTCATCTTCATTTTCAGAAGCCTTAACAAACTAACCGAAGAACACATCAAAATAAATAAAATTAAGAAGATGAGGGTGAAGATGAAGAAGCTGCCAGAGGACTCTAGCCCGAGAATATTGACAACTGATAGGTAACTCCTGTTCTGTTATTAACTGATAAACTGTTAGATAGCTTAAATGCTGGCACATTCCATGTGCATAATGGCAAAATATATACAGAGGCTGTGCGAAAAACATCTGAGCATCATGAATTGTGATGAAAGGCTTTTCGATCAAAAAAAAGAAAGGAAATAAAAAATTAGACTTGTAGAAACACATATTCCAACTACAAAAAATTTGACTAAAACTACTGCTGAATGCAGTACATATGGACAATTCTCCGCCAAAAATATTCTTATGACTGCATGTTAACAAGAAATTTTAACCAGGATCCAGTTGAAAACTTTTTTAGCAATATTAGGAGCTTAGGGGTAAGAAATAATTCACTAGTTATAACATGCCTTTGAAGATTCATTTAAAGCTCTTCTTTTAAATAATTTTAGTTCTCAACAGGATCAGATGACAGATCAAGGCAACTTCAACTTGCAAACATTGGAATTTATTAAAATTTTTTTCCAAAGAAATTGTTATGGAGATATGTGATGCATCATAAAAATTGGTCTTCCAACAAAATATCAGGAATCGCACAGTATGATACATAATTTTGATTTCAACAGTTATTATTTTAAGTGCCTGAGAGGTTTAAACCTGTAAATAATTCTTACAACTTGACAATGTATAGGTAAAAATATTTGTTACGATTTTTGTACCAAAAAGGTACAAAAGGAACCCTTCTACCTAATTTCATTTGGTAACCACAAGACAGTAAAAAAAGAGATCAATAATTAAAAGACATTATATGGATATTCAACATCAATCTCAAGTCTATAGGAGGTGCCATCTGGACTAGGGAAGGCATAAATAGAAATAAATTGAAAATTGGAAACTGCTGGGGCCTCTCCAGTCATAGGACATGCTGTCAACTAATAAATTATTAAAGATTAACACATTGAATTATTTTTGTGTTTTATTAAATTTGTAATACACATAATATAATGTAATATTATTTCAGTTTCAGCAATAAAGAAAGCCTTTATTGCTGAAACTAAAATGCATGTATGTAAAATGTCAATTATTATATAAATCATTCAAGAGACATCTCACCCGCTGACAATACCTCCAAGAAAAGTATTTATGATTACATAATGGCATGTAACTTCTCAACATTGATACAACATCCAAAAATATTATATGTAAGAAACAAGGTATAACAAGTGACACAAAAATCATGATGAAGGAAAAAGGAACCTAGTTCGACAAACCTACAAATTTTAAAATTTTTTACCTAAAGGATTGACTGATTTTTTAAGGAGGCAGACAAAACTAAAGCCGTCAGATGCTTAGAAGACCTATTAATGTACTTTCCCCTTTTCTACATTTTTACCATAAACATTTCACTAATAATGTATGTTCTAAGCAAAAACAATTATTGGAACAAAGCCAACTGCTCCTCAGTTGCACCAGCCCTGTACCAGCTGAGTCAGCTGTGTCAGCTGCGGAGAAAACTAGATCCCCTTGCATACAAATTTGTATGGCAGGGGTCTCGTTTTCTTTGCAGCTGACTGTACAATCAAATAACTTCACTTCATTCACCAGTCGTTTGGATAGCACAAGTAGCAGTTAACACACCAAGTAGCTGTTACAATAGAAAACACTTTAGCTTTCATGTAGCAGGCGGAGCAGCCTTTATGAATTACATTAAATAACTTATAAAATAACCAACTTTATTCAGAGGTTAACTACACTCATCATTCGATCATATTTTGGTGATCTACGATTGATTATTTCCATTGTAGTTCTGATGCTGAATATTAAAAACGAATTACATTGAGACGCCAGGCTATGTGCACAAATGAAATAATAACATCACGTAAAACTAAACAGTAAAAACAACACAACAGCCAATATTACCATATACGCCATACTGGTGGCCAGACATAAAAAAAATAGTCTATGCTCACAGAACAGCTCAATAATGTACGACCGGACCGATAACCATTGCAGACAAACCTTCATTAATGAAAAGTACAAACTGGATAATTGGATATGTACTAAGAAATTATAAAACAAAGAGTTCTATCCCATATTGTCTAGCAAATAAGATATGAGGTTGGAAAAGCAAGATAGAAATCAGCTTAGGGCCCGCGCACACGGATGCAACAGTTGCACGGCGACATTTTTTGTCTCTGTCGTCACTCCTTAGGGCCCCCACAGACGGTCGACGCAACTTTTTTGTCTCCGTCGCTCGGTCTATAGGCTAGTATGAAGGTGCCCACACGTTGCGACGGAACTTTTTTGTCGCAGGGTTCGGCGACAGGCCTGCGACGCAACTGTCTCCTTCCCTATTGGTTTCAATGCAAGTGCGCACACGGCGACAAAATAGTCGCCGGTCGGTTGTCATTTTGACAGTTATCACTGACCTGGCCTGGGCGTACGTATGTTATTAGTCGAAAAAAAAATATAATTTTTTAAATGCAGATTGTTGAAGACGACATTGATATCTGTCGTTTAATTGAAGAAGTAGAGGAAAGACCGATTTTATATGACAAGAATTTAAAAGAATATTCCGACAATATTGAGGAAAAACGATGCCGGGTTGTAAAATTCTAACCAGTTCATCAAAACTTTTAAACACTCATTCTGAAGTACCAAAAAACTATTTTGGATAGGCTCTCAATTTCATGAAAAAAGAAAAAGTTGCGTCTGTAGTATCCAAAGATTATAGAATTAAGCTCGGAACACACTACGCGGACGTCCGTCGTAAATCGACCGCGGACGGGAATCTGGACAATGAAATTACACATAAAGCTAGGAACACACTACGCGGACGTCCGTCGTGAATCGACCGCGGACGGGAATCTGGACAATGGAAATACACATAACCGTGCAAACTATCGGTCGACGGACGTGGACGTGGCCTTGAGCGCATGGACGTCCGTTCGAAATCTGGCTCGCTGGATGTTTTGTTCCGTGCACACTGTTCGGTCGCGGTCGCGGTCGTTTAAAGCTAGGAACATACTACGCGGACGTCCGTCGTAAATCGACCGCGACTGCGACCGAACAGTGTGCACGGAACAAAACATCCAGCGAGCCAGATTTCGAACGGACGTCCATGCGCTCAAGGCCACGTCCACGTCCGTCGACCGATAGTTTGCACGGTTAAGTGTATATTCATTGTCCAGATCCCCGTCCGCGGTCGATTTACGACGGACGTCCGCGTAGTGTGTTCCTAGCTTTACGACGGACGTCCGCGTAGTATGTTCCTAGCTTTAGTCTATGGTAATATCTTCTTAAGGGCCCCCACAGACGGGAGACAAAACTGTTTTGTCTCCGTCGCTCGGTCTATGGGCTAGTATGAAGGTGCGCACACGAGGCGACGCAACTTTTCATACAAATACGAAAGTCGCCGAGCAACTTTGTCGCCCGTGTGCGCGCACCCTAATAGTCTGTGGTTGCGTCGCTGTCGTTCCCGTGTGCGCACCTTGGAAATGAAATTGTCGCAAGGGGTGACGACAGAGACAAAAAAGTCGCCGAGCAACTGTTGCATGCGTGTGCGCGGGCCCTTAGACGCACGACAGAGACAAAAAATGTCACCGTGCAACTGTTGCATCCGTGTGCGCGGAGCGTTAGTCAAGCAGACCTAAGTTGAAGTCAGGTACGCCTGTCTGTTAGCATTATTAAACCTTGAACTGGCAACACTTACTCTGTCATGGCATGTGTAATTTTGTGTCACACGAGACGAGAGACGACTCCGACTCCGACCCGGTCTTACAACGGTTATACAACGGCATTCTGTTCTGTGCGTTTTCCTTTGTTACTTTTGCTTTGTTTTGTATTGGCATGGTGATTTTAATGCGCCTAAAAACTTTCGGTTTCTCTAGAGATTAACCTCTAAATGGTATATTTTATTTGAGATCTCACTTTTATCACAAGTTTAGAACGTATTTTATTCTTCGGAAATGGTGGGCCTTCATGCCAAATACACTATTTAATTAGCTTGTTGTTGCTGATATGATATCCGGTTTAGTTTTTTGGTTCTCTTCTTTTAAAATTGTACTGAAGTAACCCTACTGCCAGTAGTTGATTACAGTGAATCTTTTTAATGTTTAATAGGGTGATTTGTAGTACAGTGCATCAAATAGTTCTACATGTGTGTACAGTAACGTGTCAGTCAAACCATGGGTTATTTCCTTATTTAGATAACTCGGCAGGAGTACACTTTGGTCATTAAATGGTCATGATGTGTTTTCATTGAGAATTACAACAAAAATAATTACTATGATTATACTAACTTTATCTAACAATAGAGAAACATGTTTTTCAATCAATATGCTCCTGGGTCTAGTACTTGACAAATGTTAAACTCTAATTTATAAGTAAAATGAAGAAACTATTTGTTTTCACTAACAATTAACATGATTAGTTCCTCCGGTTAGTGATGAATCCATCATTGGGTGAAGGCCTCCTATGTAATCTATTTTTTATCATTAATGCACATGATTCTTTCATTGCTATTTGTCAGGATGTCAGATTTGCTGGTATTGATTTCCAATCCTACCTTTGAGACCAAAAAAGGTCTAGAGATGTCAATATTAATTCTTGGTCTTTTGGTGTCTTGGCTAGTATGACAATATCGTCAGGTAATCTTAAATGGTTCAGTTCAGATATTTATTCTCTCAAATCCCTTTTTTATCAGTCAAGCGGAATGTATTTTCTAATGCTATATTAAAAAACTTAAGCAAAAAGGGGGAAAATAATGAAACAATAATTAATATAACATGGATATAAATATTCTATAAGTTTTTTTAAGTTTTTTTTTTTAGTTTATCACTGGCCTTGCAAGCAGATTCTTGTCTTTCAGTTACTTAATTATTTTACCCGTGATCTATTTTGTTTCTGAAACCAGTCTCCTTGTCCATGACAAGCGCAGAGATTGGCCTGTCAGCCACATTTGTCAGCGGGACTTGTTTTCTGTATGATAGTTGTCTGTATATTTTTGTTTAAACACTAATTCACAAGAAAAACAGAGTTTGTCTTTAGCTTCAGCATATACAGCTATACACCTGTCAATCCTGTCATACACTTTTTAGAATATGTAAAGTTTTGTCTTTGTGATATTCACCTGTATTTTTTAATAGAAGCAAGCGGTCTGCCATGGATGGTTACTAAATCAGCTCAAAGTACTAACACGTAAAATAAGAAATACTGAACAGGAAAAAAAAAGTCATAAAAAGAAAACCCCGTCCAGCCAGTCTTCATGCGGCTTGAACGTGTGGCAGGTCGGGTCGTTAGTTACTTCTTGCTTTGTTCGATATGTAGGTACAATTAAATGTGTTTTGGTGAAATTTTATTAAATTGGTAACCAATAGCTACTGGAAGTGTACGACTGGAGGTGTGCCAGGTCGGGTCGTTAGTTACTTCTTGCTGTGTTAGAAATGTACAATTAAATGTATTTTGGTGAAATTTTATTAAATTGGTAACTAATAGCGACTGGAAGTGTACTCGAAGGTGTAGCAGGTCGGGTCCTTAGTTTTTTTTTAAATATTTATGATCTTTTTTTTAAGATAAACTTTCGCAAATAATTATTTAAGAAAGTGATAAAAAGACATCAAAAATTATAAACTAATAAGTTATAAACCAAGTAAATTAACTTAAATCTAAATATAGCCTAAATTAAAACTAAAATAAAAATTCCCCCTTCGACAATGTTCCGTAGATGCTGGCAGCATTACCTCGCTGAATCGCTACGCTTATGCGCTGAGCGAGGAAGCTGCCAGCTCTACGGTCCCCAGTGGCATCAATAATTTTTTTAGACAGCGCTCCGTGAAAATTCTTGGCACTTGGACCCCACGGACCAAGAGTTTCAACGCCAAAAGCAACAGACGATCTCAGGCTACGTGGGTCTGCCGTTGAGGCCCTCCCGATCCAACCATACCATATTTAAGTTGATTACCCTCTCCATTATCCTTTTGCATAGTAATTGAATATGTTCCTGCTCTCATGGGCCCTTATGCATTCTATTGAGATGCCTGTGGATATTCCTCGACTTTGTGGAATACCCACAGAACACGCATTGCTGGTATTGCATCCATCCTCTCCCTCTGGACACCGGTAATGGTTGGGCCTCTGGCCAGTAGCTCCCTCTCCCTCCACCTCCTAGTGCGCGGAGAGTCGCCGGCCGCCGACGCTGTGGCGTCCGACTCGGACTCGGGGTCTCTTCTTGGGGAGGGAACCCATGAGCTTCCCGAGTCCTGGTACGGATCCTCCAACTCCTCCCCCACCCCGTCACTGCCATTGTATTCGGTTGCGGTTCGATGGGCTACGCCCTGGAGTTCCTCTTCTCTAAGAGAAGAGGGTCCAGCCACGCTCGTAGTCGGCTCCACCGGGATCCCTCCCACCGATTCCACCGGTCTCGGCGAGTTTTCATCGGACGAGGACAAAGAAGAAGAGCCAGAACTTTCCCCAGAAGACGGGTTTCGTCCACTTGGGGTCTCATGGTGTAGACTCGTCGGTGGGGACACCACTGGCCTCCCGGCTGGTTGTTCGGTACATGTATCTCTAAGAATTGAAACAACGTTTTCGGCCATAATGAATATATTTCTCTTTCAGCTTAGGCTAACCTAATCCTATTTCTATCTCTTTCGTTCAGTCATTCATTCATCCCTTTCTTTCTAATGTATATTCAAGCATGCTGTCTCTTTCATTCAATACGTTTCGTTTTTCACAGTAGGTAATGAATCTTACATATCAGTGATCGGACCTTCTCCCAGTGGTGTCTGAGTGCTCCTCTCTTCGTCCGCCTGATCCATTTCATCCTGATTCATGTTCGGGCTGCCGGGTTGAGCAGCCGATAAATCAAGCTCTGTTGTTCTTGCTTACGGCTTCGCAGCACGCTGATCTCCGCCTGCTGCGCCGTTATAACCGCGACGATAAGTCTCCTGAGCTCCCAAAACTCCGGCTCACAGGCGCTGCACACCATTTTCTGCAACAAACTAGCGTTCAGATTTTGTATTAGCTAGGATACAGGCTGCCCACTACACTACACTACGCTTATTCAGTCCTTGTGGTCTTGCCTTAACATACAACAACAAATCTCCAGGTCACCACTAATCCCGTGCCCTAGTGTCCTACGGCCACTATTGCTACCGGCCTGTTTGATTTCCGATTCTCTGAGCCTCTTACTGTAGCCTGGCTTGGTTCCTACTTAGCCTAGCTCCGTTGGCCAGCGCAGCCTTCCGCATAACCATCCTCGCATATCTCCAAAAAGCTAGTCGGGTATCCTCGCTCTCGACCAAGTCACCGAGATTACTCGGGCTAATGGTCCTTCCCATGTTGTGTTCGCACTCCAGTCTTAGGTAGTCCTAGGGCATTCTACTAATATGTGTGCAACTGTTTCCACCACTGTGTCGTGGCTAAGATGGTTGTCGTACACTAGTTCCGATTGGATGTTGTCCCAGGCTCTTTGTGACCCCAGATTTTAGGAAAGTCTTTACCCGGACAGGCAATAGACCAGGCGTTTTTGGCTTCCGTTAAGCCAGCAGTCTCAAAGTTTGACGGGGAAGCCCGCAGAATCTTACCTATGAGAACTGTTGTGATATGTACAGAAGATAAAAACGCCGGTGCGGATATACACGAGATCTTGCGTACCCCTAAGCCGCCGTACCGGATTGGCAGAGACACTTGGGCCCACGATTCTTCAGTCAGCTGTAAATTTAAAATTGATTCCAAATTTGTTTTAGTCATGATATCTACCGGTGTCAATAAATTTTGGAATGTTGAGAATGAACAACAGCGGAGTACATACGTCAATTTTGGCACGAAGAGACAGAACTTCATGATTGTTATGGCAAAATGCGGGCTAATTTCAAGCAGTCGACTCTCGAACATTTTAAATTTAAGAATTGAAACCGAAATATATTCCTGGAAGGATTCCTCGTAAATTGGGGACCCCAAGAGGTGAAGTGAGCTTTTGTCTACCACCTACGCCCGGCATGATATTCTCGAACTTTGGTTTAACATATTCCTGGAAAAGAGATTCATTCCTAATAAAAAGTTCGCACTTTGCAAAATTTAGATCTAATCTAATCATAATATGAAATTTTGATCCTTAGTTACTTCTTGCTTTGTTCGAAATGTACAATTGAACGTATGTTGGTGAAATTTTATTGAATTGGTAACTAATAGCAACTGGAAGTGTACTCAAAGGTGTGGCAGGTCGGGTCGTTAGTCACTTCTTGCTTTGTTAGTAATGTATAATTAAATGTATTTTGGTGAAATTTTATTAAATTGGTAATTAATAGCGACTGGAAGTGTACTCAAAGGTGTGGCAGGTGTCGGGTCCTTAGTTACTTCTTGCTTTGTTCGAAATGTACAATTAAATGTGTTTTGGTGAAATTTTATTAAATTGGTTACCAATAGCGACTGGAAGTGTACGACTGGAGGTGTGGCAGGTCGGGTCGTTAGTTACTTCTTGCCATGTTCGAAATGTACAATTATATGTGTTTTGGTGAAATTTTATTAAATTGGTAACTAATAGCGACTGAAATATGCACTAAAAAGCGTAGCAGGTCGGGTCGTTGGTTACTTCTTGCTTAGTTCGAAATGTGTTTCCGAATATCTGTTCTAATTGTATACATTAATTTTTAAATTATCAGCATCACTAATTAAATGTTTCTTATTTTTTAAATAAAATGGAGTACGAGTAGGTATTCCTGACTTTCATCTAAGTCAATTCTTATATTTATATGACCAATTTGCTATAATTCTTCAACTTCAAAACAGGTTTCGAGATCCTACTTTTCTGTACTAATGAAATATATTTGATCAAGTATTATAGCTCAGTTTATGTAGGTATTCTTAGTTTCTGGTCCGCGTTAAGTTATCCCTCACTTGAAATATTGCATATTTCATTAAAAAAATGTTCTATTGATTTCTCGGGTAGCTACATCGACCGGCGCGGGCTGCGATGAATGTGTTGGAGTAGGCTGAGCTATATAGGGTCAGTATTCGCAAGTCTTATTTTAGGAGGAAGAGTCCTTAGAGTTCGCGAACTTCTATTAAATGCGTCTTACATGTTTTTCTATTGTCGACCTCATTAGGAACAGCCAAATTTTTTGAGTGAAAATTACAGGTTTTATAGATTTAAACCTTAGCATCTGAGAACGTTGCACAATTTTGTTCAGTGGACATGTGAAATTATCTAGAATATTTTTTTAACACATACCTTAGGATGTCCCTTATATGGGCAAAAAATTTTTTTTTTTTTTTTTGGCACGCATACCTCTCAATATTATTATAAATGCTAAAAAAAACAGACCTGCAAAATTTCAACACTGTGATTACGGTAACCCGTGCCGACTTGGCTTCAAAGTTCGAAGTATTTTTTAGTAGGCAAATGAATACTAAGAATTCAAACGTACTCCCAAATTACTAAATTAAATAGGAAAATAAGTAAAAACAAACATACAAATAAGTTTTATTACAATTATTTGGGATACATTTTTCGCAGAGTAGCTTTTTTACAATCAGGATATAGCTTTCTGTGTTCCTGAACACATTGTAATAAAAATTGTTTCTGCTCTTCATCCGCCGTAATTAATCCATGAAAATCTTGCATCAGCTTAACAGCCCTTTCTGCTGTGTCGTTGACTATGTACATGTTTCCAACATACACGATATGGATTGGGCTTGCAAGTAATGACTCACTCACCGTACACCCATTCAAATAGGAATATCCTCAAAGAAAACCACAGCAAGGCCTTCATTAATCATCACTCCTTCCCTTCTAGGCATGATCTCGACGTATCCAATTATATTCTTATCTTTTGACATGGCAACGGCACTCGCACCCCCTACATTACTCATTGTCAAACCTTCAGCATAACCATCACTCATCATACCCACAGCATTGAATAGCTGGTTCTTCGCTTTCTCAACATCTTTTGAGATTGTAACATCGGATAATTCATAGAAAGCGATATGTTGTACGCTCAACTGCTTGCATTTGTTTATGACTTTGCGGTATCTTGTCTCAGTTGCATTCCTGACTCTAGCCTCCTCATCTTTCGGATATCCACTCGCACCTTGCTCACCTTCAGTGAGATGCTTCAGCGCGTCAACATTAAAGTCCCGATTAAATGAGTTAGGATCAGTTCCCTTCTCCTTCTTACTCTTCTGCTCTTGCTTCTTTCCAATTTCCTTGCGTCTTGCACCAGTACTCTTTTCCTCCCGTACTTGTGCTCTGGGACGTCTTTGCAACTTTTCGGGACTTTCGATAAACAATTGCTTGAGAGCTTCTAAATCATCCTCAAAGTTAGTACGATATCCAACTGGACCAGTAACAGTTTCAATATGACTGACACTGATTCTTCTAACGTATCCTTCTTTATCCACGCCGCTAGCAAATGGATTTTTATAATCAGTGCTATACGGGTGCGGTGTAAAGAAGCCGGCATAGCTAGTGCTCTTCTTGTCCAAATCGAATAACACACGAGAATTAATGAGCGGTAAGTATCTACCCGCTCCTCTATAGAAAACAACACGGTTTACAAGATCGGAAGTGAGAGAAACATTTTCGTTGGTCTGAAACGAAGCGAAAAATTCCTCTCCGCGGGGGTCTATTTTATAGCTCGTCACAAAGAGATTTTCACCTCCACGAGCGATAGAGAGTAGTTAGCAAAATGCATGAGAATTTGTTGCATTTTGATGTCTCTTGGTTTTCCTTAACAATCTCGATGTGATCATTCAACTTTGGTATTTCAATTGTTTGACCTGTCTCACAATCATTTAATATAGGATTTTGAGCTCTTTCTTGAGATTCGCTCGTATCAGTGGCTTTAACGTCTCCTTGAACTGAAGGTGGACACTCCAGTTCTAAAGGATACAGGTGTCCGATAGACCGAATGAAGATATTGTCTCCTACCTTAACATGTGCTACTCTACAGAATCCATCCGCACTTCTTATAAGTTGGACAATCTTGCCAACCCGCCAGTTGTTTCTGTTGTTGTTTTCACCTTTTATCTCGAGCTCCGGTATAGGGGTTTATCATTTAAACCACTGCTTCCATCTACATTTGCTTTATTACATTGATTGTTTCAATTACAGTGCCAATTAATAATCAGGAATATAACATCAATTAATCATCTACTATCAGTAGTCACAATCCGTACGAAAACTCTTATAACCTAAAAAGTGAAGTGCCGCCAAATCTGACGTTTACTGTTGACATTCGTTAAGCCCATGCACAGATCCCGAGCGATGATTTGCATTCTATTCCCCGGTTAGTGATGGGTGCACTGCAGTGGGACTAAAAAACTTTAGCAGGTCTCGAACAAGTGATCCAAAGCACAGTATAATAAAGAGTACTATCGTATCCAAAGACACCAATTCAATTCAATTCAAAAAAATTATTTCAGGTAAAACCCATAGTAAAAGAATACAATTAAATACAATAAAAGCAACAGAATTTAAGCATTAAAAATCGTCAATAAAAATTAAAAATATTAAAAATAAAAATAAAATTCAAAACATTAAATAAAAGTTAAAAAACATAAAAATTAAAATTATTCAATCTATTCCGAATTGGTCTGTAGACTGAATTTACGGGAAAATCCTAGGTGTCGCCGCACTCCGAGTTTTTACACTTAGCGGTCAGAACAAGTTTTACTCGGCGCGTGCGGAACTAAATTAACGATTAACGGACTCGAAGAAATTTAACGGAAGTTAACGAATCCGTTAACATTTTTTAAAGTTAACTTAAAAGTTAATCCGTTAACCAAAATGTTAACTTCGTTAATTAACGATTAACGGATTAACGAGTTAATGCCCAGCTCTGTCTACAACATACTACACTATTATCGAAAACAATTAACTTAAGAAAGGAAATGTGTAGATTTTTGTAAAGTGTGTCATTACTTTTGTGCCAACCCAATATTATAACGGCGAGACATTTGATACTTTTGACAGTGCTGAGTGACAAGCGGTGGGGAACGAGCCAATAGGAAAAGACTTAAACATCAATACCAAAGTGAACCCCAAGGTCATCGCCTCATCGCTACGTGTGGCTACGTCCACATTTCGTTCTTCGTAGATGAACGCCCGTGGTTACCTATTATTTCGCTTGATTGTTATTTTATTTGATTGGCGAGAAATAATAGGCTTTTTTATTTTATTTTATACAATACACTTATGAAAAAAACAATTAAGTATAAAGTTTTGAAAGTACATACGCTTTTACCGTTTAGATTGAGTGATAATTATGGAACAGAATTCGCTCTCGCTTTGTTCGCGATCATTTTCATTCTGGAGTACTGTAAATAACTTATTATATCAGATCGCTCAAATAGTGTAATTTTTCACGATTTTATTTTAGTCTGCGATAAGCTTCCCATTAGTACTAAATCCATTGACATAGCGTCAAAAAATGGTGTTGAGAATACGACTCGAGAAGAGTAGGTACATTACAACCTGTCTTCCTTATATTACTGTTCAGAAATATGGGACTCTAATTAAGTAGTATCAAAAAATATTTTCTAGTTTTTGATTCACTTTGAAAACGAAATAAAAGCTTTAACTTAAAAAACCTTATTTTATTTCATGTATTCATTTATACTCTGCTGCTGGTTTTTGAGTGTTGTTTCCGTTTTTTGCGGGGTGCGCTCACATCATCCTCACTGGAAATCGAAAATGTATAATATGAACGACGTCGCGGGTAATCAGAAAATGTGCGATCTTACACACTGTCATTAGATGAATAATCTTCACGGTAAGTCAAGTTGCTAGGATCTTCTTTACAAGGTGTTGGTCAGATTTTGGAACATTTTTACAGTTCGTGCGTTCATTTCTGTAACCAAAATGAAATGTACGTATGTATCATGTTATATTCTGAAGAAACGCATGCTTTCGTAAAAACCAGTGTAGTTTGTAGGGGAGAGCGGGGTTCAACGTGCCGATTTTAAGAAAACGAGACATATTTCGCATTAAACTGAAAGATATACTTATACTATGTAACGTAGATCATGTAAAATTTTATGTAGTTTTTGTACCCATATGCTATTTTTAGGTAAATTTCATACAAATTATTTTATGGCCAATTTTATACGAAAAGTCAGAGGAGCACAATTTACCCCATCGTGGGGCGACTTGTGCCGGTAGTCGGGCAAGTTGTGCCGCTTCTCCTTAAAGTATGTAAAAACCGATAAATCCATGTGCAAAGGAACAAAACAAAACAATAACTCGGAAATACAATTTAATCATCAACATGGTAACAGTCTTATAGCTTAAATTAGCATCTTATGTTTGACTTTTGTACTTTATAATGAGATCAATCAGTTACATATCTATTTGACTCAATAATTAAACATAAAACTTAATACTATGTATCTACTTTTATATCTACTTTAACAAAACAAGCATTTTTCTTGTTTTTAGATAAATATTTATCACAAACAATTCAGTTTTAAGTGAAAATCAACAAATAAACCATTTTTTTACCATTACCTAATCAGTCAGAGTCAGAGTAGTCTGAAAAGCAATTTGGGCAAGTATAAGTCACACAATTTTCGTCATGCACGCACTTTGAGTGTGACCACTTCTTACATATACTGCATTGAATCCATTGTTCTCCTGGTTGGGAGTTCGAATAAGAGTCACAACAAATAAGGCAATAGCACTCGTCGTCGTCTTCTTCATTTTCCTCTTGCAGAACTCTTCTTTTTGCAGTATTTTTTCCGGCTTTTGTTTTTGCTTTAGTTTGTTTTCCTTTTCCTTTCCCTTTCTTGCTTGTTGTAACCTTTTCAATCCTTTGTTTCTTGTTGGCCTGTTCTTCGGCTATTGCATTCTTTTCTGGGGTATCGGTAAGAATGGCGCTTTTCCTGACTCTCCGTTTGTTTCTTGCCATGGTCCGAGGTGGAGCTTTGGGTAACGGTCTGATGATTTCTGGTGTGAAGGGGGGATCTTTAGACGTACCTGGCTGAGGATCGTCATTGCGAGCTGTAAATTCAGTGCCGGAAGTTTGAGCATCTTGATTGGAGCTTTCTTGAAAGGCATCCGGGGCGGTGTCTAGAACAGTTTCGTTAGCACTTTGTTGCAGTCCTGATGGGCCAGGTGCAGCTACTACATCTATGGATGGTTCTGGGCGATCGGTGACAAAAGACGGAGCAAAGTCTGCATCTGTAAATACATTGGGATCAAATGGCCAAACACCAGTTTTCTTAAAAGAGTTTGTGATGTTTACTGGTGTAGAAGCCAAAGACCAAGCATTCTTTACTATGCCAGGTATTTCATAAATTGATATCACTTTTCCGGGATTATTACGCATCCAGTTTTCCTGTGCTTTTGCACAATACGCTTTGAATGGGCCATTGATTCCAACATCGAGTGGTTGAAGTCGATGAGTGCAATGTGGCGGGAAAGATAGCATGACCACATGGTTTTCTTTAGCCTTCTCAATCACTGCGAGGTCGATATGGGACGCATGGTTATCTAGTAGCAAAAGCACAGGCTCTGTAGCGGTAGGCTTTGTATATTTTATAAAATGATCTAAATAGATCAAAAATTCCGTGCTTGTCATCCAGCCAGAACTGTTGCCAGCACCAATGCACTCCATGGGCCCGTCCCTAATAAATATATCTTTAAATTTCAGGCGCGGGAAAATAAACATTGGTGGTATGCTGCTTCCTATTGCACTAACTGCCAGTTCCACAGTTACTAGTGTACCACGCTCAGCTGACACGATGGCACCAACTTGCTTCACTCCCTTTGCAGCTACAATTTTTTTTGGCTTTAATACCGTTGTTACACCCGTTTCGTCCAAATTCCATATTCTCGACGGTGTAAAACTGTGTCTGAGAAGAACGTCACCAAGCTTATTGAAAAAATTGCCAACGTTATGCTTATTAAATGATGTTGCACGTCCCGCACTTGTAGCTTCAGGGGTCCTTATGGATAGGGAAGAATTTCTCTGCAGGAAACTTGTAAACCAGTCTTTACCAGCCATGCGGTTTTTGTGCCACGAAGGGGGAATATTTGGACGATTAAATTTTATAGCGCATTCGTAAGCAAACTTTTTTACCTGTTCAGGTAAAAGTCCAAAGTATATACTGGAACATCTTAACAAATATGAAGCTAATTCGGCCTCCTCTTCAGCATTAAACACCAACTTACGGGTGTACCCCACTGCAGGTGTTTCCCCAAGCTGTAATTTCTTTATATATCTTTGTAAAGTGGTATGACATATTTCCAGCTCACGGGCTACTGTCTTTAATTTTCTGCCGTCTTTTATAACTGCTTCAGCGGCTTTTTGAAGTAATTCCCGGGAAGTGGTACCCCTGTTAGTCTTCTTTTTGTAAACTCTCATCCTGACAACAATATAAATAATGATCAGAACTACACGGGGTTAGTTGTGCCGTAAACGGGGTTCGTATAAGCAGTTCGGACATATTTCCTTTGTAGTTATTGTTGCAAGTTTCGTCTCAGGTGTCATGCCTAGAAACTTCGAGCATCGAAATAACTCATGATTATAAGTGCAACAAGGGCACTTAAAATTGTTGCTTGATAATGCTTGATTATGGCAATTCATTTTAGGATAATTAAAGTTATACGAAATAATAGTATGCAAATTTCAATTATGCAGATTCATTGTTATGCGAAATAAGAATTATGCATGTTTAATATTATGCTTATTCAATCTTATGAACAATTATGTTATGCCAAATCTGTTATGCCAATTCAAATTATGCGAATTAATGATAGGCGAAATAGAGGGCTCGGACAAGTCGGATTTAAAGCAAGATGACTCGTATTTAGAAAAATCAGATTTGAGGCAAGAAGACTCATACAATGAATTAATGATTCAAATAGAAGATGTCAGAGGGCAGTGTGACATACTACATAAGCCAGCCTATATTGGATTCGTCAGCGAGTCCCGAGGTACAAATCAAAATGAGCACTTGAATTCCCCGGCAAGTGAGGCCGAGAGTGGCAACGCGCCTCTATGCTGGGCCTCGTTAGCATTGTGCTGCAATTCGTCTAGGAGAAGGAATACTCCAAAATATAACCCTGGGAGATGGGCCTCGTCAGCATTGTGCTGCAACCTATCTAGGAGAAGGAAAACTCTGAAATAAAACCCCCAATCCAAGGTGTAACTGTGGGTGTCCCTCTAGATTCCTAAGAACGTTTGTTCTATTATCACTTGGCCTAACCGTTTTGGCCTAATGGACATGTAACCTAATAATCTATTAGCTTAACATCAGACTTCGCATTGTGTAATGAAAGGCCTAACCTTTATTTTTCCTATTTATTATTACTATATTACTTTATTTGCTATAACATTTATGATCATAAAAACTTTTGATCTATACTATTATTTCATAACTTTTTTCGCCTCATATGTATTAGCCTAATATATAATGAGCATAATAATGCTTGCCCACATATTAATTGGTCTAAAATATGTTAGGCTTAATGATATGTGGCAGAACAACTAACTAATTTAAATTTGTGTGCAGAATTGTTGCCTTGCCGAATGTAAGGTGACCTGCGAAATTACATGGATAGAAAAATTGATTTATAAATTCACTATGCAATGCATAATATGTATTTTTTGCAGATCACTGTACAAACCTTAGCGGGACGTAAGCTGACTTTTGGTGAAAAAAAAAAAACAACAATAAATCATAATATATAAATATGTATTAATGAGTAACAAACCATGAAAATAAACATTCTTAATCATCGTTTAATACTTGCATAGAATTGTGTGCAAATTGTATTTATCACCTAATTTGTGATGTTCCATGGTTAATGTTAATGGCACCTTAAAGCGGAAGCAAATAACAAAAAAAAAATTCTTTAAGTACTTGAAAATTTAACACATGAGAAAAACAAAAATTAAATTAATTTTAAATTGACGGCAATAGCCTTCAATAGTTCACTTTTTGATGTGTATTCAGATTGATTATGTAGAATATTATCTAGTCTTCTGTTCTGGTCGTTTAACTTCTTTCTCTTTGATGGGGGTACATAAGCGCCATTATGATTTCTTTTTAATTTCTGCTGCCTGTTCGCACTCACCTGACCTGCAGGTTGGTGTTTTGGAAAATTTTTGATTTTTAACTTTAAACCAACAGTTTTCCTCGGGGTGGTAGCGAGTTCCTTTATTTTCAGCAGTGCAAATTGGGCATGGCTTTTTTTCTTCGATTTTTTTAGGTTTTATATTAGAAGATGCAGTATTCTTTTTATCATAATTGTTCCTCCCGACCATGTGCTCCAATTTACCTAATTCATTATATAAGTCTTCAGTCTGTTGTAAGGTTTCTCGATCGATCTTGTCCGCTACATAATTTGGCAGACCGAGTACTATAAGATCAACAAGTGTTCCAGTATCAACTGATTTTCTTATCTCCAGTAACAGATTCTCTTTCTTTAAGGCATACTCAAATAAAGAGCCTGTTTGGTATTTAAAGGTAAGAGCATATCTGGATTGAAAATCCACCAGATCCATTTGGCCGCGTCTGTTGAAATCATCTGATATCAAAGGCTTAACAACAATGCCTTTTTTGGGAAAATTTTTTTTTGACAAACAAGTTTTGCACAGGTTTAGAAATATGGTGATGGCAAATATGGGTACCACATACTTGTTTTTTAGAGCATGCATTAACTTGTCTCTACGTCCGTGCCCAGTGGAAATATGAGCTTCCATTATTACGTTATAATATTGCTCTGATGAGATTATCTGTACAACAGGATCTGAGAGATCCTGTCGCTTCGTGATCAACATTCTTTCATCTCCTACATTCATGACATCGTACTTCTTGGCGTGATAATAGTGTTTGTTAGATGGCCGCCGGCCTTGAGCTTTTATAGAAACATATTCGTCCAATAGTTTTATCACATTTTTTATTCTTAAGTTTGTCCTTCGAACTTCTTACTGTTGTCATTGTGGCCACTGTAATAGTTTTTTAACTGTAATGAAAATTCAACGAGATCTACAATAACCGGTGTTTCAGAGTTGTGCTGAAGATTCGACATTGTAATGAAAGTTTTTATCACTTTTAAGGATCATACAGGACACAGCCATGCACTTTTAAAACTTCGATTCGACCACTAAACTTCTTAATTCACTACACTGTTTGGTTAGTTGTCTTTTGTAATTTACTGAAAGTTATTATTATCAACTCGAAAGTCTAACAGATATTTAATCACCAAAATAACACAGAATTTACGTTGAAAGATAGCAATGAATTGAATATGGCGGCGCCCGGTGTAGGACGTTTAAACCAATCAGCGCTCGAAGTGCGTTCCTTCGCACGGCAGTTCACAATTTGACGGTTTTGCTTCGATAGATTATAATCTAACGAAAAATACTCCGTTAAATTGTGAACTGTACGTTACGGTTCACAATATTTCGTCAGTTCATAATCTCACTAGTGAGATTATAAACTAACGGTGTTTACAATTTTACGGTGACATATATATACCTGCTCTAAATATACTTGTCTTGATACTTCTCAAAAATATGTTTTCGCAGCTTGCGCTTGAATGTAAACTTAAATTCGGCTTGTCGTATATCAAGAGGCAAATCATTCCAGAGGCGTACTCAAGAAGCTTGTCATACCTACATTGACTCCTTTAGCTTTCCTCCATACCTTTTTTGTCATTATATTTTGCAACATCTAAGGCATACATTTTAGATTTAAGACCTACGAACTCTTAAAATTTTACCATTATTTTCATCTTTGAAAAATCCTTATCGTTTTTTAGCTATTAATTAATGGGAAATGGGAAATTACATTTTGCCTATGAGGTTAGCTAAGCCATATGCCTGCAAACACTGTGGCGAAAGTTTTAGAAACAAATCTATCTTAAGGAAATACATTCAGCAAGCACACTTGCCGTCAGCGCCAAAACAGTTTGCTTGTGATTTTTGTAGTTCTACATTCGAGAATTTAATGTTTTAGAGCATGAAAAAATCGAACATGATGTCACAAATTTCATGTGCGCTCATTGTGAGTATTCAACAATTTCCAAGAGAAGTTTGCGAGCTCATTTAAAAAGTCACTGCAGTTCCAAAAGTCTGATTAAAAGCGATTTACACAAACATCAAGCAATATACCCCGTAGACAAGAAGACACACAAACCTACACACCTAAGAATAAATAGAGTTGAACCTTATAAGTGTAGTTATTGTGACTACAGGTGCAGTGATAGATCAACACTAAGAACACATGAAAGCACACATACCGGAGAGAAGCGTTTTCAATGTAGCCACTGTGATTACAAATGTAGTCTGAAATCAAGCTTACAAAGACACCAAAACTTTGATTCTAATATCCGTTCTAACTGTATCTATGTTAACTCTTAATTATTATTAATGTATAAATAATAGGTATTCCTTTCGTCTCAGTCAATTCGTTGAATCACCCATTTATTTGCTATAATCGTTTCAATTTTAATGCTGTAACCTGTGTGTACCTGACACTACGTTTGATAGGCAAATGCAAACTGTTGTCTTGTTGATGGTGTAAAGCCATAATTAGGTCCCATTTTATATCTTTTCCCTCAGGAACATATACGTTTTTGTGGTTCCCAACAAATTTCCTTTAAGTTTTATCACATCGCAAGCATCTAGAAATACGGCAACTTCATTCCCATCACATGACATGGTTGAGGAAATGTCGTCTTCATGTTATATTTCAAAATTGCAACCTTATATATTACATGCAATTCAAATTAGTTTTACAACCATCAAATGTGCTTTACATTTCAAACAACAATCTCGACGCCTATGTCATGGCATTTTTAAAGAATGACTTTTATCATATTTGACTTCATTTCGTCAAACTATGTATAGCGTGCGTTGGGTTGGGATGAATGCAATTACTATTAAAATTGGATGAACCCTAATAATTGCATGGGCAAGCACATCTGTCTAAACTGCTTACGGTCTAGGCGCGACGGTATTCGTTACATGGATTCTTTGATCCAAGCTCGAGGGCTCGTTGGAATTGCGTTGCTAACCGCGAGCTAAAAGTTGTGCAATCCGTCCGGTCCAGGACTTTTCCAGTTCTGGGCCGTACGGATGGCACAACTTACGTCGTCGGGGCTGATGGTGATAGCCCCCATAGGCTCGATGTTCTCGCACTCACGTTCGACAACGGTCATCCACTCACCCTCAGTGTGCTCCGGCAGCCGCACGTCGGACACACGAGGGTCGGTTTCCTCCCACCTTCAGAACACCTTCCTTTGGTCGCTTTGGAAAAGACGATTCTGCTGGAATCGGTCCACACGCTTTCTGTAGCGGCGAATACGGCTTGCCCGTGCATAGACTTTCTGCTTCAGAAAGTCGATGCGCTCTGTGACATTGGCTAAATAGTCGCGGGGCCTGATGTCCGTCCCCGCAAACGCCTGGTTCACAAAGCGCATTACTCGGGGGTGATTGTTACCCCCCCTGAAGCAGATCAGCTTTGCAATGAGAGTCCTAAACGAGCTGATACGATTTATTATTATTAGGTTATACATTATTAGTGTATAATAACGGGTATTACCACCCCTAGCCCTACTGACACAACGTAAACGATTTGTCATCGATTTTATTAACTTTCTGATGTAATGATGTGATTCCCACTCCTCCAGCAAGACAATATTCAACTCGTCGACAGTGGCTGGAGCAGGATTCCGGGCCCGAACGTTACTCTTCAGATGGTCACACATGTGCTCAATGGGGTTGAGATCCGGGCTCATCGCTGGCCAGACCATGGTATCGATGCCCACCTCGCGAAGGTAGGCAGCGGTGACCCTTGCGGTATGACAAGGGGCATTGTCCTGCATTAGCATGAAGCCCTCATCAAAAGTACCGGCATAAAGGAACGACGTGGTCGTCTAAAATCTCCGTTATGTACCTGGTAGCAATCAATCCATCGCCACGACCACCGCCAGGAACAAAAACCAGCTCCGTCCGCGCATCGTACGAGATGCCGCCCCAGAACATGACTGGGCCACCTCCCTGTCGCAAGCCTCCTGGGTGTCAGGTTCACTGCCTTGAGTCTTCTTCTCATGTGCCCTTATCATATTTCGGATTAGATGCAATGGTGAACGACGTCGTCACTGAGCGAACAGTTAAACATAAAATGACAGGCATTTTAGTAACATCAAAACGTGTTTTGAGCCGATTCTTAAAAAAAAAGGAATGATTTCCTATTACAAGGTCAGCCTCTTGAGAGATCATTGGATTAAGATTGTTATCACAGCATCAGACTCAAGCCACGGTTTGGCACATCCATTGGACGGGTTCTAATTGCCATCGTCGTTGCATTGATGCACGGCCTCAAAGCTTTTATCATCACCAACTGAAATTCCAATTTTGACTTTCATTTCGCTTTTCTATTTCCCATTATATTTTTTGAACCAATGGTTCACGATCTACCTTTAGTATCTGTATCAAAACTAGAGATATCCAGCGTTAATGTCAGGAAATCTGTTTGATGAGAGAGTTTCCATTTTTTAAGCGGCTATTTTTATCGGTACTTTTGTCTCTGGTCCTGAATTTTTTCGCTACTCCATACATAATGAAGCAGAAAATAACTAAAGAACGGTCATAAATACCTAAATAACCTTTAATATTTGTATTGATTCGCATATGTATAATTGCTTTTCGATATTTTTACATACACGAATAGTTTAAGAGTGCTGATATTTCATAGATTTACTTATTCATTCCCGGTTCTGTGTTGTGCCTACAAATAAACAAGTTCGTAATTACACCTCATTGCGGATATTCTCTTACATGATCTTAGATCATTCATTACACTGTTAATACAAATATATTTTCACCAAGCAGTTAAAAGTATTCACTTTCTTCATATATATTAAGAACAAAAAAAAAGAACAAATTATCATTAGTTCATAACATAGAAAAAATTAAACCACAAGTGACGTCGCGGTGGCGGTGGGAGAAAGCTCCGCGCAAAACGTACATTTCTCAAGGCAAAGTAAGGTTTCCTTGATTTAATCCTTTTTATGCCTGTTTCCTTTGTGATTTCTCTGAATATTTTAATTTGAACCAAAAGGCGTTGGTGCGTCTTGCTTCGACGAGTAACTAGTCGGTATATCCTGAGACTATTGTTAAGGGGGTGGTTCAGATTGGGAAACATAGATTAATGGTGATGGAGCATGGTTGATAATAATGTCTAGGATAATAAATAATCCTACATTAGATAAGTATTTCCTGCATCTAATACGACAAATAAATCTCATGAAATTAAATGGTGGCTCTCTGCTGCGTCGTTTGTAGTTTACTTACCATTTCTATTAACACCATAATATCAGGTTGGTGCATAAGTTCTTAGACACTCAAACACATTTATTAAAAATAATTTTATTGTATTTCTCATCACGGAACAATGGTGTTCCGGACCTTTGGGAGGTGTGCGCGGGGCCGAAGCCAACGCTTAGAGGCCCTTTTGACACTTTAATGAAATGTAAGGGGGGGGTACACCGAGTGGGTGTTGCCCTTACCCGTATCATGGGACACACGCAGAGGCAACACCCGCCAGGGTGTAAGGCAGTGGCGGATTTGCAGTCCTAGCCGCTTTAGGCCCCAGGCCATGTGCCGCCCCTTTCTCAGCACCCATAATTGTTAACTAGATACAAAACTTAATTCATGAATTTAGTTTATTCCCACTTTTAATATTCGGAAAATTGTTAAATAAAACTCTAGTTTAATAGTAGGTATTAATATTTTCCGAGGTAACTGACATTTAAAACGGTTTTAGGTTTTGACTGCGCAAACAAGAAAACGATCTTTCTCCTGTACAGTTACTGACGGGTGTACACACATACATGCGAAGAGCAATATCTACGTTTGGGTAAATGGTTTGAAGACCTTCGGTTCGTAACCATTTCAACAAACTCACTGCACTCTTTCGCTCCTTATTTTTTAATGCTGCAGTGAGAACGAAAATGTAGACATTCTTCTATAAAATTGTCTTCTATGTCAGTAGAATAAATCATTTGCAACGCCTTGGCCTTATCCTCGACTTCTGAAATGCTTAGATTCTTCAAGTCGGTAATAAGGTAACATTTATTGTAGAGTAATTTATAGGCATGCCGGCGTCTTTTCAGTTCTTCAGTCAGTTTCAGATATATCCGGAGTCGAGTCAGTGATGAGAGAAAAATATTTTGCTGTTAATATCTCCCTTACAATTGTCTCCAAAACTTTGTTTCCTATTAGTCGAATGAATTCTTCGCAAGTTGTTGAAGAAAGAACTCGTAAATCCTGAGCCTGGATTTCCATAACGTGAAATGTGTTTGGCTAAGAACGGATCGAACTCGGCGATAAGCTCTAAAGACATCAAATAATTTCCATTGTGGATTGATCCAAATTTTTCGTCATGTCCTCTGAAAGGCAAACCACGTGATGCAAGTGCTTTTACGCATGCAACTACTCTTTTTAAAATGTTTTCCAGTAATTTATTTTTTCATCTAATTGCATTGTTAATGCGCGGTCAATGCGACCTAACACGTTGCTTCGTTCTTTCATATTCAGAATATAGCGTTGCGTCGCGAATGTCGTTACCAAATTAGTAAAACACTTAATCCGCTCACTGCAATTGCTATACGCACACTGTTGACAAAACTATCGCAAATCGCAGACACGAGTGTAAATAACAATAGGTAGGCTATATATTAAACTAAAAATACTTATCTTTTCTTTTCGGAAGCATCAGAAGGCTAGGCACCAGCTCCATGGTGGGCGGAAACGGCAGGCATATCACAAAGTTCACAAATCCAACAAATGTTTATGCAATAAATTATGCAACTGGTACGAATATTACTAGTATCAAAACAATCACAATCACAACTACAATTAATTAAGTTCCAAATCTCAAAGAAATCACAACAAGTCAATCAAAGCCCATCACTAAGTTATGAGAAACGAAAACGAATCCGTGGGTCAAGTGGTACTACTCGCTTAATCACATGGCACGGTTATGGGATAGGGCGCGGTCGCGCGTCTCTATTCATCCATGTCCCAAATCTTAATGCCCTCTGGGCACCTCAAGGAATGCTTGCTTACAACAAATATCTAATTTCATTACGTACCACATCGGACCATATCCGCCCCGTCTCAAAGAACAAAGACATTACTGTGACAATTCCGCTAATGCTGTTAACGTAAACATTGGAACAGAAATGTGGGGCATCTCCACGGGCCTCAGCCACTATAAGGTAGGCGTCCACAGGCCCGCATCGCACGCATCGGATGCATCGCATCAAACGGATAAATTTTTCACAGTGCGTCCACTGTATTAGCAGCGTACGGATTACCGAAGGTAAGTACCAGCATACGGATTGACGATGCCAGTTCATTCGGATTTTCGTAGTGAGCGCACGTGTGGACTCTGGGAGAATGGAGGAAAGCGATGAAGAACAATTGGCCGTTGTAGGTTATTTTGTTTGTTAGCAGAAGAGGAAGAATTGGAAAAAAAGCTAAAAAAAGAAAACATAGTATTTGGATACACAACATATTCAAGAAGAGATCGGAACATGGAGAATATCACACCCTATTTCCTGATTTGTTGAACGATGACGCAAAGTTCTTCCAATATTTTCGCATGTCGCAAGATAAATTCATTTATCTTGTTGACATCCTGAAACCACATTTACTGAGACAGAATACTACATACAGGGAGGCTATAGGACCAAAAGAAAGGCTTGCTGTGTGTTTAAGGTATTTATTAAAATTAAACAGATTATGCATTATTTCTTATTAAAATGTAAATATTGACCGAGAATCTGAGTATGGTGTCGAAGCGATGGTTGTGATCTTGTTCATAGCAGGCGAAGTAAACATCGTTGTATTTGAACGAGTAGGTGCCGGAACCATTACATTTGAAACAATTCTCACTCTCTCTATTTCATTTGAACCAGATGCCGTAAGATTAGAATCAGAATATTCAGGATTGATTGGAGTTGTCGCAAGCCTCATCTCCACGTTGTTAATCATTTGAAACAATTGAGATTTGATTTGAATTTGGTCTTGTAAAGGAAAAGTCTTTACTGTTTTAGCCATAGTAATGACGTCGGGGGCTGAGGCAAGGCGGAAGATTTGAAATAGGAATGGTTTAGGGTGGATTGTGTGCTGGGTGGCGGTGGCGGCGGCGCATGTGGTGGCGGTGGTGGCGGCGGCAACATGGCGGACAGCTTCTGCCGTTTAATTGGCGGTCCTTGTATTCTAAATACATTTCTTCTGCACGCCGGAGGAGGACATGCGGAAGTCGACACCGAGGGCGACACTTGGTATGATTCTATCAGCGAAGCCAAAGCTGGGTCTTCCTCTGGCTCTAGAGAGACAGCCGCCGATGTCTCATTACTGTCGCCCTCCGTCTGTGTCGACTTCGCGACGAATTTTTTGCGGAACTGTTTCAAATTTATTCTCTGTTGCTGTACCGCCGATGTCACTTGTTTTTTGTCGACTTTGTTAAGGTCTTTAACCACCTTTACAAAGTCGTCTTTCTGGTGCCCCCCCAAAAAATACGCCGGGAAGACCTCGACGGCGCTTTAGACATATTCAATTATATCCTCCTCCGGAACTGGGGGCAAACTCGCCACCGCCATTCTGAGTAGTTGACGCTGCGGTCTGACAATTGCGTCAACTAACTCCGAAACCGCCACCTGTTTTTTCACTGACCTGTCTTTATAGGGGTTCCATTTGAACTCATACGCAGGATCGCATGATGGATACCCCACCATGCGATCCTGCACAAGGTAATTGCGGGCGGCCCCGATCACCCTGAATAAGAGTTCTGTCCTGCTGCCAGTAAACTTGTCATTATACTGAGTCTGAAAATAAGTAAACCGCAGGTACTCCGCAACATTGGGAGGCAGACGGATATTCTGGAATACTTGCGCCCCCAGCTCAAAGTCTTTTGGAATGGTGAACAGTCTTATTAATTTGGTGGGGTCGTCCTCTACGGCCCCCGTCAGTAGCGGCCGCACAAATGCCGCGTCATACCACTGGGGGTTGTCCTCTACCCAACAAGAGATGAGGTTTTCCAAACAATAAACGTCATTACATATCTCCCTGGTTAACAACCCCCTTTGCGTATAGACCGCCGCTTCCAGTTGAGCCACTAGTTTCGCCCTCGTGCGCTGTACCCAGTCTTTGAAATATCCCATTTCTACGAGGCAATGGTGACGAATCAGCATCGTCACCATAGGCGATGGAACCCTCCGCCTCCGAATTTAAGTCAAAGAATTGAGCGCCGGGGATATCGCTGCCATTATATTCTTGGACTATTTCTATTCGTAAATCCCCGGCACATTTTTGTGCCTCCACATATTGCCGCAACTGTCTAAGCCACGTCCGCGCTTTTTGCGCCAACTGGGGGCTATCGGGGTATCCCCCCGCCAGAACATAGGCAAAAAGTGATTGTTGTTCATCGTGGCACGGGATGAGGTGGCTTGTAGTTTCATATGCTTGTACATACGAGGCACTAGGGAATGCCGCCAGCTTTTTCATTCCGCTAAACGTCCCGTGCCGTGCCATGCCATTAAATACTTCTTGTATGTTACCAGGCGCCCCTCATTGGCAACAATCCTTTTATTGCTTTCAGGTCTAAAAGGACCGTTGAGTTCGGCAGCGCCGGGTCGATCGTTGCACCCGTATGCAATTGTACGAACTCAACAGCCGAACTGGAAAGGTTGAAGGATTTCTCCAACCTTTCCAGTACCGCCGTCGGCGGAGCTTTCAAGCCGTGCTCACAGCCGTAAAAATAAACCGCCTCAATGTTGGAATGTTTCCTTAACATCGCCCCTAGGCGAATGTTGAGGTTTGCCTTAAACTCCTCCCAATCGGACATGGCAATGGATATTTTTACCATTGTGCCGGTGACGTATAGGTTACCGCAATTTTTCTTCGTCACCGACCTCGGCGGAAGATCGGTCACGGCGGGCACCACGACTTCCTCGTAAAACAGTTTTTGATACTGTATGTTACATGGCTCTTTTGAAACCATGAGTAGCACCCTGACCACCTCAGAGTTAGACTCTAGCAAACGAAATTCGACCCACCTTTTATCAGAAATGCCGCTAATATTCGGATGTCGGGTGCGCAGCGCGTCCAACATTTTAATATTCCGGCATTCATAAAAAAGCGGTCATTCCCGAATACTTGAGTCTTAGTCCCAGGTTTAAGTAGGTCTAGGGTGCGGCCAATGACCACAAAAGAGTCAATGTCTGACCTTATATTAACTGCCGCCATGTGCCGCCATCAAAATAGGAATCGTTACTGGTTCCATTTTTAACGGTTCCAGTCACATACACACACACACGCACAAACACACACACAAACGCACACACACACGCTTACACACGCACACAGTTACACAAACAGCCAAAACACAACTTTAAAACAACAAATTAACAATAAACAACGAAAACACAACAAAAATAACAAAAAACTTTAACAAAAACTACTCCAACGACACTATAACAAATAACAATTAATTATAGCTTTCCTGAAAATTTCTAGAACCTCAGACAGCAATAAGTACATGAAACGAGTCATAACATTTTTTTGAAATCACCTATAAGGTAACCTCGGTTTGACAAAATGAACCATTAATCCCACTCTATCTCGGTAACGGTTAGTCGCACATATAAAAACGTATTTGACATAAAATGCATGGAATTACGAGTTCTTTACGACTAAAGAAGAAAAAACCGCATGTTCAGTTTTTCCGACCAAAATTTTCCAGAAAACTGAAAAAATTACCCATTTAGGTCCACTCTCTCTCGGTAACGGTAAGTCGCACAGGGAAACTTAATTGACATAAAATGTATAGAATTATGCATTCTTTACGACAACAGAAGAAAAAAAGTGAAAAACGCATTTTCAGTTTTTCCGATCCAAAATTTTCTAAGTGCCTGAAATAGTGAACATTAAGCCGCTCTACCTCGGTAACGGTAAGTCGCACAGGGAAACTTATTTGACATAAAATGTATAGAAAGATAATAATCCTTTATTTGGTCATTTCAAATTTCAAAATAAATACAATAAAAAAAAACTTAAATTAAAACTAAACCCAAAACCCATCCAATAAAAACAAAATAGATCGTTATCAGCAGCGCAGGCTTCGTCAAGTGGACATAAAACAAATCAGCTACAGGCTTTGTCGACTATGTACAAACGAAATAATCCGCAACAGGCTTTGTCAAACTTAAACACTAAATAACCTAGGGTATGGTGCCACCCCGGACCGCAGCTGGCCCAAAAGTTCCCATAACACTGGCCGCGTTGCCCCGTTGAACAGCCAGGGAAATTTGTTGGACCAGGTACGATCCGGAACGAGGATCCCAACCCCTGCTTCTAAGCCGCCGACCGCCGACCCAATTCCCACACAAACTCTTTAGCCTCCGCACCCCAAGGACCTGCAGTCTCAGTCAAGACAGAGTACTTTGAGTGCTTCTGCTTCGCAGCATATTCGGCAGCCGCACCAGCAGCACTGATGGTGTGACTCAGATGGGACGGTGCAAAGGTGCTAACGCACGTTGCGTCCCATAAGAGGCACCGACCTTTCTGCCAAGGAACCAACGTAAGACCATCTGGCTCTTGCCATCATCACGGCATAATCCCGGATGCTCCAGGACACAGGGTACATTGGCAGAAACCAAAGCCCTGCGGATAATCTCGTTTATCGCGTGGTGACGCGAAAAACGCCCCGCGCACCTCTGACAACTAAGGCCATGGTGACCGTCCTCCTGAACCATCGCAAACCTTCGACCCCAATCGTAAGGCAACTGCGATCCTCAAGGAATCATTATCCAGCATCGTGCTTAACTGGGGGGATGGCAGCGCGTGAAGCCCGCGCGTAAGGCCGCATCTAGGTGGGAGTCGGGAGCATGGCTTCACGCGCTGCCATCCCCCCGACTCCCACCTAGATGCGGCCTTGAGGCGCGCCATGTCCGAGCCGACTGCTTCACCCAGCAAATCCGCCACTACCCTCCTGCATAAGATGTCGTCCCAACCTCTTTGAGTGGCAGGATTTCTTGGCGGATCCGTCCCCTGACAAATAGACGACCACTTGCTAAATGCCTCCGCAGCAAAAGGTATCTGGGAATTGCCACCATAGTCAGATAATATCCGAGCGATAGAAATAGGTAACTAATGCAATGATATAGTAACATTTGATATCATAACATTTGGTATATATTTAATGGATCATTTGACATAACCATTGTTTGGTATAACCACAAAATATCTACTTCTATTTTGTATAATAATTATTTCGTATAACACTTATTTATAATAACCGTTTTATGGTATAACTATCTATTGGTATACGACTAGTATAATATAACAAACAGTAAAAATCATTTCATGAATTAATTTTATTATTTTTGAAGGGATCACAGTTCTAACCTAACCTAAAATGAGCATTAATTATAAATGCGAAAGTAACTCTGTCTGTCTGTCTGTCTGTCTGTCTGTTACGCTTTCCCGCTTAAACCACGCAACCGATTTTGATGAAATTTGGAACAGACAATCTTTAGACCCTGAGACAGAACATAGGCTACTTTTTATTTCGAAAAAAAGGGATGAAGGGGTTGAAAAAGAGGTTGAAAGTTTGTATGGGATTTCTTAATTTTAAATGATAAAACCATGAAACTTTATATTTTAGCACTTGATAAGAAATCATTAAACATATATTTAAAGTCACATACAGGTCGAACGCGATTAATTAACATTATTTTTACCTTTAAAATAAACATGGTGGGAAATAAACATTAACTAAAAGCGGGTAGATTATATTTATTTGTCTACCCCGAACATTTATATAAATTAATATCGGGTAGTTTTGTGTTGTTTACATCTCCGGTGACATTTTGCTGGGACGTCAGTCTTCCGCGACCACGGCCAGTGCAACCTGGCCGAAACGTTGGGAAAAAAGGTAAAAATAATGTTAATTAATCGCGTTCGACCTGTATGTGACTTTAAATATGTGTACAAAGCGCGAGAACTTAGATTAGATTAGATTTCTTTATTTCATGATAAAAATTACACTATAAATTTGCTACATGTCAAAATTATGTTTATCTTCTCATCATGATCGTCAAAAATTACATAATAAATTCCAAATAAAAATAATTGTGTCTCCCAAATGAGGATTGTCATTTACAAAGAAAGAAAATACACATGCCAAGCTAAATAAAATTAATAAATTAAGTTACAATATCATGAAAGTATCACGAAGCAAGAAAATATTATATAACAGAGAAATATAGGTATAATTATATCGTCGGTCATTAAAAATACAAATCCATGTACTCATTTACAGAGTACATGGGGTTATCTAACAAAAAGTTTCTCAATTTGCGCTTAAATGCTTCGTCACATGGCTCATTTCTCAGATCGGCAGGTAAGTGCTCATAGTAAGTACTTATTAAATAAGAATTATACAAATTGTTAGTATAGGTATTATTAGTTGTTATATGATTCAATAATTATATCAAATGATCGTTATTACGACTAAAATTATATCAAGAAAAGTTATATCGATCGATACGCACCCTGGTGTAAGGACTATTTGAGAGTTAATGGAACCTAAAATGAACTGGGCTATTATTGGATGAAAGTAGGGCTGCCATCTCGAATTTCGCCAAACCCGGACATTTGGCGTAAATCGCATTTTTTCCCCGGACGAGTCCGAAAATAATATTTTTAAAACACAAGACCTTTAATTTTCATTCATTTATTTTTTAATTTCAAACAATGTGTAATTTGCAATAAACAATAACAAAAACCAAACAACTTTTCTTACAAAAAAAATTGTTTCTTTTTAGGGTTATGTACCACAAAGGTACAAAAGGAACCATTATAATGCGACTCTGTCCGTCTGTCTGTCCGTCTTTCACACTACATATCTGGAGAACTACTTATGCTACTGATTTGAAACTTGGAATAGTTATGAACATTGTTAACCGCTATAAATTGAAAGTATGATTTTATTAATCAATATTAATTAAAGAAAATTGCCAACAAAAAGTGGAGCAAACTCTAAATCTCAAGTTACTAGGTCAAGTGAGAAAAAGCTCAAATTGTAACGTGTTGTTAAGTTTAGCAAAGAAAAATTGTGCTATTCATGCTAAATATTACAGGAAAAATAAAATTGTGTCTGTATCTTAGAAACTTTTTTTTTAATTGCCAAAAACTTTTCAACTTTTTATTTTGCCACCCTTGCGGATGTATATCGTATTTCAAAATTATACGAGATTTTTCGTAAAACATTATCTTTCAAATAAGGCAAAAACTGACGAAATCGGTTAATATTAAAAAGAAATTATCCCTGAAAAACAATCATACTATAGGTACAGGTCACGCAAAATACTTAGCGAATAGATGATGGCGCTATACACAATAATGCTCATTAGTACCTTTACTTCTTGTCAAGTCATTAGAGTTATATGAGATGAGATTATTTTAACCATTGAAAGTTTGTACGGATACGGAACCCTCGGTCGGTGGGCGAGTCCAATTCGCACTGGGCCGGTCTTTTATTGTGTAAACAGATATTAGTTAATCAGTCAACTTAAATTCGCTGATAAATTTATTTAAGTATTTACATGAAAAGTGTCCGGGTTTTCCCCGGACACTTCTTGACACCCCGCCCGGACGGCCTCCAAACTAGGACAAATCCGGGGAAACCCGGACGGATGGCAGCCCTAGATGAAAGTGATTGACTAAATACTGGGCTATGGGATAAAAACCGGACGCCTGCCTAATAAAACGGTATCCAATTTTATTTCTGGCAGACGGTGACTCGGTGATTTTATTTATTATTAAAGAAATATTAATCCACAATATAATGGCCGTCATGTTCAACGACATGTAACCATCTCTCTGGCAAAGACATTATGCTGTGTTCCCAAAAAGCAGGAGGCTTGTGGTCAAAACACTCGGCGATATCATCTTGGAGTTGTTCATAGTTTTCAAACTTCTTCTTCCTTAGATGTAACTTTAGAGCCCGAAACAGACAATAGTCTGACGGCGAAATATCAGGACTGTATGGAGGGTGAGGTACCACTGTCCAGTTCAGCTTTTCTAGAATATGGCGGACAGATTTCGCAGTATGTGGTCAAGCGCTGTCTTGAAGAAGTGTTCAGCTTTTCTAGAATATGGCGGACAGATTTCGCAGTATGTGGTCAAGCGCTGTCTTGAAGAAGTGATACAGACAGCCTTTTTGGACGCCGAGTCGCTATTTCGGAGGCTAACTTTTGCAGTTGCTTTCCATAAACAGTAGCGTTAATAGTCTGCTTCTCGCCCAACAGTTCCCAATAGAGAATGCCCTGTCAACCCCAGAAAACTGATAACATTATCTTTTCAATTATCTTTTCTTGTCCATGACGATCTGGCTTTGGTTCCGTTGACGCCCTTTCTCCGCGTGGAACCCAATAGGCCTGCCGCGTTTTATTGTTTAGTGAACTCAGGATGCGTCGACAGTCGACAGTGACAATGGATCTGAGAAAGTTTTGTCTGTGTGGTTGCAGGGGGAGACTCGCATATGGTCACGCGTGCTGCGCGCCTGTCTGTCAAAGCGTGAGCTGTTCACCGACTCAATGTTTTGTGGTAGCCCATTGCATGAAGGTCCCGAATTATAGTGGAATGGTCGTATCAAAAGTTCCTTCTCCAAGTCTCTGGTAGTCTCATCCGGATGTCTTTCCAAATGTGAGCGTAGAAGGCCCTCGTTGAAGAAAACTGGCCGACTGTGGAATGAGTAATAGTGCCTAGTCCAAACGCAGTGTTAATTTTTTCGGCCGTTGCTGATAGCGTCGATGATGGCGTCGGCTGATAGATTATGCTTGTAAAGCATGATCGCTCATAGTTGACGCGGTTCCATTTTGAACTACACTGAACAAGTCGGATCTCGCGCGCCCTGTTATAACCACTGGCGTAAAGCTCCTAGAAGATTCTGTTGAACCTCTAGATTATTCTAGCGTATAACCGAATTGAAACTTAGAAAAATTGCACCGAAACCCAAGTGTCCAAGGATTTGTGCACCAACTCAATAATTTCAAGTATTTGTCATAGTGTCATGTTGGGACCGGAGGACCGAAATTAAACGAGAAGCCGTCTGTTAAATACTACTTTGAGTGTGGGAGATTTTTATATTAAAGGAAAAAATGGAAAAATTTACGCTTCCGGCGGGACTTGAACCCGCACCATTTTTGCAATCCGTGCAATGCTCTTACCAATTGAGCTACGGAAGCCACGCCGGACTTCGCAACCCATACTAAATTAATTTAAGGAAAAAATGGAAAAATTTACGCGTAAATTTTTCCATTTTTTCCTTTAATATAAAAATGTTTAGAATCGTTAGCAGACGTTTCTGCTTAATAAAAATTAATTTATGTGTGGGAGCTTAATTAACTAGGTTACATTTGGTTAAGTGGAGGGGTTAAGCGTGGTTGGTGACTAGTCATGTGACAACCTAAATTCCATTGATACCATACATGGCTTTGCGAGCCTTGTATAGAAAAGAATCAGCCATCCATTACACCCATGTATGGGTCCTCTTACAATTTTTACCGACATAGTAATTAAGACTGCAAAGCGGGTTCTTCGTGTAAGATTCCACTATTCGTCACTATAAACACAGAACTGGCTCAGCAACGCACCATCAAGCCTTGCACTCAGTGTGGTGGTCTATCGGCAACTGCCGCCTCCCACTCCTCAGGTCCTGACGTCTGCGCTTGAGACAGGTTTTAGGAACATCAATACACTACACTTCGTGCTATTTATTATTATTTTACGAAGCGTTGCAGAAACAAAGTTCACTTCTTTTTGCGAAAAAAGACTCACTGACAGCCCGCCTTCGCGCCATTGGGGTTGCCAACATACAAAAATATATCAATCTTTGGGTAAATATATGAGATATTTAACATTGTCTTACAAATATTATATAAATAATTTGTGAAGTTATGAGATTCTTAACACAATATACCTAACATAAAGGATACCTAGTTATACCTATATTCCAATGGGTAGTTTTCATTTCAAGCTTCTTAATGGCATCTTCTTGTTTTTTACCAAAGGTGCTTGGGCTTATATTGTTACGTCACTTACAAATTTTCTCTCCTCCATCTCCTCCCTCCATATCAGCCATAGATCGCTTCTGTAGGCGACAGCACGAGGCTGGAACCCCTTCTTCGAAAAATAGGACAGGTTCTTGGATTCTAGAAAAAGCTTGATAAGGACGTTACACATTTTTTATTTCTAAATTACAATACTTGGCCCGACAATGGAGCGAGAGCGACCGAGGTTAGGTTAGGTAACCAAATGTTTAATGATTTACTAAATTAAGCTGACTGTATTATTCAATAAAATATATATAAAACAAAACTACGACAACGATAATTTAAATATGGAACGTGATACTACATACATTTCATATAGAAACTAACCTCACTACACAAGACAAGACAAGAGACGCCGTACCCAGCCAGGACATGCCTGCTCCGGACTAGCCGGCGTACCAGGGGGCGTAGTTTTGTGGGGAGTGACACGCTCAGGGATAGGGGGAGGATAGTCAATCAGCCGGCTATGCAGCCTTGAGCCAATATTGGAAGGTAGGAGGGGTAGGTTAAGTCATTAAAGGAGAGCGTTAGAAAATGAATATGTCTGTTCCTCGTTTCAGTTTCGATTAGCTAACTAACTTGTTTCGAGTTAGCTATATGCAATATAATCTTAGAATTCTGGCTGCTCGTCGATTCGATGGTCTACTTCTTCTTCTGATTCGCTGTCGGTCTCTTCTAGTGTATAAATTTCTCTTGCTGCTTTTACTAATTGGCTTTTGTCCTCTGCCATGTTGAGCCATTCGGAAGGATGTCTGGGGTAATATTAAGATAAGATAAGATAATATTTATTCCATAACAATTTTACAATTATGTCGGAAATGTAACATTATACTATTAATAAACTTTCTAATTACTAGAATATCTTACAACCTTATAATTAACATGCAATTTAACTATATTATACAGAATTAGGATATTAATTAATCTTATGTCAGTCAAATTTTGGTATACAGTAGGAACATTTAAAAAATACATTAAACATTACAAATAAAATCATTGACGTCGTAATAGCATTTACTAATCAATAAATCCCTTAACCGGCATTTAAAATTGGTCACATCGTGTATTGACTTGAGCTCGGTCGGGAGGCAGTTATATAGTTTTACTGCTTGATATAGTACGGAGTGGTGAACAACATTTAATTTTGGAGCTATTAAGTTATCCAAGTCCTTCCTACGTGTGTTCATTCTAGAGATTCTTTTTCCTCTGTCTCGTATCTATTTAAGTGTTTTACGACACCAGTTAGTAACACTAGAATGTAAAGACAGGGTACTGTAAGAATTTTGAGACGGATGAAGTGTTCTCTACATGACTGCCACCATGGGATGCGGACCATGATTCTAATGGCACGTTTTTGGGCTACAAACGCTTTATTTATATTATATTTGTAGCTTTGACCCCAAAACTTGATGCTATATCGCAACCGAGACTCTATTAATGCGTAATACACAGATGTCAGTTGCCTTAAAGTAACTTCCTCGCGTAAACTCCTTAGCGCATAACAAGCTGAACTAATGCCGTTTTCCAGTGAGCTAAGTTCTTCTCTCCAGTTAAGATCCCTATCTAAATATATACCGAGGAATTTGACACTGTCTTCATCGGCCACAACAGAACCTTCTAGGTTGACATGCAGGGACTCGCTATTCCTAGACGTAGTTCTGAACATCATACATTTAGTCTTGTTCATATTCAAAATTAGGTTATTGCTATTAAACCACGCCTGAAACCTTCTCAGTAATGCATTAACTTTATTGCTCAGTTCTTCTGTGTTAGTTGAGGAAACTATTGCGTTTGTGTCATCCGCAAAAACCACAACGCCAACATCGCCAAAACATTTATTAATGTAATCAATTAAATCATTGACAAATATTACAAAAAGAACAGGGCCAAGAATAGAGCCCTGCGGCACCCCTTTATTAATGTCAACTATTTGGGAATGATACACCCGTTGAGTACTTTCTTCTATCGATTTCATCTCTACTAGCATTTTCCTATTTGATAAGTACGACGAGAAAAGTTTTAGTATATTCCCACGTACGCCACAGTGTTCCAGCTTGTATAAGAGTATATCATGATCAACAGTGTCAAATGCAGACGTCAGATCAAGAAATATACCAGCAACCCTGAATTTCTCATTTAAATTAATAACTATATCATTAATAAGCCTCTCAATAGCATCACTGGTTCCTACATCATTTTGGTAGCCGTATTGACGTTCATTAATGATTTTATTGCGCTTTAAATGCTTAACAAGCCTAACTTTAATTAATTTCTCAAAAATTTTCGACAGGACTGGCAAGAGCGAAATTGGTCTGTAGTTTTTGGGATCACTCTTCAAACCTTTTTTATAAACCGGCACCACTTTGGCCACCTTTAACTGCTCAGGAAATACACCTTCCTCATAGCAGTTATTAAAAAATATTGACAATGGTACTGACATAATATCAATGTTATCTTTGATTACAGATATTGTTCCATGTCTTGCATCAGTGAATTTTCCCACGTGTAGATAGGTCTGCCTACTTTAAGTTTATTGGCTCTGTATCTATAGGCGGCCTCTAAGAGGTGGGGTTTAGGGCGTCCTAGGATGTGTCCTAGGTAGCACATTCGGAGGCATTTTATCCTCTTTGTGATTGTTTTGCCGTTGAGGATATCTCGAATCTTAGCTGGTTTCGGTGCTGTTCCTGACTTGTTTATCATGTCTCTTAAGATTATTCGCTCATAGCGTCTGAGTTTGGATCTATTGGCTTTAGTATAAGGGCTGCACACTTAAGCCCGTATGTGATGGTAGGTTCGATGACAATTTTATATAGTAGGAGTGTGATCTGCCATTGCATTCTAGATTCTTTGACGAATTTAGTAAGAATTTTAGCGTTTCGTAGAGCCTGTTTGCAACGTGTGTGAACTGTGTTATTTCTAGATAGCGTAGACGTGATGTATGTTCCTAGGTATCTAATTTCGTTCACTGGGGAGATTAGTGAGCTACCGAGGGTGACGAAGGTTCCCTGGTTTTGGTTTGTATTTAATGGGTCTCTCACTAGTAATTTAGTTTTAGTCTCATTCACTCTGAGGCCTACCGTTTCGAATAAGGATTTCGCTTTATCGTAAATGGTATGAAGCTGTTGCTGGCAATTAGAAATAATGATTACGTCGTCCGCAAATGCCAAAATGATAGGTAATTGTATTTCTTGGTCCTGGTTGAGCTTCACAAAGGGAAGCTCTTCTTCAAGGGTTATGAATACGTCATACATTAGTATCGTAAATAACCTGGGAGAAAGAGGGCACCCCTGTTTGACGCCTTTGCCTTTTTTAATCCACCTTGTTTGTTGCCCGAACCATTTTATACAGGTTAATTCGTTCATGGCCGCTTTGACTATTCTGTTGGTCATAGCTCTGTTTGTTCTACTCAATAGTATGTCCCTGAGGGCGTTTAGGTCCACGGTGTCGAAGGCTTTTTCCAGGTCGATTGATAGAACGTACGTTTTGTTGCCCGCTTTCCACTCTTCGTCCAAAACTCTCCGTAGGGTGAACATGTGGTCGTCTGTAGATCTGTTTTTCAGGAACGTTGCCTGGTAATTACCAAGTTCCTTGGTTGATTCGTCTAACTTTGCTAAAAGAAAGTTGGCGTATATTTTGTAGCCGGTAGTACAGATAGAGATGCGTCGGTAGTCGTCAATCGTTCTCGGATTAGATTTTTTTGGGAGGGGTACTTGGACTGACTGTGTCCAGGTGGCCGGCAAAACGTTTTTTGTCCAAGCCGTTTTTATATGTCCTAGAATCTCGGATTTTAGCTCCCAGGTGTTTGCCTTGTATAATTCCGTGACCACTTGATCGATGCCGGGGGAGGTACCGTTTCTCATTTGGCTGATGATCTTATCAATGTCCTCCATTGTGGGGTCCTCTCCTAGTTCTGATGGGTCCTCCTCGATGAGTCCGTCAATGAAAGGCCCCTCCATGTTGTCTAGTTCGTTTTCCCATTTTGACATTGGGATAAAAATGTTTTTGATTTGCCGTCTTTCTTTTTGTTTATGTCTTCTGTAGAAGTCGTAAGTGATCTTCATTCTCATCGATGGGTGTGTTTTGGCTAGCCCCCTGAAGAACGCTCTGCATTCTTTTTCGTCGTCTGCTGCTTCGATCTTTTCTAAACGACGCCTGGACTCTCTGAGATTGTTTCTAGCTGATGGGTCCTGTGGGTGTTGTTTACTTTGAAATTTTGCCTTTTGTAGATTTGTTAGTGCCTCTTTGCGTTCTGTGGAGTAGTTAGGTTGATATTTTAGGGTCTTATTAGCGGCAGTTTTCATAATGTTCATGATGTTGTCCCACGATAGTGGCATTGTTCTCTCCGCTCTGCTTTTCTCAGTTAGATCTATAAGGCAACCTTGGTATTCTTTAACTGTTGAGCTGTTTTGGAGCACTTCGTAATTAAGGGTCCTGTAGTTGAATTCGTCGGTTATCGTCTCGTTGGTTGTCTGATAAGAAACTTTCTTACGGGTTAAACCGTGTCTTTGTTTCAGATTACCCCATATCATTTTGTGATCAGATAAGTGTGTGTACTCCCCTGTGATAAAGTTAAATATGGGTCGACTTCTTGCGTCTGTCATTATATGGTCGATTTGAGACCTTTTCTCTCCTGACCTCCAAGTCAGTTTACAGCTTGTCCGTCCAAAAGAAGTTTCTAATCGGAATTTCTCCCTGCGAATCAGGTCTAATAAGATTTCCCCGTTGTCGTTAGTCTTTTCATGTAAGAGGTGAGGCCTATTAGTTTTTGATCCCGAAGTGCAGTTGTGTCTTTGAGGCCAATGTGAGCGTTCAAGTCTCCTAGGATGATAGGTGTTGCGTTCTTTGGTTTCTTATCTAACAGTTGTAGAAGGCGTGTTAGGTCATTGGCGGCGGCAGACGCTGCATTAGACCAGTGGGTTGTTATTGATAATAAATAGTGTGTGTCCGTTAGATGTGTCTATTGAGGCCACCATGTTGTTTGTGTTTTCTTTTGACCAGTTTAGCTTAAGCCCGGTGTTTTTTCTGATTAGTATGGCTACACCTCTTCTGTTGTTGTTTCCGCTAAGATTCCACGTGTAGTGTTTTGAGTCGAGTGTGCCAGATTTGAGATGTGTTTCTTGTAAGCATGCGATGTGGATTGACTTTTCTTCCAGTAGTGAGTCAATGTCACGTTTTTTAATTTGTGTCGCCGCGCCTCTTACGTTCCAAGTGGCCACGTTTATGTTTTCTACATCACGTTTATGGGTGGCAGGCCGCGGTTTGGTGCGGTAATTCTGTAGCCGGTCTTATCGGGTATATCTTCTGGGGTCCCAGTTCCAGCCGTAAGACTGAGATCGTTATGTGGTATGTTTCTCGTTAATACTCCTAGATGGCTTTCAAAACAGTCGTAGTGATTGCCACTAAAAATAAGGCCTATATTACCGACCGCGTCATGTGGTATGGTGGGAGAAAAGCATGCTGTTTCTTGTGGAGGGGATCCCTGAAATATTTTTACATTTATGCTATAGTAATCAGCCGCTGCAATTAGTATATCGGAACCACCCCATGTACCATCTAGGTATATAGAAACTAACCTCACTATCATCATCAAACTCTGCTGCCATTTTCTCCATAAAAAACATACACCGAAGCTTGACGTCCGTATCAGAACGTAGCTTACCTTCCGAATCCCGATTTCGCATGCTGTTAGGCCATTTAGAAGCCCTGAACTTTAGATATGCCTCGATATAAAAACTGGACTAGGACAAAGTTCCTGGAGTTATTACACAGTAACTACAAAACAGAACTAGACTTCGCGCATACGAAAATGTTCCTTTTTTAACATAGCAGCAATAAATTCCCATATTTACCAATACACACAATCCTATTCGCTACAGGAAAAAGAAGAGCGTGCAGTTGCACTTGTCACTCAAACTTCTGTCCACCCAAAAAAGTTTTGAGCTTAGGGAATAGGTGAAAGTCTGACGGTGCGAGATCAGGCGAATAAGGCGGATGGGGCAACAAATCGTACTTGAGTTCGTTGATTTTTGCCATAGCTTTAACACATGTGTGAACCCTGGCGTTGTCTTGATGAAAAATTATTTTTTTCTTGGATAAGCCTGGTCGTTTTTGCTGAATACTTTCATGAAGCTTATCTAAAAGATTTGCGTAGTATTCTCCATTTATAGTTTGACCTTTGGGAAGGTAATCTATCATTAAAATTCCATTTGCATCCCAAAAGACGGAAGCCATCACTTTTCCAGCTGACTTTACAGACATAGCCTTTTTAGGAGCTGAACACCCAGATTCTGTCCACTGTTTTGATTGGATTTTTGATTCTGGCGTGTAGTGGTGAACCCACGTTTCATCGGTTGTAACAAATCGACGCAAAAAATCTGCTTTATTCCCTTGAAAACGACTCAAACATTCCTTCGAATTTTGCACCCGAATTCTTTTTTGATCGTGTGTAAGCAATCGCGGCACCCAACGGGCGGATAACTTTTTCATGTTTAATTTTTCACTCAGGATATGATGTACCCGTTCTTTTGACATACCTGTAGTGTCAGCTATTTCAGATAGCTTTAATCGCCGATCGGCCAAAACCAAGTCATGTACTTTGGAGACCATTTCCGGACTCGTAACGGTTTTCGGCCGTCCAGGGCGGGCTTCGTCTTCGACACTTGTACGACCGCGTTTAAATTCAGCCACCCAGTTTTTTACGGTGGCGTAAGAAAATGCACATTCACCCAAAACATTCTTTAACTCTTCATGTATATCCATCCCCTTCATACCCTTCATATAAAGAAACTTTATCACAACTCTTTGTTCATTTTTGTCCATGTTGAAAACAAGCGACACAATAAATTTTCAAATAATAGAAAAATAATAAAATATCCGCGCCAACAAATTCAAATTTCGAACACAGATAGCCTACCTTCTGAATGAGGCCCCCGTGGATTCAGCTGGCTTACCAACCAGTTCTTATGGCATGCAGGTCGCATGCGGGCCCGTCTTATGGCTCCCTGTAATGTCTTCAAAGCAGAGCTTTCTTGTCCACGTTCACAATGTGACTTGCACTGATTTTATACTAATTTCAACTATTAATGCTGGAGAAAGGTGACTTTAAACTGTTTAATTGGCCAAACTTCTGATCAGCAGAAACGTCTGCAATCATTGAAGATGCGGGCGTCGTGAGTGCTGCCTCGCCATCTGGCTACCACGTCATTTATCCTCAGATGCGCATCACATGTAACCTGATAATGGAAATTTTAATTAGTGTCTATATTAATAGTTATCAATATTGTGTTATGCAAGTACCTACTTATAATTTCAAATAAATAAGGAAGTATTTCAAAAGAAATAACTAGCCATTTTAAGTATAAGAAATAATTGTAGGTATTCACCTGAATGTTCAGGGAATAATAGCCCTTTCTGTTAATATAATACTGGGCATCGTTGCCGCCGCATTTTTTAATTCTGACATGGGTGCAGTCAATGCACCCAATAATTGTCGGAAAATGCCATAACTCGTAAAACCGCCGGCAGGCATTCTCCCGCTCGGCTGCATTGGCGGGCATTCGTATATAGTGATCAGTGTTTGGCCAGTGCTCTGGCCACTGCCACACACACTCTGCTCACCGTCGGCTGCGAAAGCCCGTGCAGCTCTGCGGCATCGTCTTGGACCTGATAATTTTGTAGTTTTGTTAGTATTAAAAAGTTTTTAATACTTATGTTACATAGTACGTAAAATCATAAAGATACTTACTTCTTTACGCCCCCAACACCTGATAGCTGTAAGTACCTGCAGCTCTGGTGTCAGGCCGGCGCCTCTCCTGTCTTTGGCCAAATCCGCCTGAACTAGTTCCACTATAAAGTGGACGGTGCACTTTTCCAATCTATAGCGCCTTCTAAATTCCACATCGGGCAAATCCTTTAAAGGATCTGCCCTTTGTAAATGAACTTTGCGTCGCCTTGGTTGCGGCAGTTGGTTTATCAGGTTTATAACGTGAACCGCTTGAATTGACTGCATTTTTATCGTCGACTGAGACTAGTAAGGATATTTCTTTCTTAAATTCTAAAATCATTGACACGATCAACTTGTAATTTCAGCGGGCGATTTATTGTCCCGCCATTCCTGATTCATAATTATCTAATGTTGCAAGTGAAAAATATGTCTAATTTAAGACACATAAATTATTTGAATACAGCATACTTAATTATCATACTTAAATACCCATTTTTACATAAAACATTCAAATTAAATACGAGGATGCTTAAAAGCAAATACCGTCCTACATTAGCTCCTCGAACATGCATGATTTCGTGGCTGTCAAAAACCAGCTGATGTTAGGCGGCCATCTTGTGTTTTAAGCGCTAAAATCCCGTTAAAGTAGGGTCGGGGCACATTTTAAAATTTCGCGGATTTACACAACAGATGATGTACTGTTTAGCGCTAAAGTGCGTTTATGAATAACGTTTTTTGACAACCGCACATTAACAACGTTTTAAATAGGTTTTAGCTTTTTATGAATAAGGCCGTGAATGTTTATCGAATTTAAATGTACGCTATTGTTATTGAAACGTTACAAATCACGAAAAACCGTTATTGTCGTGTTATTTGTTCATCTGAAAAAAAAAAACATATTTAGAAAAAAAAACATGGTGCTTGATTCTTTCTTTCATAATTCTGAAAAAAAAAGCATTTGTTTTTTTTTTCAATTTTTTTTTTCTATTTGCAACCCTTGTAAAGGCGTCGATTGAAGGATACGCCGGTGGTCTGACCTTGACATGTGACCAAGTGCTTTATATTCGCGCATGAATTACTTGTATTTGGCCGCAAATACCGGATTCTTAGCCAGCCTGGCTTCCAATGAGAGGAGTCTGCGCATGGCAAGCGCTCTTGACTCGCCCAGCTTGGGTCTGTCTACCATGAGTGGAAGGCGGACCATTTATTGACCATTATCTAGACGTTGAGTTGAGGAAGAATACAATACGATCTTGTCGGGCTGTTTTAATTTTTCTAAAGCCTGAATTGCCTCCCTGAGAGGATCGTAGAACGCCTCTCGTGACCCTGTACTTCAGTGCTGCACTGAAGGCAGGCCCAAGACCCTATTGATGAAGGTGTCCAACAGCAGGCAGTTGACCTTTCAATAAACTCAGGGCGGCTGAATAATTCTGCCCATCCATGGGCAGATGTTGGATAATGGAGAGGGCCTCCCCTTGGAGTGACGACCGTAAATAATAATGCTTTTCCGCCTCTGTTATGTCTCTACTATCACAAGTAACATGAAAAGGTCATAGAACGACAGCCACTCCTGCAATGCTTCAAACTGCTGTACAGTTGTCGCTGAATACCGGCAACTGTACAGCAGGCAGATCCGCCTTACCTGGGGCTCCGCGTGAATTGGAGGATGACGGACCTGCTTCACCAGCCGACGCCTCGTCTAGCTGGATCAGCAGCCGGTTAACCTCGCTGAAGCACTGCTGATATTGGAGCAGCTCCACCTCCGCTAGTTCGGTCTCAAACGTTTGCAGCGTCTCGTACGCTTTGACGTATTCCCTATAAATGGCATCAAAGTGTCGTCTCGCTACGGACGCGACTGTGCTTCCCGGGCGCGCAGTCACCGTCCCGCTGTATCTGTCAACATTGATATTTTGCGCGGAGCTGCACTTTAACTGATTTGAGTGACATGATGATTCTAATTGATTAAAAGTGGCGATCTCAATTTATCCTACTATCCAACAAGTAATAACCTAATTTTATTATTTTTATTATTATTTCTTTTCTTCCGACACAATAGTTACATTGATAATACAGTTTACAAAATACCGCCAAACTGCAAAACAGTTTGTTGGCAGTTATGTTTGCTCTTGATTGATTACTGAGTAGGTACAAGTTGTGTCAAGTTATACATAATATCATGCAATGTTCAAATCATCATTAATAGCTATACTAATTAAGCATGCAACGTTAATTGTTTAAATTAATTCTAATTTTACGCTATAGGTACTGAATGACGCCTTCAGGGCCAGCAAAGATAGGTCCAATTATTATAGATTTCCAACTTTCCATACTAAGTTGACCCCTCTCTGCTGCTCCTATGGACAATTATTTATTAGATATTATTTGACACTTGTTTTAAAAGTATGTGTGCTTGTCTCTTGCATAAACAGTTTTTCTGGCAATACATTAAATAGTTTAGGTACCAAATACTGGAAAGTTCGCTCCCCATAATAATTAATGGGAGTAAAATTATCTAAAAATAATTTTGGTTTTCTTCTTGCCTCTTTACTCTTATCCTGTATTTTACATGGAAATGACTTTGACCTATAATTATGGGATGCTACAAATAACTTAAATTTATCGTTCACTGATAGAATATTACACAATCTGAACAGCTGATCATAGTCTTTTTTACAAGCTCGTTTCTGTTTAGGATTAACTAATAACTTTAAATACCTTATCTGTAACTTTCTAATCATATCTAGTTGCGTTTTAAATGTACGACCATATGCTATTAATCCATAGTCTATGTGTGATTCCACTAGGGCACAGTAAAGTATTCGCAACGTTTTACGATTAACATATCTTCTAAGTTGCAGGAAAGTTGCGTAAATATACCTTAATTTATTACATAATGCTTGTACTTGCAATTTCCAATTAAAAGTCCTATCTATTATTAACCCTAAATATTTGTACGATTCAACAAATTCAATTATGTTACAATTACATTTTTCTTTTAATTTATGCAAGCAGTTATATGTGTGTCCTACAATATTATATTGTTTACCTTTTTTTTGATAGTGTGGAGATGATAATATATGTGCATGGCTTTTGTTTTGGACATATTTATAATGATGCCGTTGTCATGTGACCATTTTATTATGTTTTCTAAGTCTGACTGTATGCACTGTTCTATTATCTTTTGCTGATCCTGGTCCGCATAAAATATGCACATATCGTCTGCATACATGTACTTGTACATACTACAGTGTTCAACTACACTACCAATACTGTTAACGTGCATTATGTAGCCTATTGGCCCATATACAGAACCGGTTGGCACGCCGCCTGTTATCTCAGTTATCATTTTTCGGTTAGTTAAATATTGTTTAAACCAATCGTTAACCATGCCGCGAATGCCACACTCGTACATAGCTTTTAAAAGCACATTTTGTTCGAGTGTGTCAAAAGCTTTTTTAAAATCAATAAAAATGGCAACAACGTGCTTTTTTTCATTTAATTTATGACATCTATCGTCTGCAAATTGTGCCAATGCTGTGGTAGTACTTTTATGTTTCCTAAAACCATGCTGATTTATTGAAAGTATGTTGTACTGTTCTAGAAAGTCTGTTATTTGTTTGAGGATAATTTTTTCGACAATTTTATTTATTACAGATAGTATTGCAATTGGCCTATAAATCGAATAATTCATATGACAGCCGGTCTTGTATATAGGTCTAATGATCGAGTATTTTAAGTCATCAGGATACGACGATTTTTAGGGTTCCGTACCTCAAAGAGGAAAAACGGAACCCTTATAGGATCACTCGCGTGTCTGTCTGTCCCTCTGTCACAGCCGATTTCTCCGAAACTACTAGACCGATTTACTTGAAATTTGGCACACGTATGTAAACAAGTGGCCCAAAGACGGACATGTAATATAATTAAATGAAATTAAACGAAATTTAATCATAGGGGCCACTTTTGGGGGGTAAAATTGAAAATTAAAAATCAAAGTTATTAGAACTATATTGTGCTACCATTCCCCCCCCTTATCTCCGAAACTACTTAGCGTAAAATTTTCAAAAAAATACACGAGATAGCCCTCTACCTGTAGATTACAGGAAAACCTATTAGAAATCTACAGTCAAGCGTAAGTCGGACTTAAGAGAAAAAAACTCAAATTGAGATTTTTCACTCACTGCCGCTGCAAGTACTTACTAAATGTTTTGAAATTTTGTGAGCGCCATGGACAGGTAGAAAGAAATTCATTTCTGTTTAGAAATTGTTAAAAATTTTAAGCATTTGCCAAAATGACTTAAGTTCCTACTAAAAAAGAGGCGCTTACGACTGTTTAGAACTGCACTGATCATAATATTGCCCTAATAGGTCCAAAAAATGGTGTATATATACGAAAACAAAAAAATTGTGCCACCGACAACCAAAATTTGAAGTCTATTTGCTCTATAGTTTCCAAAATATACGCAAAATCTTTAAAGTACAAATCTAGTGTACGTTGCCATCACAAATGTCGTCAGGCGCTCATGACCTTTTTGTATGGAAATGTCGAAATCCGACTCGCACTTTACCGATTTTCATAGAAAGTTGTGTTTTATTATAGTTTTGAAGGAGGTTTCTTGTTTTTAACCACCAACGCAAAAATATTATAATTATAATAGGTTTGACGCATGACATGTCTGTCTGGCATCATAGCTCCCGAACGAATCAATCGATTTTGATTTAGTTTTTAATGTTTAAGGTGAATTCGTCGAGAGTTTTTTTTTGTACCACGTAGGTGGCAAACATGCATACGGTCCGCCTGATGGAAAGCGGTGACTGTTACATATGGACGCCTGCCACTCAAGGAGTGGCACATGTGCGTTGCCGACTCGACTCATTATTAGAAACTTGTACAAACCTGTACTTAGAAGGGGCCTGGGTGCCGACGACTCAAAGGACCGAAGGAAGGAGGGGGAAGGAAGGAAGGAGTACCGCACCCTCGTTGAGCTCTGGCTGCCTTACTCACCGGCAGGAACACAACAATGAGTAAAGTCTAGTGCTACTTGATTGCGGTCTTTTGTAAAGCGGAGGTATTAGACTCTGCTCTACCTTAAAGTATATTCAATTTAGTATTAGAGTTATCAGTCAAGAAATTTAAATGCAGCGTCATCTATTATTAGTTTCGACAACTTTTCATGTGACTTTCCATGCCTAAAGGTTCGCACAAGTCTCAAGTCGCGTAAATTACTTAGTAAATTTTGCCGAGAGACGGCGCTAAATACAATAATACTCATTAGAGTACCTATACTTCTAGTCAACGTTACGTAGAATCTTGGTTCGCATACAGTTCAGTTCGCTTCTGTGCAAATTATCCGAACTATTATTGGACATTTTTCATTTAGCAAAGCAATATTTTCGTTTAGTCCACGTTTAGTAGAATAACGTTTCACATTTTATACATTGTTAAAATATTTTCGAACGAATGAATTATCGCTGTTGTAAAAAAATTACGCACAAGACACTTTTTTTTCTTACATACATACATATAATCACGCCTGTAGCCCATAAAGGAGTAGGTAGAGCACATGAAGTACTAAGTTTCAGTGCCACTCTTGGCAAAAAGGGGTTGAAATAAATCCAGATTGTGACATTGCAGTGACAGCGCCACAATTTAACCCATACCCCACAGTCGACTTCTACGACACCCACGGGAAGAAAGGGGGTTGGGGGCGGTTCTTCAACAATGTGATTTTTTTTGCGTTGCGGTAATAATTTACATATACTGGTAACATTATGTTCTTGAAAAAATTTGGTGAGTTGAAAACAACAATACATAATTTACTAAAATTAATCCTTTGAATCAGAACATGATGATTAATATAAATAAGTAAATGAAATAAATGTGAAATACTCTTATAAGCGATCTAACAACTAGATTTTTGAATCCGCAGAACACTTTGTACGCAAGTTCCAGGTTCCAGCCAACTCACCATAAAAAAAATACCAAATGATCACTCGACCTATTGTGTTTCGACCAATTTTGTGTCGGCCAATTTTTACAATGACTAAATGATTATTCGTCGAAAAGTAAATCGGCGTATCAAATTTCTGCCTACCGACTCCGTTTACGAACGAACATTATGCGAAATGAGAATCTTCCAATCGTTATTCGGCCAAAACAGACGTCGGCGAATCGTTGTCGGCGTACCGAAAATCGGCGTATTTTATTTCGGAATATCAATCGGGCACCCAAATTAACACATGTGATGGACCCTGCCGTCTATAATAAATTGCCGCAATATGTGGTTGAAGCGCCTAGTGTGTCGAACTTTAAGTACCTATCGCTTAAAAAATTGGCTGGTCGAGCACCCGTTCTACACTTATGACAATTTTTTTATTACCTAATTAGAAAAATATTTTTGTGCATTTTTTATGTGAATATTGCCTAACTTTTTGTAATTTCAATCTTCTGTCTATTTATTCTCTAAGTATTATTGTTGTATGAATATTATTTTTTTAAATCAAATCTTGACGTGTAAAATGTTGAATGAATAAATGAATTTGAGTATGAGTAGTATGGTTATTTTAACAATTGAAAGTCTGTACGGAACCCTCGGTGGGCGAGTCCGACTCGCACTTGGCCGGTTTTTTAACACACAAGTTACTGAATCTAGCTAAAGTTGGACTAATTTTTTCTTTAACATATTTTATATCCTGTACTCTAATCTCATCGTATCCGGGTGACTTTTCCAATGAAAGGCAGTGTATAATTTTTTCTACATTATAACTGACTTAATAACTGAGTGACAGTGACAAGTAAATGTTGACGTGAACGAATGAATGAGTAACTTGAGTGAACAATCAAACCACAGATCAACTAGAGTCTCAACTAATGTTCGCAGCAGATGATGACCGATTGAATGAATAAGTGAAGGTTTTCGGTAATGGCCGATTGTACTGATATTTTTAACTTAATGGCGGCCGACGCCCACAAATTCACCAATGACCCGCACTGACACTGTCATAGCAACCGACGCCCACTAAATCACTGAATTCACTATTCAGTTGTTCACTTACTTTTCTTCCCTTTATTAGCTCTCCCCTCCTAGGCCACCAAACTTACAGCATCGATCTGATTGTATATTCAACTGAAGCTCATTCTGCACTCGATCTAAATATAAACACACACATTTATTAACAAAATAAATTAAATGAAAGGTGTCTACAAACACAACTCGTCGCGCAATTAAAATAACCTTGGCGTTTTGTCCAACTTTTACTACGTGCGTTTCCACACGTCCGTCTATGTTGTAATCCAGTACAATCTCCCTGTCGCCCTGATTGCTTGGACTGTCAAATAGGTTGCAAGTCAATGGGGCATGGAAGCATAGTTCTTCATAAAGAGCGCCTGATGTCCCTTCACATAAGGCACACTTAAGTGGAGACCACACGCAGCTGTTATACATCGTCATAGCAGTGCATCTTGCATAAGGCAAAGCATCACAATCACTGTTGCATTTGTTCACGCAATTGGGTGCTGTATTAGTACAGTCCCAGTTCTTGCACAACGTCAATGCTGTTATTACTTTAGGCATTGTGTACGCATAATCATACGCATAATCATATTCACGTCCCGACGATTGCCATATTTCGAGTTTCCAATACGTCACGCTCGTAGTAAGTTCATACTAAAATCGTGACGTAAAAGGAAAAAAATATTAGGACACTTTTTTTTATCGTCGGGATCGAATCAGCTCGTGATTCTGAGAAGAATGAGCCCAGACACGTCCAGATCTGGTGAAATTCGATTTTCGGGATTTAATTTGGAAAACGCCCATTTGACGCAGTGTCAATGAGACATTGCCCATGCGAATCGTATCACTACTATGCATGTTGAGGCTAGTCTCATATGTGATTTTATTAGACCCTTTCATTCCAGTCACTTCAAAAGTCATGCCGTCTATGGCGTCAACTGTATACAACCATCCCAGCATAGCAAACCATATGAGTCCCGCAACGCTCTTATTCGTGGTGAGTGTTGCTGCACACGCGATGACCACGGCCAAGGTTGCGTAGTTCCTGATTGCCCAGGTAGCACTAATTAAAGCGATTTCAACCACAAACAGGAAACCGAAAATTCCTGCCATAAAGACACCCACGCCCATAACCCACGATTGGTACACTACTTCCAAAGCTACCGTCGCCATAAATGCGAGTGTAGATATCACGTAATGCAACCTGTTGTTGTGGCGTGGGGCCGGTCCATCACTGTTAATACCAATACCACTGTATTGCACGCTAGAAATATTGGTCTATACTTGCTTACGGGCTTCAGGTTGTAAGGCCTGTCTCTATCGGCGAATTCACATACGTCACGTATGAGTTTGTTTCTATATTTAATTTCGTTGTTCATCTAACGAGATAACACCGTCTCTTATTGTAACGATGGTGACATTTTCCATGCTCACCGCGACTCCTGCTAATACTGATAGTGCACAACCATCCCCGCACATGACCCGCACTGACACTGTAATGGCAACCGACGCCCACTTAAATCACTGAATTCACTATTCAGTTGTTCACTGACTTTTCTTCCCTTTATTAGCTCTCCCCTCCTAGGCCACCAAAATTTCGCCTCCAAGGCCAAACCTTCTCGTCGTGGTGATGGAGCGCACCAGGCCGCTCTGCCTCAGAACAGCCCAGTGCGTGTTTCTGGGCCACCAGTCGCGAGCCTCGAAGCTCAGCGCCTCGCTGTCCCCGTCGGCTGCGACGATTGCGGTTCCGCCCTGGTGCCTGGCTAGATGAACCCGCCACGAGCCCACCTCCGCTGGAAATGGTGTGGTGTCGCCCTGACACCGTCCCAGGTTGTCCGTGCCCCGCACGGAGTAAGTGAAACGCACTGATTCTACTTAGCGAGTTTAATATCCATGAACTTTGACACTTAGTGAATATACAATAGGTACAATTAATCACGTGGCGTAGTCATGGTGCTAACCACGGCCCGGCATGACAAAAGCTCAACGCACGTCCGTCTACTAGAGCGTTACGGAAGCAAGAAGAGTAGAGTGCTCTCGACCTAGGGCTGCCATCTCGAATTTCGCCAAACCCGGACAAAGATACAAAAAAAACCCGGACATTTGGCGTAAATCGCATTTTTTCCCCGGACGAGTCAGAATTTATTTTTAAAAAACATGACCTTTAATTTTCATCCATTTATTTTCTAATTTCAAACAATGTGTAATTTGGGCATCTTCGCGAGAAGAAACACTGTTTTTCCTACTCAAAATCACGAGCCCTTTCGATCTAGGAAAAAAACCGGAGACAAAAAAGTGGTCACAAAATTTTCTATTATTTTGCGTACTTTCCACTTTGTAACCGCTGTAAAAAGTGTTTGAAAAATGGTAACGAAGTGGAAAAATTAAATTTGGGACGCTTTTTTTACCTAGTAGGATCGAGAGGGCTCGTGATTCTGAGTAGGAAAAACATAAAATTTACCTCTTTTACAAAAAAAAGTTTTTGAATCTTTTTTCGCGAAAATGCAATAAACAATAACAAAAACAAAACAATTTTTCATACAAAAAAAATAAATTTGTCTTTTTTAGGTTACTAAGTTACTAGGTCAAATGGGATATCGTTAGAAAGAGCTCAAATTGCACATAATTATCAAAACTATATCTTATAATTTTTTGTTGAAGAAAAAAAAAAGAACTTTGAAGGAAAATGTTAAAAAATACCGTTCTCCCCTCGACCCCTTATCTCCGAAGTTTACCAACGAAAAATTGTGAAAATTTTACGAAATATTGGCTTTATGCTAAATATTACAGGAAAAATTAAATCGAGTGCGTACTTATCTTGAAAACTGTTTTTTTAATTGACAAAAACTTTTCAATTTCAACTTTTAATCTTACCATCCTTCCATATCATATTTCAAAATTATACGAGATTTTACCTAAAACATTGTCTTTCAAATAAAGTAAGAACTGTCGAAATCGGTTATTATTATAAAGAATTATCCCTGAAAAACCATCGTACAATACAGTTCGCGTAAATTAGAGAATTCACCGAGAGATGGCACTATACTATACATAATAATGCTCATACTTCTAGTCAAGTCATTAGTTTTAACATGGTTTTAACCATTGAAAGTTTGTACGAATACGGAACCCTCAGTGGGCGAGTCCGAGTCGCACTTGGCCGATTTCTTATTATGTAAACAGATATTAGTCAAGCAGTCAACTTAAATTAGCTGATAAATACCTAAATTCAATGAGGTGCACGTTACGTGGTTACGTGAAAAGTGTCCGGGTTTTCCCCGGACACTTCTTGACTCCCCGCCCGGACGGCCCCCGGACGGCCTCCAAACTAGGACAAATCCGGGGAAACCCGGACGGATGGCAGCCCTATCTCGACCGCGAGCGGTGAACTCATTGACCGAATGAAGTGAGCGACATGTTATTACATTCGCGATATTTGAGGTATGAGTTTACTGGCGAAAGTCTGCTGGATTAGCGTGACCAAATGTTTTATAGGCACCCTCAAATCCCATACAATTAGGTGCCACATTGCGGGTACCTAAACATCGGATACTTCCGAAGAAGTTCTCCGAGGGTCCTGATTAAAGCTGCGAGTGAGCATAAAATCAAAGGAATACTTATTACACAACAGTTGCCAGAGTAACTGATGGGTAATTGGGAACATATTTAACAATTTCTTTAATTGGAAATTTTGAATTTAATTCGAATTTAATTTGGTTTAAATGAACTTTGATTTTAAATTAATTATTGAATTTTATAGCTTTAATTTTTACATATTGTAATTTGTAAATTTTAAATAATGTAACATAATGTAACAATACGGACTATTTGTCTGAAATAAACGAATACGATATAATGAGCATTGTGTTTTTCTATTACAAATTTTACAGTTTTAAGAAGTTTAAGAGCCACTCCCCATAGGGCATGAGGAGAATTTCTTTTTATAGCACCTGTATAGATTTTTCCAATAGAGCTTTCCAATCCGTGCAGATAAAGTAGACACATTTAGAGACTCGAATAATTTGTCTATTATAAGGACAAATGGTATTAAATTTCTACATACTTCATTTACGCTTTTTCTGGCCACTAAATTGTCCGTTGCGACAGCTATGCTGTGCTGTGACTGAACACTTCAGTGGCAGTTTCACCCTCATATTTATTGTGTTCATGGGTCAGTTTAGGTAATACTCGACGTGTGATCTGTCAGCTTTAAACACGCGCAGAAAATACTTCCACCTAATACTTTTTGAAATATTATTATGGGCATCAAATCTTTATGCAGCAAATTATTACTTACCTAGTCCTTTTATTAAGTGAGGGGTGTCATACAGCGGGATCAATTCATTTTATATAAGTATTATTTCATTTCGCCATTCCTTTATTATCTTTAAAATACCTTTTAACCAGCAACTTCTCTAACAACTCCCCGTTACTATTTTGATTGTTGTACTAGCCATGATCCCACTCAGTTAGGAGGATTGGCTGGTTTAATCAATTGAAGATTAAAGGATTAACATTGTCGACTGCCCATAGTTTATAGCTAAATTGTGGACATAATTGTCCATGAAATATTTTTCTGCTGCAGTTAACAGACATCGAGCGAGACTCTCTCCTTAATTCTGCGCTTTAAAGCATTAAAAATATGCCTGAATTTCGTGCCTTTTGAAAGGTGGAATAGGCGAATCGGCATTGAGCTTTCAAGCACGACACCGGCGGGCACTCACATCTATTAGCCTAGTCTTAAGCACAAAACTAACCAATAATTTTTGACATCCCGAGTCCTTGAGACAATCCCTATATAATTCCACACTATATATAATTTTTTCCACTGTTTCCTCTTTTCTGTCCATCACAGGAACCAAATTTGCCGCTGTTTTTAAGTCAAATTTCTCTATCTTTATAGTTTGTTTACAAGTAGTATCAGAAATAGTGGGTATTGTACCCGATGTGTTGGTATCTAACTTGCAATTATTCTTAATTTTATCATAGGATTCTTCGATCCTATTTACTATAATATCTAAAATATAACCTAAACAATATTCTTCTAAACATTCACTTTCATTTAAAATGATTAATTTGTAACACTCATATAATTCTGTAGCGCGTAGAAACTAAATGGACAGTTTGTTGATACTGTTGCCTTTTATTTCCTAATTTTCTTAATGAAACTCTAATGTTTTCCAATTGCTCATATATGGAGCGAAGCTCAGCTGCCATTCAATTTAAAACATTATAGAGAGATTATTTATTAATTTTATTTTGCTTGGCATGTGTATCTTCTTTCTTTGTAAATGACGATCCTTATTGGGAGACACAATTATTTTCGTTTGGAATCTATTATGTAATTTTTGACGATCATGATGAGAAGATAAACATAATTTTGACATGTAGCAAATTTATAGTGTATTTTTAACATGAATAAAGAAATCTAATCTAATCTAATCAATTATTAGTCACCAGAAAAATAAACGTTGAAATGTTAATTATTTGGCGTTAAAACTTATAAAATTTACGGACCTTGTTATACTAATTGAATATAGTTAAGGTTATCGCCGTCCTCTTACGACATGTTGCCGGTGTTCAAAACGGTGCTGGCTCCGCTGGCAGCTCCTGCTGTCCCATGACTGGCTGCTGCTGGCCTCGGACACACAAGGCCAATGATGCCCGTTGTCGCAGTCTCTCGAAACGGGTCAGTTCCCGCTGCACCATACCCTTATGGTACCTGCAGTATTGCCTTATAACCAAGGATGATGACAATGGCGGCGCAGGTGGCCAACAGAGTGGCCACCATAATATGGGTGTTGCTGCTTTTATGGGACGCGGCGTCGAAGTCCGCGCGGCCGCCGTCGCCGTGTTGGTTCACGACGGCCTCGTCGTTTCACTGCTCGCACACACACTTTCTTTCCCCATAGCTAATGTGAAAACTGCAGTTGGGAACTTAAGTACATATTTTAACTCGCCTCTCTTTCTGTAAGGTAGAGTGAATAGAGTGACCTTTCTGTGGAAGCACTGCTAGGGGGAACAGTGACAATTAATTTTGCCAACCGAGGAACTTCGGGAAAAGCTGCATTTAATTTGTATTCGTTAACCCTTAATAGGGCATGGTAGAACTATGCAAGCCTGATTAACTTTTACTGCAAATTTAGCAATTAGGGTCCTAAGGGATTCAGAAAAGCATATCTGTAATATTGTAGGAAGTTTCAGTTTTTCAGGAAAACATGTGGGAACATATATCCGGTTGCCTTGTAAGAACTACACCTGTAAGTTTAATATGAGAAACTGTTTCTAATTCATTGTGAAGTATATACTTTCATATTGCATGATAACTTGATAGCAGTGACATTATATAGATTGCCAATTGATAAAGTAATAAAATATTAATAGATTTTATATGTTTTTATTCACTATTGTGGAAATTGTAAAAACAAGGAGCTGCACATAAAGGAACATTACATAAATCACAAAAGTATTTTGTTCTTTGTTCTTTTAGCTCGGGTGCTACACACTCTACATCTCCTAAATTTGCCCAAACTAGGCATATGCATTCCAACATTTGCTTTTCTAATTTCATCTGGTACCGAGTTTATACCACCTCTTTTTGTCTTGAAGATGGGAGGTAGACATTTTCTGCTGGAATAGTTGTTTATCAGCCCCCTGCCTAGTCTAAGGCGAAACTCTTTATGGGTGTTTCTTCTTTCGGAATGATGTGTCATATATATAATATATGAATTTACTACTGCTGCTTCACACAAGAACCAAAAGAGTCTGTGCCAAGACTTACGTGATTTGCGGCCGAGAGGGTATGATGCCCTGAAGTGATCAAAATGGTCAACTCCTCCCATATAATGGGTATAGTTTTTGATGGCAAGGGGGCAATACATTTGCTTTTGTGTGCCATCTTTTTGTCTTCTTTGTATTGACTCTACTGATCGAGGATCAAAGGCAGTAGACGCAACAAAAACATCCTTTGTGTCTTTCCATTTGTGCACAGATATTGGATTACAATACTGATAAATAAACTCCCCTGGTTTTAATGCTGTTTCTTTCTTGGTTTCGCGAGTTTGATTCTTTCCTGTTAGTAAATCTGGTAAACCTTTTCGGTTCGTTCTTATTGTTCCCACAGCATAAATTTCTCTTTCATAAAGAATCTCCAGTAAAGGTAGGCTAGTAAAGAAATTGTCAAAAGCCACCAAAGTGTGGCGTGGCAAAGATTCAGATAAATCCAATATTACTCTAGCCCCCAAATTTTCTTCAGTTGTGCTATCAACTTTGCCAGTATATATTTGAAATTCATACAAATAGCCTGTCACGGAATCTGCTCTAGCCCAGCATTTGTAGCCTCGTTTTATTGGCTTCTTTGGCATATACTGTTTCATACTGCTTCGGCCTTTAAATTTAATCATGCATTCATCAATAGAGTTGCAATCAGACACTAATACATTTTCCTTAAATTTTTTGTTGAGAATGTCAATAGCGGGTTGAACTTTAGCCAATTTGTTGTAATTTGCAGAGCTGCGTGGAGCTTCACTTGTAATGTCTGAAATATGGAGATTTTCTGTTATTTTCTTGAACCTCTTTACAGGCATAGCTCTACTTATCACTGGGTTCTTGTAAAATTCATCTGATGACCAGTACAAATTTATATCTGGCAGGGGATTAATGCTCATAAGTATAATCATGCCTAAATATGTTTTCATTTCTTCTGTTGTTATATTTGTCCATGATTTAGACTGTGTATGATTGGCATAAATATTTGTATTATTAACCATAATGGCAATCAATTCTTCTGGAAATAAATCAACAAAGTAATCAATAGGTTGACTTCGATTAGTGTAGTTTTTGATTAACTGCATTTCTCTCTGAAAAACAGGCCAAGTGATGTCTTCATGTAGAGAGGACCAGTTCCTTGAAAACAAGCCTTCGCAAACGGGCCTTCGGAAATGACTCATGTTAAGGCAAACAAAAGTTTTGTAACTGAGCAAATATCTGTCTATTGAAAGGCAATGTTGGCTCGGTAATATTTTGTACATGTAAATCTGATACAGCCGTGTCTGGTACTGAGGAAGAAGAGCTTGTTTGAGCTTGATCTAATAATATTGGTGTGGTATACACTTCTACTTCTGGCATAGAAACATCTTGTGTCAGGGAAGGAGCTGGACTACTTGATTGGGTTTCTTGAATTTGTGACAAAAAATTATTAATTGTTGGATGATCTACACTCTCTTGAACTTCTGTTACAGCCTCAGATTCATTCCCCAATAAACTGTGTAAATCTTCGATTGAAATTTGCTGCAACTCATCCAAGCGATGATTTAAATTCATTTGATAAGAATCTGTAGCACCCATCTCATCGTCAGAGTCTTCATCCTCAGATGAAAATATAAGAGTAGACAGTGCATTTTCCACCTCACTATCACGAAGAGGTCTCTGAAATGAAACATATATCGTTATACGCTTGAAATAACATTAAATTAGAGCAGCTCAGATTACATCTGGTTTTATTAGAATGGTCATATATTAGTTAAGCAATTCCTTGCTTAATTGTTGCGGTGATTGAAAAAAATGTTTTAGTAACGGACTTTAACATAACGTTACATAAACGGGCAACATGAAAATAGTTCCCACAAGTTTTACCATGAGATACTCTAAACGGGCAACAGTCAAATATTTCCCACTTACTTTGAGGAAACGAAACTGGTATATGATTATGTGTACATTCGCAGAGCAAAAAAACAACAACCGGCATATTTGTTTGTGACACATTTGACAGTGACAGTGACATTTCATTTTGCATTCCGTTTCTTGCAGTAAAATTTGGTAGGGTTATAGATAGCGTATTCAAAAGTAAGTGACATTGACATTTTGTGGGAATATACTTCAAGTTGGCCTTTCATGACATCCAAAATTATGTGGGAATAGTATTCCCCTTGCCTTATTAAGGGTTAAAATGTTGGATTATGCTGTAGGTGCTCATGTTGCCGAAGTCGTCGGTTTTATAGATACATTTAAGCTCATTTGTCAGGCGATCCGGATGGAAATGGAATGTTTTGTAGTTTTTCACAACATCATTAATTATGTCAGTGGGAAAGTTTTCTGTATATATCGTGAAATTTTCGCTGGCTAATAATTGAACATATTTAAAAATTTTCAGGTTTTGGTATCGGTAATGACACTCGTTGTAAATATTTCGAAAAATCCCTCTTTTAAAATTCGCCTTTGTATCTGCAACATTGCGTTTTCGTTTACGCGGTCCGGTTTTTTTTAACTCTTCGTAAATTATTTCGAATTTCGACCGAAATGTTTGCAGAAACGCTTCAAATTCGTTTATAGTTTTACACAGTAACCAACCATCGGATTTTTTTTTGTATAATGTTATAGAGCACATCAGTTTCGGCGAAGATTTCGTGAAATGTTCGAAGGAAAAACTGGAATTCGAATTCTAAAACGACGTAACTTGACACAAAGTATCGCCGTCCCAGACGTTTTCATTTTCCGCCATGTCCTCCAATAGATTTATCAAATGCGGGCAAAAATTGAATATCACATTTACAGTCCGCAAATTATAAGTCCACCGTGTATCAGCAACACGAGGCAATTTCTTTAGGTCAGCCATTTTATTATAGTGATTTTGCCTCTTGGTACTGCCGTGAAAGAAATTGCCTAACGTTTTGATTACGTTAAAAAAACGTTTGGTTTCTGGGATACGTTCGCAGGATTTTGAGAGTACCAAATTAAGAACATGGTCAGAACACCAAACATAGAGAGCAAGAGGACATTCCTCGCGAACTAAACGCCGTTAAGTTCAGACGACAAAAGCGCGGCACCATCGTATGTCTGAGCTATTAATTTCGATACACAATCAAATTCTAATAAAATTTGTAGTATGATTCCACTTAAAGTAGTCGCGGGCGTCGCAATCCGGTCGGAGCTTACGTCGACATACTTTATGAATCTGTCACATACTTCGGACTCGTGAAAATATCGCAATATCACTACCAGCTGCTCCCTGCCGCTCACGTCCTGACGTGCTGCGTTGCCGTGATGGTGGATGAAAGTCAGAGTTTCATCCACCATCACAGCAACGAAATCAGTGGCAGCTATTTGCCTTTTTATTGTGTCATCTAACATTAAATATTGATTTCATTTCCTTAACTTGTAATGACCCCAAGCTAAGGTGTCGAATGATTCTTCACAAAGATATCTTTTAGTGTCGGAATGTGACAACGAAATTTTATTGATTTTTTGTGTAAAAATTACGTGTTTTATAGACCTAAATCTAATACATTTCTGATAGTACATTTTTCTTTTCAGTTAAACAATCTTTGTAGTCTTGTAGATTAAATTTATTAGTGAGACATTTATTCACACCTTTAGCCTTAGACACTAATGTGTGATTAGTTTTTACACCGTTTTTATGATCCACTACATTTTCAACATTTAGCGCGTACATTTTAGACCTTAAACCAATAAATTATTTTAAAATATTACCTTTGTTCTCATCTTAAAGTAACCTATTTTCTTTTTGTTTATACATGGAAAACCAAAAATATTATTAGGAGCATAGTCTGAAGTATCGAAATATTTTTTCAGGTCGTTTTTTATGTCAGAGTAAAAGTCTTCTGCAAAAATTTGATATGTAAAACTATCTGTATCAGTATACAACAATTTCACATTGTTCTTGAATTTTTGCTGCATATATTCATAATGAAGTGTATACATTAATGTTTTTGATAAGTTCAATATACAAAATCCTAAGTATACGGGCTTATCGTATAACACCGTAGTCTTTTTTAACTGAACCGCAGCTAGATTTTCAGAAAAAATTTAAATACTATGAAATTCAGGTCTTGCGATATATCTTTCCACTGCTTTCATATAACCTTTATCTTTCCAGTGTGTTAGCAATTTCACATCAACCCTTTTTTCAATATTTTCCATAGTCTTTCCAAAAACAGCATTGTTCATTAATTTGTAAAAGTCTTTTTCAAAATCGGTTTCTGCTAATGTTCTCAACGAAGTGTTTAGATCAATATACTTTTTGAGCCAGTTAGTTTGTTTGAATTTTAATTTGTTCAAGATTTCTATAGTGGATAATATATTTTATTTTATTGTTTAAATTAGGAATAAATTTTTTTTTGTTTACTTTCGTCTATTATATGTTCGGCACAAAACGGTAGATCCGAGTGTAAATCATGTAATGAATCTGGATACTCCATATCGACTTCTAAAATATACCCATAATCGGAATTGTTTGGAACTTTGAAGTCCGTATGTGGATCAACCCATTCAAATTCACCAACAGGAAGGTGTTGCGACATCGCCCAACCATACAACCAACCAACCATACAAGTAACCCTTTTTTAATAAATGCTATTTTATAGAAATCTGTTAAAAGTTCAAGTTAAATTTCTGTCATTTTTAACATAGCATCCCAACTGAGACCAGGAGTTGTAAAATAATGAGTTGGATCCAAGTTATATGTTTCAAGACACACAGAACGAAAATTTTCAAAGATATCAGTCAAAAGGAGAACATCTGTTTTTAAATATAAACTTGAATAATCCAACATTGTCTTGCAGTCGAAATGCAGCTATCTGTTAAGGAACTGTAAAAATCATCTATTTAGGTGTCCGTGCCTTCGCTTGAACCACTAATGAGATTAACACCTTCATAACTCGGCCCTAATCGAGTGAATTCCTCGACTAGTAGCGCCATCTGGCGCGCCAGTCAAGTACTAGTGTCGCCCTGTTACCAGCGCTCGGCTGCTTTTTCCTCAGTACGCTTTTGTAACTCGGCCGAGCAACACGTTTACAAAAGCAAGTCTTAAAAAGTTCGAAAAATTTAAAACATCGAAAAGATTATGATTACTTCTAACTTCGTGATATTCCGCTCGGTGCCTTTGGCCCAGCGACGAGACGCAGTGACCTCCTGTAGGCACCGTCATAAATACGCGGATACATATGACTCACTCACGTGAGACTGACAAGGCGTCGTCCCGTGAGACGACAGACGTCGTCGCGTGAGACGACAGACGTCGTCCTGTGAGACGACAGACGTCGTCCCATGAGACGACAGACGTCGTCCTGTGAGACGACAGACGTCGTCCCGTGAGACGAAAGATGTCGTCCCGTAAGACGATAGACGTTGTCCTGTGAGACGACAGACGTCATCCTGTGAGACGACAGATGTCGTCCCGTGAGACAACAGATGTCGTCCCGTGAGACGAAAGACGTCGTCCCGTGAGACGACAGGCGTCGTCCCGTGAGACGACATGACGTCGTCCAGTGAGATGACATAGCGTAGTCCCGTGAGACGACAGATGTCGTCCTGTTAGACGACATGGCGTCGTGCGGTGACATGACAGGCGTCGTCCAATGAGACGACATTGCATTGCTATAAGAATTAGCACAACTCTTAACTAAACAAACTTTGTATAAGGTATTTCTAAACATATATACTTCGTAGAAGGTCTTTTGAATCAGAACCACAGCGTACGTGTTAACCTGAGACATACACAATTACACAGTTTAGTCATTGTCTTATTAGACAAAAATCATCACGTGATGGGTTCCCATAAGTGGGGTCGTTTTAGACAGGTAAAGTGAACGACATCGGCGTCGTCTCAATTGCCTAATTAGCTAATACATAATCAGCGTGGTCACCTGACCAACAGATGAATGATTGTGAGGAATGTCCAAATTTCTCTCACTCGTGAATATCTGAACGGCCATAATGATGACGAATGTGTGATCCAATTACTGTAAAGCAACGCCGTTATTGCCAACCTAATTTGTCATGTCAACTTTTAGAACGCTCGTCATGATAGAGGTTTATTACAATATAGCAGGTTTGACGTTGTGAAAATCCAATTCCACATCTAAAAACGTGTGGGTGGAGCTTCGGTAGCAATTAACTAGCACTTTGTTGCCAGATACTAAGCGAATTAAGAAATATACATAATAGTGATGCTAAACAGAATGAAAAACCACTTTATATTACAAAGCCCTTCTTGCCCAATCAGAAAGGGAGAGGGGGCGGTGAAAATACCAATGGGAAAAAGAAAATCCATTAATTTATGCTACTGTTTTACGCTATTCCTAGAGTGCAGATTCTTCTAAATGAATGATTAGAGCTCTAGTCTCATCAACTCACGGGCGTCAATAATTGACGCCACGGACGATGACAATGGTATTTACACTTGCCTGTCATTCGAGACCAATAGGTCAAAATATCGTAGCTATAAGTACTGTGTACCTTAAGCGCTGAGCTTTTATTTTTCACTTAGGTTTCAAGACCTTACTTCTGATAAATATAGTTCATCAATATCTATTTAAACGGCAATAATTTTAAGTTTTCTGTTACCACTAGAAACCTATTTTGCCTAGAATCTGCGCTCCCTTTTATGAGTGTCCTAACAAATTCTTGTATGTCAGGTATATTAGGAGTCCGAAGTCTTCTAAATTAAGTCATAATCTCAGTAATGTTATAACATCATATTTCTAGTTCCTTACACTAAATTCAATTGGGACTGGGACTCGTCCTCTGACCTTACGAACTTATTAATATCAGAGCTGGTGTAGGATCTGGTGAACCTTCTGCTGGTTCCCAGGCTGTGGCCGCAGGGTCGTTGGCACACAACACCCTTCTGCCCCTCATGGTGAACATGGAACTTCACGTAGCTGCCATCAGGCGACGGGTTTCCTTGGCCCCATCGACTCATGAGTCCTCTCAAGAGCGCCACCACGGACAGGCCGCTCACGATTTTCAGCCGAATCTCTACATCCTCTTCAAACTTGAGCTCACTCCTCATGGCGGGCACAGTCAGGGAGGGAAATCTCTCCATCCAGGCAGAAACCATTCGCCTCAGGCACCTTTCAAGTCCCGCCCAGTCCTGGGGGGAGCCTTGGAGGAAGGCCTTTACGAGTGCCAAAGGGGAAAGACATGTCATCCCTACTGTGTTCAGGTAGGTGGCAACAGACAAGGGACGTCGAATTGTTCTAGCCAAGTCTCCCGACATACATCCTACTGTATGAGTTACACACTCGTAGTCTCCTCCTGTGTACATGGTCCACTGCACGGGCCTTACACCACGCACCCGCTGGAACCTTACCCTCAAGAATGGGCTCCACCCAACCAGGGGGTACCTTTAGCCGGCAAGGCCCTTAAGGGTGGTTCAAGCTTCGGCAGGAACCTAAATATCCGTTTTTTACCCTTCGGGGGAAAAACGGTTCTATTTAGGTGTCCGTGCCTTCGCTTGAACCACTAATGAGACGTGTTTAAACCTCTGCCGGCGCTGGTTAGGGCGTACTGTGACTGATATACTTTATTTATACAGAAATGTCATAATAAGAAATAGGAAGGTATACAAAGGGATGTTTCAAAATTTAGCCACTAAGGTTTCATGAGTTGAAACTGACTCCACACAGCATAGCACAGTTATCCATTATGACTCTATGATGGTGGTGAATCACTTAATTTATGTATAACATAAAACCGACAGGAAGCCAGTAGTTAATAGATCGGTATTACAATATTTACGGAAATAAAACCTGTTATTTTAATAACATTTTTGTGAGAAAATATCTGTAGCAACCCAAACTCTGAAGAACTTCCCCTTCATCAATGGGTGTTACATCAACGTCGGCTAAATTTGTCTCACGTTTCCCTTACAACAGTCCCTAGTCAGAACAAGATCATATACATGTTTTGTCTAATAAATTCACCAAGATACTAGTCTTCTTCTGCTTAAGATAACTATAATTATATCATGTAACTATAATACACAATTATATCATAGCACTGCCATGAGCATTATGACATTATGTTGAAATTTTTATTTTTCATGTAAATTGATTACTGTACCATAAGTAATGCGCCTATATGTATCTCCGAATATGCATATATTATTGTTAGTATACTGAGTAATAAGCAATATTGACATAGCTTAAACATTGTCTTACATAGCCCACTGCCAAATGTCAACATTTCCCATAGCATAATGTGTTATGAATTCTGTATAAAGAAATTGCACGTTATCATATGTTAATTTGTAATGTATACCCACATCACGATAATGTATGCGTTACTGCTGGACTGGTAGCAAAACTGCAAATAAGATGATAATACATTTTCGGCTTCTGACTGAATTAACAATACCATGGCCATGATTAGCTAAGGATACATATAATAAAAGGTAAGCTCCTACTCAAAGTCTTTACGAGAACGGAAACTATGCAAATTTTTCCTATTAAATTAAAATGGGTCAACATTTGCTAAGTACCTGAGTGGTTCTTCTGCATTTCTAAAGTCCGTATCAAGACCCAAGACCATGCGTCAATTATTGACGCCCGTGAGTTGATGAGACTAGAGCTCTAATCATTCATTTAAAAGAATCTGCACACTAGGAATAGCGTAAAACAGTGGCATAAATTAATGGATTTTCTTTTTTTCCCATTGGTATCTTCGCCTCCCCCTCTCCCTTTCTGATTGGGCAAGAAGGGCTTTGTAATATAAAGTGGTTTTTCATTCTGTTTAGCATCACTTATTATGTATATTTCTTAATTCGCTTAGTATCTGGCAACAAAGTGCTAGTTAATTGCTACCGAAGCTCCACCCACACGTTTTTAGATGTGGAAGTGGATTTTCACAACGTCAAACCTGCTAATAAACCTCTATCATGACGAGCATTCTAAAAGTTGACATGACAAATTAGGTTGGCAATAACGGCGTTGCTTTACAGTAATTGGATCACACATTCGTCATCATTATGGCCGTTCAGATATTCACGAGTGAGAGAAATTTGGACATTCCTCACAATCATTCATGTGTTGGTCAGGTGACCACGCTGATTATGTATTAGCTAATTAGGCAATTGAGACGACGCCGATGTCGTTCACTTTACCTGTCTAAAATGACCCCACTTATGGGAACCCATCACGTGATGATTTTTGTCTAATAAGACAATGACTAAACTGTGTAATTGTGTATGTCTCAGGTTAACACGTACGCTGTGGTTCTGATTCGAAAGACCTTCTACGAAGTACATGTTAAAGCGACATAATCTCATTGAGATTCGAGTACAAATACAACATTTTGCCTCGTGATCATAACGCTCGTCTCATGACACGAAAGGTGAATTAGTGCATAGCATGTAATAACCCAATGGGTTCTCACAGGATGTCGTAAATCATCGCATAGGGCAACGAAATCCAAATTCCAAGTCGCTGCAAAGTTTAATCTTCGCCAGGAACCTAAACCAGGAACCTACCTAAATATCCGTTTTTTACCCTTCGGGGGAAAAACGGTTCTATTTTAGGTAACGATGTTGCATCAAGTCATTTAGTAGATTTTATAAACTCATATGGAAATATACCCTTCTGCTTTAAAAGTTTAAAATCTTCATTCTTCAGGCATTGTTTCCTTAATTCATGGAATTGACGTTCCTGAAGGTTTCGGGCTAATTTATTTAAACTGATTTATCTAGACATGAATCTAAAAGAATCAAAAAATCTAAGCTCTAAACATTTCCCATCGATTTTAATATTTTTTCTGAACGAAATATATTTTTCTTTATTTTGGGGTATAATTTCAGTAAGCCCGTCACGAAAATTTAATGCCTGTACAATAAAATGTGCATCGTAATTACTTAGATCATGAAAGAATATTGGTACAAACGGTGGAGGTTTGAATTTATTATTACAAATTTTATGGGTTACGCCTTGGAATTTCCCTGTGTTCCAATCTTAACAGAATACGCTTTTTGATTCTAGTGCGTTATTACATACAAAACATTTGACATTACCTTCTCCGATATTATCTAAATCACTCTGAGTTAATTGAATGGGCTGTTTTCTAAAATTAATATATTTTATTAATTTTTCTAAGTCTTTATATAGAGTATTCACAAATACATTAGCACCAGTGTTGCCAGATTATAATTCTGTAAATCTGTAGGCTGCGGCCAAAATATCCGTAGAATTCCGTAGATTGCAATTTAAAAAATCCGTAGTTCTACAGACTTTTCTTTTAAGTTTTAATGGCCGATTCCGTCTCTAGAAAAAGCGGAAAATTAAAATAAAATAGGATAATTAAAAGACACGAAGAATTAAAATTTCGCGCCTTTTTACTGTGACACACCTCTGTTTGACAGACTATATTGAAGCATAAATAATGAGTAATGAAAAGTAGAAGTGTATGTAGCACTTCTACTTTTCCGCCATATTATTACAGTGCGTACCTACACTATTGGTACGCTTCAATTCCGTTCCCTTTTACTACATTAGTGTAGCCTTAGAAAGTATAAATAGTCGCTATAGTCCGAATTGAGTCCGAAGCACATCCGAAGCGTGACAGACGGGAATCGCGTTTCGTTATTAGCAATAACTCACAATATCTTTATTGCTAACATGTATAATTTAGTAAAAAATTGTGTTTATTGGAATTCCGTAGAAATTAAAAAAAAATCCGTAGGTCTGTGTTGAAGCCCCGAAATCCGTAGGTCTACAGACTTTTCCGTAGATCTGGCTACGCTGATTAGCACAGTCCGGACCTGTATATGAACGGTAACATGAAAGGGCATCATCAAATGAACACTTAATAAAATAACCAAAACTGTAAGCTTCATGTTGTTGAAAATTTTTTGTGTACGATTTAGAGGGCTTAGGATTAAGACAATCATATGATGTAGATGGTTTAGGACAATCGTATAATGTAGATGGATTAGAACAATCGGATGATGAAGACGGGTCAGAATGACTCGATGCTGGAAGTGATACAGGATTTAAAAATGCCTCAAAATCTGCGTAAACAACAAACGGTAATTTAAGCTTTCGGTGATATTTATCAAAAACAATATAATCGTTTGAAATGATATTACCGTACGTTTTTAGGGTTCCGTAGTCAACTAGGAACCCTTATAGTTTCGCCATGTCTGTCTGTCCGTCCGTCCGTCCGTCCGTCCGTCCGTCCGTCCGTCCGTCCGTCCGTCCGTCCGTCCGCGGATAATCTCAGTAACCGTTAGCACTAGAAAGCTGAAATTTGGTACCAATATGTATATTAATCACGCCAACAAAGTGCAAAAATAAAAAATGGAAAAAAATGTTTTATTAGGGTACTCCCCCTACATGTAAAGTGGGGGCTGATTTTTTTTTTCATTCCAACACCAACGTGTGATATATTGTTGGATAGGTATTTAAAAATGAATAAGGGTTTACTAAGATCGTTTTTTGATAATATTAATATTTTTGGAAATAATCGCTCCTAAAGGAAAAAAAAGTGCGTCCCCCCCCTCTAACTTTTGAACCATATGTTTAAAAAATATGAAAAAAATCACAAAAGTAGAACTTTATAAAGACTTTCTAGGAAAATTGTTTTGAACTTGATAGGTTCAGTAGTTTTTGAGAAAAATACGGAAAACTACGGAACCCTACACTGAGCGTCGCCCGACACGCTCTTGGCCGGTTTTTCTTCTTTTCGTGGCTTGGTTGATCAACAACAACGTGGCTACAATCATTATTTTGATGATTTATTAGTTGTTCATTTGAGGTAAACGCTAGTAAACATCCATCACAAATGTGATAACTAGATTTGGTAGTTGAAATTTGTCTGCTTACTAGTCGAGATAGATTTCTGATGTAACAGTAATGTCCCTGGCTACCCTTACATATATATAGTAAGTTAATGTGTGTTGGTTTACGGCATTTGGTAAAGTAAAGTGGCCCGTTAACTTCGTGCGATTTTGAACTTTCATTGTAATACAATCCAAAAATATTAATACTTATATTATTTAATTTCTCTACTTTATGCACATCTGTTATTTTGACTAGGAATGGTATATTTGAAAAATTTAATTGGTTTATGTGAGACATAGGTATAGGATGATACTCTTTGTGAATTGTCCCTAACCGGATATGATGCTGATAGAATTGCCCATCTCAAACACTCATGATCATAGTTTTGAACGTTAATAATTGCTTTTTTGTTTTAATATCATGTGGTAAATCAATGTAGGAAGACCCGCGCAAAGGATTAAATTTATTTAAGTTAAAATCTTATTTTATTTCTTTAAGTGTCCATCCACTGTCTTTTTTTCAAAGTTAGAAATTTTATTTATAAGCGCATTTTTTAAACTTCCTACGAACTCTTCTCTATTGTCTCCTTTACATATCGTCCAACTTAAAATGTTAAAATAAAAAAATAAAATTATTCCCTTAGTTTCTTGTACGAATTCTGCATGCAATATAAAACTAACCTTGAAAATTGTGAGTTGTTTTATGGCGTCATCTATTAATTAATTTATGGAACTTTTAATATTTTCAAAAAATATTTCTGGTGTTTCAAATTCAAGGTTAGTTTTTTCCCTAAATGATTCTATCCTATATGTCAATAATCTATTACCAAATGCCGTTTCAATAAGCTGAACGTTGGGATGTAAATGCTGGAATTTTAAACTATTATTTTAATGTAAATTGCTTCGTAAATGTTGGGCATAGAACCTCCTGGAAACGGTTTTCTTACATGTTTTACAATCAATTGTATCAACAGCAGGGGTGCACGACGACTCGACAATCCCTGACGTTGATGGCTGTTGCGGCTCCACGGTGACTGCTGGGTACTGGCTTGGTAATTTTCGTGATGTGGACGTTTCTTCCGACACTCTTTTTCTTTTTACTCCTCGTGTTGCAGTTCTAACAATAAAATATAAAAATATCAAAAATATGCACAAGAATAGATGTTGATCTATACAGGGCAAAAGTATCTTATTTTGTAATACCTGACATTCATTTTAATTGACAAAGAGAACAATATGCCTCCATTGTTAGTACGCCATCTATCTCATCATAAGGTGAATTCGATGATAGCATAACAGTTACGTGACCATTACAAGGGGTAATATAGGGTTTAACATCACGATCGTGAGTTATATTATGATCTAGTTTTCATAGCTGGGCATTAACTCGTTAATCCGTTAATCGTTAATTAACGAAGTTAACATTTCGATTAACGGATTAACTTTTAAGTTAACTTTAAAAAATGTTAACGGATTCGTTAACTTCCGTTAAATTTCATAGAGTCCGTTAATCGTTAATCCAGCACCCCAAGCGGCTCGCTGCGCCGCGAAAACCACGTTCTTACTGTTACTGTAAAAACCCGTAGTACGACAAAACCTAGGTTTTATCGGTAAAAGCAGATCCGTCGGTTATAAACAGTCTAAAGACCAATTGGCGACTTTGGATCACTTATTCGAGATCTTCTAAATCTTATATACAGCATTTATTGATTATGCTAAAGCGTTCGATACAATATCACATTCCTCTATATGGAACGCTCTGACCCAGTGCAACGTGGACCCTGCATATATAAGAATAATAAGACACATTTATGAAAATTGCACCAGCAGAGTTCAATTAGACAAACTAGGACCAGATATATCTATTGACAGAGGTGTCAGACAGGGCGATCCTTTATCCCCAAAGTTATTCTTGGCAGTACTTGAATCTATCATCAAAAACCTTGACTGGAGAAATATAGGAATATACATCAACGGTAAATACCTTAACCATCTGCGGTTCGCTGATGATATCGTAGTAATAGCAGAACACTACACTCAGCTAGAGTACATGGTACAATCTCTTCACGAAGCTAGTGCAAAAGTGGGTCTAAAAATGAACTTTCAAAAAACAAAACTTATGACTAACAGCACTCGAAGAGATATAACCGTTGATGGGACTCTACTGGAGTATGTAGACAGCTATATCTACTTAGGTAAGCAAATATCGTTTAACAGCCAACGTAACGAAGAAGAAGTAAACCGAAGAGTAAAAATAAGCTGGAATAAATTCTGGAGCCTGAAAGAAATCCTGAAAAGCAATATGAATATGAAAATTAAGAAAAAAGTCATGGATATGTGTATCCTGCCTTCGCTGACCTATGCAAGCCAAACCTGGTTGTTTACTGCAAAAGTTAAGTCAAAAATAACCACATGCCAGAGAGCCATGGAGAGAAGCTTGCTAAATATTAAAAAAGTGCAGAGAATACCTCACATAAACATAAGAGCTGTAACAAAATTAATAGATGCACTCAAGCACGCCCAAATACAAAAATGGAGATGGGCAGGGCATGTTGCCAGGCTGTCTGACTCGCGCTGGACTCTGAGAGCTACCACGTGGAGGGGACCTGCAGGAAAAAGACGCGCCGGCAAGCCAAATAGCCGTTGGACTGATGACATAAATAAAATAGCTGGAGAAAACTGGAACTATGTAGCTACAGACAGGGATCGATGGAAGTCCTTGGAAGAGGCCTTCACCCGATGAGGGGTTCTTGTCCGCCATAAATAAATACCACAATTTTATATCACAATTTTATTAAATATTAAATTATGATTAAATTATAAATTAAATTAAATTAACATTGACATAATTAGGTAATTAGAATATAACTATAAATTGTGACGACATTCGATGATATGTAATAGCTTAACTTGGACTCGAAATAAAAGGCTTTTTTATTTTATTTATTTTTATTTTATAAAGACCAATTGGCGACTTTGGATCACTTATTCGAGATCTTCTAAATCTTATTAGGCGTGCTAGATCGATCACTAACCTGGGAATGGAGTGCAATCATCAGGCATGACAGACAAATCGCGCAACCGACGCATCGAGTTAGAGTCCGGCGCGGGCCTTAGATTACTCTACCAAGTTATCGTGGCCCACAGCATCGAGTTGTCATCTCAAATCTCAATCTGAAGAACCGACGCACCACGATCGCGACCGCATGAATGACCCAATAATTACCAATCCGAAGTAAAACCTAGGATTTAGCCAACCAGCGGCGGTAAAAGCCCGAAGAGATCGTAATTATTACATTTCGGTTTTTTACCGATTGGCGACATAGGTTTTAATGGTTTTTGGTGGATACTTAGTAAATAGAAGTACATAATACCTACAGTGGAGTCCCATTTTTATGAAGTGTTAACGGATTATCGATTAACTTTAACTTCCGTTAAATCTACCGACATGTATCGTTTTAACGATTAACGAAGTTAACTTTTTAAGTAACGGATTAACGATTATCGAAGTTAACTATTTGATTAACGGTGCCCAGCTATGCTAGTTTTCCACTAATGAACCATAGTCTTAAATATTTATGAAAACTATTCAATAACACTGGTTTGCTAAACATTTTAGTATCTTCACGAGTAAGCTCAATCGTAATGGCGTGGGTGCGTTTAGGTGCGTATTAACTATTAAGTGAGACAGAAAGATCAGGATTATACTTATATTACATTTCATGTGCCTCCCCCACCACTATACAGTTACTGAAGTTGAACGAGTTAAAATATTTATCTAAATATTAATATCTACTTACATATTTTGTTGTTTCTCCGCTTCTAAACAACGGTCATAAAGTTCATTGTCGAACTCTGTATTGATGAGGTCGGATATATCCTCACAGCGTTCGTAAAGCTCACTGTCATACGAGTCCTGCAGGTCCATGTTGATATGATTATATTTCACGGGTAAATGAAGCGAGTGTTGATGGAAATGCGGTATGGGTTCGCTTAGCATTGTCCGGCTATATACATATAGTCCCAAAATCGTTTGTGGGGAGCGTTGTTCGTTGGTGGGGAGATGATACGTGGGCGGAGTTGGGGGTGATTTATGGCTTTGTCTCTATGAAATATTTTTTACAGTCGTTTTGAGTTGCAATATGTTTAGTTATATTATAAACTAATTCATGAGTGTTAGAATAAAAGTCATCGTCTTCGGTCTGCGTGTAGTATTTGATTCTTGTATTTGCATGTTTCCAGTGTTGGTCGTTTGGAACACCCCGCAACTTTTTCATATCGTAGACGTAAATTTTTATGAGTGACCTTAGAAACGTCGGCTATGCGAGTAGCTGTATAATTTGTCCCTCCATTTGCCAACTGAGCGACAGTAGATGAATATTCTAAAGCTTGCTTCTTTTTGGGCTTTTCGAAAAATATATCAATATTGTTGGTTCGTTTCTGGGTTCGAATTTTAAGTGGCTTTGTAACTTCAGTTTCATTATCACTCAAATTGTCATAATAATAATTTTTCATTGTGTATTGAAGAGAGTTCTCGTTCGACATCTAAAACAAAAATAAACATTTGTAAGAGATCGGATAGCAAGGGACACATGTAGATACGTAATATTTATATATAAGTTAAAAAGTAAAATTTAAAAAAGTCAGTTATAGTTAAGCTTACCTCCATTGTAGTTCGCTACAAGTTCTTAACAGCTTTTAAAATAGACACTAATGATGAATAATACTAGTATCACAATAGTTTGCACGACTTTAAATATACTTGTATCAATTGACACTATTTCAAACAAACCCATATGATGGACTGACGGTTCCATCGATTTGAGCTGTGCTTTTATTAGTCAACACACACATATACACTTTATACACAAGCACTCACTTGTATGCGAGGAGGAATGGGCGAGCCCAGTACTTCTCGTTCCCAAGAAAACAGACTCAAACGGAGAGAAAAAATGGAGGTTGGTAATAGATTACAGAAAACTCAACGAAGTCTTTGAGAACGATAAATTTCCGTTACCCAACATACTTCTAGACTCTTTAACCGACGACCGACGTCCGTACCAGACCTGTTCGTCACCTTGCTATTTCCTGTTTGCCCCACCCAACCATACGCAGGCTGGCCCCGACTCCAAAAATAATTGATTTGTTTATAATTTGGATGTTTAGATTATTGCAATCCGATAAGAAATCTGAATTCGAAGGTTTATTATTTTTGGCTTTTTAGTTTCTCCGTGTTTTGTAACACGCTTTTTTTGAAGGCGGTTTTATTTTTTGTTAAAAAGTTAATTTATTTGTTGATTTTTAGTGGTTCCTAGTGATATTATATGTATCAGTCCGAATATATGTACAGTAGTGAAAGAATTATCCTTTAACTCCTAACCGTTGAGGAGTTGACCTTCCATCATCAGCTCAGCCACATAAAATTATTAGCATCAGGCGTAAATACTGGTGTACCTTTGAAAAATACACTAAGAACATTACATGTGCCTATAACATTTGAAGAGTTCCCTCGATTTCTCCAAGATCCCATCATCAGACCCCGACTTGGTGCCAATGGGACCATCTCGGGGTTATACCCGTTCGATCAAAAAAGAAATTTTGAAAATCGGTCCACGATCCTCGGAGATATCGAGTAACATACATACAAAAAAAAAATAAAAAAATAAAAAAACATTCAGTCGAATTGAGAACCTCCTCCTTTTTTGAAGTCGGTTAAAAAGGCACCTCGTAGACCGCCGCGAAATTCGAAGACCGCTCGTAGACAGCTTCGAAGTCAGGGTCAAGAATAATCACTGCCATTATTTTAGCGACCACACACCACAAAGTAATAGCAATTAATAACAAAAATCACATCCCTCACAAACACTCCTATAAGATCAAGTCACTCCCAAATAGGGCATCGATATCACCATTATCAAAACAATCTCCAATTGCACAAGAAAGCATCTAGATCATTTAGCAATAAGAACAATATATCCTATATCATATAAGGACCATATAATGTTAACTTTGTCAAAAAAAAATTATATATAATGTAATTTTAATATTGTAATATTATAACCATTTCTGTTTACATAATTAAGATTTATATTTTTATTAAAATACTTATTACATTTTAAGAAATAACATGTATACCATAGATATAAGAAGTTCATGTGTAGCCAAAAATAGTTTTAAATTTGTACTATTTTTGTCTCAAAAAAAAAGAGGAAACGTGAGATGTAGGTACACACACACATACGTACATAGACCACCCACGAAGGATAGGTATGTAGGTTGCATCAGCTAACCTTGGCCTACATTGTACATTTCCAATAACCTTGTAATGCACCTGCATCTGTAATCCGATATACCTGTAACTTGATATTATATGCAACAACAACATACAATCACGCCTGTATCCCATAAAGGGGTAGGCAGAGCACATGAAACTACTAAAGTCTCAGTGCCACTTTTCGCAATAGCATCTAATATTATATGCATTTAATTATAATTCTATTTTCTATTAAACTATGTCAAGGCTAATCTTACACATGACTGCACATGAACAAAGAACTAACATAGTATATAAGGGAAACCATTTTCCTTCAATAAAGAATTCTATACTGGACAGTCGCGCCTTTCACTAGGGGGTGAGTGAATGTTGTTGTGTAACAAAACAATCATTTAAGAAGAAAGTAAGCAGCGTACTCATAACTAAATTTAAAAACACCATACAGTAAAAGTAATATATTATTAAGAAATATGTAGATATAAAGTTGTATAGTAATAGTACCTACAGAATAGAATACGCAATAGTGCAAAGTAGATCTAAAAACTAACAAGTAATAATAGTAGTGAATCTTACGTATGCACCTACCCAATGGCAAACAAGATATTACAGTGCTGTATTGTCTTGTTTGCCATTGCTAGTAAATAATATAAGTAGATATAGAACCTTATGTATTAGGAGCCTCGTCTGCCAACAAACCATACTCTGGTTTGGCAGAAGTTAAAGTTTAGTTTTAAGTTTTAGTTTTGAATAAACATTTATTTCATTATTTATTTTCATTTCATTACATATACGTCGCGGATAGCACAAAAAAATCTACATTCTAATAAAACAGACATCCGTGCGTTGTATGGTAGAACATGTTGCAACGTGTTTGCGTCTACCAGACCAATTTTTTAAATGTTTTTTCTACTCCCGTGTTGTTATTTGTCATTTACCGTGTCGTGCATAGATCGTTAAAACCCTACATAAAAGATGCCCGCCCCCGGCCGGCGCCCCGCGCACCCACGCATACGATATAGCTCTTAAAGCATTGTTAGTAGCCTTTAAGGGATATAGCGGGCCGCGGGGCGCCGGCCGGGGGCAGGCGGCGGCGCGGGGGAGTGCGAGCGACAGGGTGAGTGCAGAAACATTGCAGAGGACAAGTCAAAATAGTTATAGGAAACAGTGCGAATTTCACGAAAGTTATTCTAGAAAACTATTCAAAAGTAAGTGCATGGTCGTAGAAAAAGTATTAGTATGCAACGGTGTTTAAGGCGTGGAAGTGGTAAACAATAAAATCTGAAATGTGCCGATTGCACCCCGCAACACGCAGTCCCCTCTATGCTCCCCCCGCAATCTTTCCCCGCGCGCGCGCTTTTTAACACGGTTGTGTACGTCATGAATGTCATGACTATCATCGTGGATCGCAACCGCCCGTTGCAGTAGGACATAGACATCTTAGAGCTGTAATGTAATTTATATTTTAAATTTGTGTATTCATAACCGACTACAAATAATTTGTACCTGCTAATTCGACACGTTCATTATATACATATGTATGTAATTATTAGGATGATATTACAGACTTCCTATTGGAAGTGAATATTACTCGCATAATTGTGGTTAGGACTTTCAAGCAAATACACAGTATTTTATGTTTGTATGTACCAAATATTTTTTTACAAGGAACAGTGAAATCATTGATACCCGTTTTCAAGACTTTCAAGATACGTAGGTACGTGTAGTGAAATTGTAATAAATTCATACAAGCATAGAAGATAAAATTACCTACTAGGGTGAAATCACCATAGATGAACAGTTAAGCGAATTTCTTAACTTTGACAATTTATTTCTATATGTTTTTTTATGTGATAGCGCATTTAATTGAGTTTAGAATAAGCTACTTTCGGGACTCGTGTTACGATTTAGTAATTTAAGTAAGTCAGAATAAGGTGCCCAATATATGAACGATGTAACTCCAACAGATGAACAGACGGGGGCAAAAGTAGCATTTGTGGGAAACAGTACAGTTTAACTTTGCGCCTATTGTAAATGCATTAGTATTAATATAAAATGGTCTTACAATATTTAAAAACAACATGCGTTAGTTAAAAAATATAGAAATATTCTGAAGATTAAAGCGTTCATTTTTGCAACCACTACCTAAAACTTGGACGAATTAATTTATTTGGTTCATGTTCTGGACACAACATAAATGAATTGAACGAACTAATTTGACGCAAAATTCATTTACTAGAATCCTAAAAGAACGCAACCTAAGAGATGAACCAGAAAATTTTCCTAGTTCACGTTTTGGGTACAGATTCTTTAGTTGAACATACCCATGAAATAAAACTATGGAAACGGATTAAATCGCGTATAATGAATTTAAAATACATCCCGACGTGACACACTATTAATAAAGCTAGTTATACAATATATATATATATATATATATATATAGATATCTCCACTCGGTAAATGTTGATCAGACGGGTTTTGGCATCAGTTAATTGTTGATCTGTTGGCAATTGTTGATCACAACAGTTTTTGTTGATCTAATGTATGACTCTGCATACAAATGTGGCTCCGACCGGATCAACAACTGCTGTCCATCTGCCGGCAAAATTACGAACTATTCATAGCATTTTTTATACAAATCCGCTCCGTCAATTGTTGATCTGATTCAAATGGACCAATCAGGGAACACCTTCTCCACGATTGGTTGTTTGCTATTGTGCGCTGTTGCCACTGTTCTCTGCAATCAATATCCTTCTATTGTACATACTAAGTAACCTTCTAATATGTAGTTAGAATCGTAGCCATAAAAAAATCTATTAAATTCTAGATTACGCAGAGTTCAATGTAGTCGACAGTGGTAACAACCAAAATAGTTATTTTCACCACACCAACTGGTAAAGGCTCACATTGCTGTTCGAAAACATATAGCAAAATTACATTTTATCCACAAGAGTGCAAAGTAGGTAATTTCATACAAATTTTAACTTAATATCTTAATGTTGCTGATAGAATTTACGTACAATAGCTATTTGTTTTACAAGGGGCAAAGTAGTTGTTTAACCGCACGTGCCAATATTAGCAAGCGAAAGATTCCAATATTGAACCGCGAGCGTAGCGAGTGGTTCAAAAAGTGGAATCTTGAGCGTTGCGAGGATTTAAAGGTTACGGAGGTTAAACAAACTTTGCCACCGAGTGAAACACAAACTTTTTCACCACACCAACACGAACAAAATACTGACTATAAAACATGAAATTAAATCAAATCCATTGAATAATTCAATATTTATGATTCAAAATCATCATTTATAAGTAAAATCTACCAGCCCGCTTAAGGAATGAAGTTAAAATTTGTATGAAATTACTTTGCACTCTTGTGGATAAAATGAAATTTGCTATCTGTTTTCGAATAGCAAAGAAAGCCTTTACCAGTTGGGGTGGTGAAATAGTTATTTAATAATACAAGAGTGCAAAGTTGTATTTTAACGCCGAGCGTGGAATTAAAATACATTTTACACGAGAAGTAAAATACATTTGCACTCGTGTGTAACACAATAGTTATTTGTTATACAAGGGGGCAAAGTTGTATTTTAACGCCGAGTGTGGAATTGAAAAACGAGCAAGTGAAAGGATTCTATAGTTGAACCACGAGCGAAGCGAGTGGTTCGAGAATAGAATCCTGAACTTGCGAGTTTTTTAACACATGAGAAGTAAAATACATTTGCACCCGAGTGTAACACAAAACTTTTCCCCTCACTATAGCGAGGAAACTACAAAGCAAAAAAATGCGTTTATCACTGCTTCCTGCAGTAGTTCCACAGGTGGTAAATCATCTTTATTACTAGATTTACCTACTTTTATCAATTTCAAAGCAGTTAATTTGACTTTATTCAATGCCAAATTACTTTAGGTACCCACTAATGGATAAAATGCGTTTTTACCCGCTGGTATTAAGGACAAAACACGTGTTTCCAAGCTAGTGAGGGGAAAAACTTTTTCCCTCACTATAGCGAGGAAAGTACAACGCAAAAAACGCGTTTATTACTGCTTCCAGTAGTTCCACAGGTGGTAAAACATCTTCATAACTAGATTAACCCACTTTTATCAATTTTAAAGCAGAAAATTTGCCTCTATTCAAGGTCAAATTACTTTATCCACTAGTGGATAAAATGCGTTTTTACCCGCTGGTATTAAAGGACAAAACACGTGTTTCCGAGCTAGTGAGGGGAAAATAACTTATTCTCAAGTATGCAGAGAAATGTTGTCATTACGTGCCTAAAAATAGGCTCGGAAGTACCCATTTAGAGCGTGGCAACAGAAGAGGACATGTAATGGAATTTCGTACAACTTTCCCGGCCTAGGCCTTGTCACTCCAATATGGAGCCGGTTTTTACGACCAGCTGATCGAGTAGGTATTCTTTACAGCCCGCACCGTTCGGCGGATTTACAGAAAAATAGTACCTATACAAACCTCGGCCGGTAAATGGGAAAGCTTCGAATCATATGCTAGTCCACCTCGGCTTCGCCTCAGCCGACAATTACATGGTATCCGAACCATTTCCCACTTAAACGGCCTAGATATGTAATCTATACTATCACGCTGTCAGCAACCGATGCCCATATTATGTAGTATTATTACTTATTCTGTGCCGATATCGTAAAGTAATAAAACCGGCCAAGTGCGAGTCGGACTCGCGCACGCAGGGCTCCGTACCATTATCCGTTTTGATATTCACTTTATTATGTTTTTAGTATTTGTTGTTATAACAACAGAAATACATTATCTGTAAAGAATTCAATTGTCTAACTATCACAGTTTATGAGATACAGCCTGGTGACAGACAGACGGACAGCGAAGACTTAGTGGTAGGGTACCGTTTTACCCTTAAGTACCTACGGAGGCCGTGCGCGCCTCAGTACAGGCGCGCCAGTCATTTTTTAACCCCCGACGCAAAAACGAAGGGGTGTTATAAGTTTGACGTGTCTGTCTGTCTGTCTGTCCGTCTGTCTGTATGTCTGTCTGTCTGTCTGTCTGTCTGTCTGTCTGTCTGTTTGTCTGTCTGTCTGTGTGTGTGTCTGTCTGTGGCATCGTAGCTCCCGAACGGATGAACCGATTTTGATTTAGTTTTTTTTGTCTGAAAGCTGAGTTAGTCGGGAGTGTTCTTAGCCATGTGTCATGAAAATCGGTCCACTATGTCGCGGTCGGGGGTTTTTTCAAAATTTTAATTTACCATCGTTGTTTTACCACCTGTGGAACTATACTGGAAGCAGTGATAAGCCCGTTTTTAACCCCCGACGCAAAAACGACAGGGTGTTATAAGTTTGACGTGTCTGTCTGTCTGTCTGTCTGTCCGTCTGTCTGTCTGTTTGTCTGTCTGTGTGTGTGTCTGTCTGTGGCATCGTAGCTCCCGAACGGATGTACCGATTTCGATTTAGTTTTTTTTATTTGAAAGCTGTGTTAGTCGGGAGTGTTATTAGCCATGTTTCATGAAAATCGGTCCACTAGGTCGCGGTCGGGGGTTTTTTAAAAATTTTTATTTTGTGATTATTTGAGAGACCGTAAACAAATAAATGGAGCCTATATATTTTTAGATATTATAATATTTATATGGATAAAGTTATGTATACAATTGTATAATGCACGTAATTAGGTATTAAATGTGATCTTATTATGAAACTCACCTAATACGGCTCGTTTCATAAAACCGCACTCGTGTTTGAATGCTCTTTATTATGTAAGTCACATACATAATAACTAATAACTATTTGTGAGTGTGCACAGCAAAACGTCCCTCTTTGTCGATTGCTATAAAGCCGCTTGGTCAGTTTATTCATATAAAGATACAAGTAAATCTCGCCTTAATGGTAAACGACAAAGTGGGACGTTTTACTAAAATACACTTACATTAGTAATTTTGTATATTCATGCCAAATAACAGCTTTCTAGTGCAAACGGTCTCTGAAATTACCATCGGGCAGACAAACAGATAGAGAGACAGACAGACATGGCGAAACTATAAAGGTTCCGTTTTTGCCATCTTGGCTACGGAACCCTAAAAAGCAATAGTTGTAGCAGAGATTCTACACAACCGTAAATTATAAATGGAACCACAGAATACATATTAGTCTTAGCGGGGAGACACCCATTTTTTTACTTTTGGAGCAATTATTTCCGAAAATATTAACAATATAAAAAAAATGATTTCGGTAAACCCCTATTCCTTTTTAAATACCTAAGCAACGATACATCAAGCCTCCCAAGCACGCGAGGCCGTAGGCCGAGCTCCGGACGGACAACCACAAGTGCTCCCACTCAGAACAATAATAAAAGTGTCTGAAAACTGAAAAGCGAAGCGGCGGGCCGGAGGCCAAACGCTGAGCTTCGAAATCCAGCGATGGCCGAAGGTCGAGCTCCGCGTAGGGCCGAAGGCCCGGAGCGTTTCTGAGGGGCTCCCAAGCACGTGAGGCCGCAGACCGAGCTCCGGACAGACAGTGCTCCCATGCAGAATAACAATAAAAGTGTCTAAAAAGCGAAGCGGCGGGCCGGAGGCCCAACGCTGAGCTTCGAAACCCAGCGAGGGCCGAAAGCCGAGCTCCGCATAGGGCCGAAGGCCCGGAGCGTTTCTGAGGGGCTCCCAAGCACGTGAGGCCGCAGACCGAGCTCCGGACAGACAGTGCTCCCATGCAGAATAACAATAAAAGTGTCTAAAAAGCGAAGCGGCGGGCCGGAGGCCCAACGCTGAGCTTCGAAACCCAGCGAGGGCCGAAAGCCGAGCTCCGCATAGGGCCGAAGGCCTGGAGCGTCTCTGAGAGGCTCCCAAGCACGCGAAGCCGCAGGCCGAGTTCCGGACAGCAGTGCTCTCACGCAAAACAACAATAAAAGTGGTTAAAAATCGAAACGGTTTCCGCTGTGTCTGAACTGGCACTTAGTGAAGGGGGCGTTTGAGCCAGCTAAAATTCGGTGCATCCCTCCCTTTGCCTACTTTTCATTAAAGATAAGCAATGACGAAGCCTTTTGCGATGCGATGATGTGACTGTCAAATGTGGTTGATGCAACTGGCCCTAAATCTTTGGTTTAAGGAAGTCTGTGGCTAATTGTTTTCGTTTCCGCCTGACGAAGCCTACTTTGTGATTAAATGTTATTTGTCATATTTACAGTAAAACTTTGTAGCTAGGATTTTACATACATACATATAATCACGCCTGTGTCCCATGAAGGGGTAGGCAGAGCACATGAAACTACTCGTTTCAGTGCCACTCTTGGCAAATAAGGGGTTGAAAGAAACCGAAACTGTGACATTGCAGTGACAGGTTGCCAGCCTCTCGCCTACGCCACAATTTAACCCATATCCCACAGTCGCCTTCTACGACACCCACGGGAAGAAAGGGGGTGGTGAAATTCTTAACCCGTCACCACACGGGCAACGGGAGCTAGGATTTTAAACTGTAAAAAATACTATTTAAAAAAAAAGACACGTGATACGTGTTAAAAGGGTGAATCTTATTTATTTGGACTTGACGTAACCTAACCAGAACGGACAACTATTGTTGATCAGATATCAGATCTGATCAAGCATCATCTGTATGCAGAGTCAGTCATACATCAGATCAACAAAAACTGTTCATATTAACTATTGCCAACGGATCAACCATTACCTGATGAACATTTGTTGACAGGATTAATATTTCTCGGCGAGGTCATTGAACCTTTATAGGTTGAATGAATGATCAATTGATCATTACTAAAAAATAAACTAAATTATTGCCACCGTAATTTGAGTTTTGGCATAAAAAAGAGCGATTATTTAATAATGTACCTACCAGACTAGGATATTTGCCAAAAAAATTTACTTAGTTACGTATGAAGTGCCCCATCTCCCCTAATTTTTTTTCATTATTTATATACAAATCCTAGTAGCGGCACTCAAAACACACCTTCGTGTAAAAATTCATCAACGTAGGGTTTATGGTTACTGAGTAAAGTGGCTGTGAAATACGGACAGACGGACGGATCATGACAAAACTATAAGGTTTCCGTTTTTGCCATTCTGGCTACGAAACCCTAAAATCATTGAATTGTTCAACGAGCCCACCCAGGAAACTGAGCAACCGCCGCCCTGCGTCGAGCCCGCCCGGACAACAGGGCGACCGACTATGCGCATTCTCATTCCAAGCTAGCCCAGCAAAAGGCCGATCTCTTCGCCGAGCAACGAGCCTGCTATAACGACGGATAGCCCAACAACGAGCAACGAAATCGGCGGCGGAATGACGGACGATGGCTCAATAAGGGCGAGTTGTACCAACACTCTTTAACACACTGATCAATGTCAAATATGGCGCGGCAGCTGTCATCCAGGATAGAAGTGTCAAAACTTTTCATTCGTGTATGAGAAGTTTTTACAGTTTGGTGCTACTCACCTTAAGGGTACGTTGCACCAAACCGTCTGTAATTGTAACTTACATCATAGTTAAATTCATCGTATAGATGGTTTTGACTGTTCTCTTAGGAGTGAGAGCTACCCCGCCATATTACATTAATCTGTGACTGGCCCTTAGTCTACAGTTAAGATACCTAGACATGAAGACCACTGGGGCCCATTTCTCAAAACAAAAAGTAACACGTTACAAGCGGAAGTCGGATCTCTTTCCAACTTGTCATATAAGACATTGAGAACCGCTTGTAAATTGTAACTTGTAGCTTCGAGAAAGGGGCCCTTGGTTAATAAAACAAATTTTGTTAGTTATTGTTTATTAATTTGTTAGAATTTCAATTCAACCGAGACAATTTTATTGATTACAAACGTAAGTATAACCCAATATTCAGAGATGTATTATTTATACTAGTAGGGAATGGATGGAAATTGTGTCGCTTAACTTCAAACTTTGGTAAATCCATTCTGCTATAAGATTGATTTTTCAGATTAGGTACCTATATAAATATTTTTATACATAATCAGCCTTAAAGCAGAATGGATTTACCCGAGTTTGAAGTTAGCGACACAATTTTAAAAGTGCTTTTTATTATTTCACTATGTAGATGAATAAGACACCGTTTTCACAGAAAAATGTAAGAAACTGTAAAAATAGTGTTTTTACCCGCCATAACGTTACCATTGTAGATGTTTAAGTGTTTTGCTTTAGTCCACTGCTAACGCATTCTGAGTGACATGCAAGAATAAAACTTTATCGTAATCTGAGGTCTTATTATACCAACATTGACAGCCGTGTAGGGCGGTGGATAGTGGTAGTTACATGGACTTAAGCATAACACGTTTAAACACTTAAGACAGCAGATGGCAGCGGCAGGCGGCAACGGCAGACAGTGTCACTCAACAGTATTCATTTGCAAGGTACCCTCGACTGCAAGTGCCATGCAGCAGTTCGAGGAGTTGTTCTCACATCTCAAATGCATATTGCTAAGTAGTGTCATCTGCCATCGTGATACATACAGTTCCTGTTTGCCGTATGCTGTGTATGGCGGAATTGTATTTAAAAATGTCATAACATAAGATATTAACAAAAATAAATCTACATAATAATCATCAACAATTTTTACGCGAGTTTACCTATAGGTACCGTTTTTAATTATTATCACACGATATATCACGATAGTTTTAATAGCATTAAAATAAATCTCCTAAAAAGTTGCAACGACATTAAAGTATAAGTATCGTTTTCAGTCCTTTACACGATTTAAAAAGTTCCATAACATAAAATATTAACAAAAATAAATCTCCTAAAAACTTACATCGTTATTTAAGTATACCATCAGCCCAATGGAACCCTGACCCACCATAGAACTATATCAAAGTAAAATTACATAAGACACATCTGACAGTTAAATTTTCAGGTTAGTTTGACACGGTTCTATATGGTCGGTCAGGGTTCCGTTGGCTTGACAGTACAGTCACAGAATAAATATTGGTACAGTCACCAGCAATCTTACAGAACGAAGGCAGCAGAGATATATGACACGCTTTTATGTCTCTGTAAGGGACCATCCACACTCATGAGACGCATGTCTTGCGGCGCGCAACGGACGTCTCCGCCACGCCGCCTGAATGTAATTCAAAAAACGTCTCCTCAGTACATTTTGTATAGGAAGGACGTAAGACGTGCCCCCAGGAGGCGCGGCGGAGTCGTGGCGCGCGCCGCGCCTCCACGCTCGCGTCTTACGTCCTTCCTATACAAAATGTACTGAGGAGACGTTTTTTGAATTACATTCAGGCGGCGTGGCGGAGACGTCCGTTGCGCGCCGCAACACATACGTCTCATGAGTGTGGATGGTCCCTAACTAAGGGTGTCTCAGATATTTTTGCGGCCTTCATCAAGTCAGATCTATAGGTACTATTCTTAGTGACTGTACCAACCTAATCTTTTATTTAAATGGGTATCGTTATCAGTGCTTTACACGATTTAAAAAGTTTCATAACATAAAATATTAACAAAAATAAATCTACATAATAATCATCAACAATTTTTACGCGAGTTTACCTATAGGTACCGTTTTTAATTATTATCACACGATATCTCACGATAGTTTTAATAGCATTAAAATAAATCTCCTAAAAAGTTGCAACGACATTAAAGTATAAGTATCGTTTTCAGTCCTTTACACGATTTAAAAAGTTCCATAACATAAAATATTAACAAAAATAAATCTCCTAAAAACTTACATCTTTATTTATGTGTACTATCAGCCCAATGGAACCCTGACCCACCATAGAACTATATCAAAGTAAGATTACATAAAACACATCTTACAGTTTTACTTTTCAGATTAGTTTGACACGGTTCTATGGTCGGTCAGGGTTCCGTTGGCTCGACAGTACAGTCACAGAATAAATATTGGTACAGTCACCAGCAATTTTACACAACGAAGGCAGCAGAGATATATATGACACGCTTCTTTGTCTCTGTAACTAAGGGCGTGTCAGTCGAGTGAGATCTATTGCTAGTGACTGTCCCAACCTAATCTTTTATTTAAATAGGTACTGTCAGTATCAAAAATAGTGTTACTGACAAAGTTTCAAATATTACCACACGCTCTGACGCCCAGCCGCTAGATATTTACTATAAAAAAAAAATGTTGTGTCAGTACAGCTATTTTATATGTTGAAAACATAACAATAGTACATTGTACATATATTATGTTGAAAATATAACAATAGTAATAGTACATTGTGCAACAAGGGAAGGAAGTTGAATATTACCAACGAGAGTAAGTTAAATCGCGACGGCTGCCGGAGCGATTTAAAGACTCGAGTTAGTAATATTCATACTTCCCGAGTTACACGCAATGTTTTTCATCACACTTGCATTATAAAAAATATGCAAAAGGTAAGAAAACAGTTGAATACAGTACCAGAAATTTCTTAACTCCCTATAACTCACGCTCCGCCTGGGTGCAATAGCACATTTAGTGTGCAAGTGTGATGAAAACATATGAAACATCACAAAAATAATAAAATAAAAACAGAGTATTACGATAAATTATACGCGTTTTTTTAGTTGCGATACGTATTGAATTATTTTTTTTATAAATATTATTGACTTGCGTATTTATCTGCATCCAGGTCCTTCTAGATAGAACAGGGACTTTCTGCAATACTTCAAGGCATTTTGCTTTTCCAGGGTTAGTCCTTTTTTTGATGTTGTCTTTAAAATAAGTTTTTACTGCCTTTAATTCTTCATTTGTCCATCGAGTATGAGTTTTCTTTCGCCTACGCGTCTCTACCACATTTTGTGATTCTAAACTAGGTGGCGATTCATCTGAAATATTTTGAGCTTTGCGTTTTTTTCTTAGTATGGGTCCTTCCATCTCTAGGTCGATTTCTTTTTCATCACTGCTTTCACTTGATGATTTGAGTGATTTTGGGCAGTATAACTTCTTTATAGATGTCATTTCTTCTTCTTCGTCACTATTACTTTCAGCGTTCTGCAAAGGGGTTTTCTTAGAACACGTTTCCTGTTTGTTAGTATACAGACGACCTTGAAACTGCCCTTTAACATTTTTCACATTCTCCTTTGCCTTATATTTCCCATTCAGTTCACGAAGTTCACAAAATTCTTGTGCCGTATTCGGATTTTCTCTCGGTCTCATTTCATACGGTTCATCTTCAACTACTATGTCATTAGTATGTTCTGCTTGTATTAAATTTTTTGCATATTCTCCAAGTCCATCTGTTTCTTCAAAATTATTTTCATGAATCCCTCTTCCAGCACGGTAATTTGCTAACATTTTCTCGTTTTCTTCGTTTTCTCCGATTCGACCTGTTTCTTCCAAATCATTTTTTTCATGAATCCCTCTTTCAGCATGGTAAATTTGTAACATTTTCTCGTTTTCTTGGAGGGATTGTTTATTTTGACTTTGACTTCTTTCTATTACAGCTATATCTATCGGATCCATTACTTCATGTCGTTGTGTCTGTTTTATCAAATCATCGTTATGTAGTTCTATTGATTTATCTAGATCTTTTTTCATATCCATAGATTTCGATGTTATAGTTTCACTTTTTTTTTTTTCAAACTCCATTACAGAGGAGCCAATTACCGCCTTCTGGATCACTTGTAAGGGTAATCTGTAGTTACTTGAGTGAACTGCTAAATCATGACCCAAAAAACCTGCCAAATGTTCGGTGTATTGATCATTTTTCTTTGCGTGCAATTGAGACATTGTGGCTATGTGGTGCCTTACACCAGTAGATGTAAGCATTTTTGGATTTCGTAATGTACACATTTTTTTAATTCTGTTAAGGCATTTGCCACCATCAAATGGGCGAGAGGTAAGAGGTCTACCAAAAAGTAATGGATTACCTTCAGAAACTCCAACCAATTTGCGACTGGCAACAATTAGGTCTATATTTCTGCGCATCTGTTTTGTTAGCAGCACGGGAACTGAGCGAGTCCGTTTTCCAGGGACCATAAAAACGTCTAACTGTTTAATGGTTTCTTTTTGTTCGTGTGATAATAGCTCTAAAACTTTGGCGGGTGTTTCTTCTTCCTTTCTGTTTAGATAAAAACAAAGTTCAGCTTCAGCTACATCTCCAGCCCTTTTTTTATCCATCACTATTATATGTGCAATTGTGACTTCACACAAATTTTCGTAATTCAAAACAGTGACATCGTTTTTTAGCTGTTTTGAATATTTTTTTCAAGTTCGTGGACTTTTTCTGTTAGTATACGTATGTCTTCGTCCAGAGGCATTACTGTTTCTTTTGTCATTAAGTTGCGTTTGCGAGTTTTTTCAGCATTGGAAGAAATTTCCCATTCCCAGTTTATTTCTATCAATAATTTAAATTCATCTAATTGTTTTTTTACAGATTCTTTATAAGCCTGACTTCCGGTGCCCATTATCATTTCTGTGTATAAAACTTCAATGCAGCCTAGTATACTGGGTCTCAGTCTAGATGGTATGCTTATGGTTTCGACGAACCCGGTGTCTTCGTTGAAGCCGCACATCTTTTTAACACATTTTATAAATGTTGTGTAATGTTGTGGTTTGAATAAATCGCTAAGTTTTTGTATAGAAGGATCTTCAGTCTTTAAATGCAACAATAAGTTTCCTAAGTCGCGTAGCTTAGAACATATCGCTTTTCTACTGCGTGCTTCTTTCTTCTTTTTCATTAATCGTGAGCCATATGCCAAAATTAGCGGATCCGTTTTAATTAATACGGAAATCTCGTCATTCCGCAATCTTGGCAAAATATGGTTTTTAACTTCCTGAGATGCTGCTGACAAATGGGGAATTATACTGATGCTATGGTTTGCTAGCACTCGTTTTCTATAGGATTTAGGTAAATTTTCCATGTCTAGGAGTCCTGAGCCACAACTTTTAAAATGTTTATAAAAATATTTTCTTTTGAAAGTTGCAAGACAATTTTTACACGTGGTAAAAGTAGAAGGGCTTGATAATGGGCACGTCCCTTTTTTGGTATTAGTTCACCTTCTTTTTCAAAAATAACTTTAGAATTATGTAGGAAATTTCCTCTGTTACGAAGGTCATCAGTTATTTGTCTTTTTCTTTGTTTTTGTACTTTTGGATCGAGATCATTGATTGCCATATACTGTAATACTTCCGATTCATTTTGGTGATGTTTCAATAAATGACGCGTAAAATTAGTGACGAGATTTTCGCAAAAAATACAAGCATTTTTTCGAACCCATTTTCGTTTCTTCTTTTGTTCTTTTGCTATTGGTTGTTCAGGTTGTTTGTTTTCCAACTCCGAATTTGACTCTTCCGAATCGTCCTCAGACTATAAAAAGAATCATATTAATGTATGTATACATTTCGAAAGCCCGAAGTGCAACTGAATCTAAGTTTAGTTAAGTTGTTTTTAGTCCAAACTACGATTAATTTATCTCTCCACAGCTTAAACTGGGTTGAGCCGAATATAGTCAATTTCATAAAACGGATAGTCATTACCAAGTTTATAGACCGACCGCTTAAATGAGTCCTCCTGCGCGGTACGGGGGCGGCCGCGGAAGGACGACTTAGGGAACTGAGAAAGGAGCGGGTGGCGGTCAAATACGCACACACCTCCCTCCCGACCCCTCAGTCGTCCTACCCCGGCACCCCCGTACCGCACAGGCGAGGAATCAGTTAAGCGATCTATCTATAGTCGATTTGATGAAATTTATTATATTTCTAGCCTGAAATCCGAGTAAAGTTAGTTTAAGCCGTGAACAAATAAGTTTAACTGAGTGATACCGGCTGCATCTAAATCAGGGGTGGGCAAACTTTTTTGAGGGCCATATTTGCAGCAAAAGTGCACTTTAATCATCATCACGGGCTGCGGGCCGGATGGAAAGGATTTCCTTTCTATACGGCCCGCGGGCCATCTCCGGCTCGCGGTCTGCGTACTTCGCACACCACTGATCTATTTAGTCATCATGCTTGTAACCGTGTTGTAACCCTATGCGCACAATTATGTTAGGAAACTGCTAACTAGATCTACTATTTTAGTTGTTAGGAGGGCAGTAAACCATTCAAAAAGTAGTAATGCTGTCTCCATCCATGTTTGCCACAATGAGATAAGGATGACAACAGTTTTTGGCGGCAAATCGATGTCCCACTCTTGCCTATTTACTCTTCCAAAACTTAATTAGTCTTCAGATGTTTAAAATACTTAAAGAAAAGAAGTTGTGCTGCTGTTTTGCTTTTCGTGAAAATTGTTGACAGATTTGTGTATCAAGCGTTTAAATGCGGCATTTATAAAACGCCCGTTTTGGCATTTTTAAAGTGCTGTAATACACATACAGAGTGTAACAATAATGCTGGTGATCCGTTTAAGGGGGCATTCAATATCGTGGTCTGATTGGGAAAAAATTAGAACCCCCAATCAGACCACGCTACTGAATACCCCTTAAACGGATCACCAGCATTTTATTACTTACACCCTGTACAAACAAAAATATACAAAAAAGCAAAACATACCGGCACAGTATTTGTGAATACTTATCTAATCTTTATCCTGTGTTCAGGAATCACGGAGGAAACAGGCCAGGGCGTTTGTATGAAGAAATGAGTGGTTTACTGCCCTCTTAAGCTTATTTTTTATTTTAATTATTTGGAGGCTTACAAAGATAAAGTCAAATATTCTAAAAACTGTTAAGAATATGTTTCTTATCGATTCTAAGTAATCCCAGCTAACTTTTAATCAAATATATTTCATGTACAGATTTTCGTCTCAATTCAGCTTAATCATAATGTATAGATAAATTGTTATTCACCTTATCATACGCCATGTCTTTAATGATAATTATAGGGGATGGGACATCCTGATCAATTGCGCCATCCAATTTTTGATTGTTTGTCACTATACGTTTATTTCCTGGCAGATTTTGTGTACAGTTTAATTCAAAATCTGTAAAATTTTCTTCTGACATCTGAAACAAGATCAACAGAATAATAACTAATAACACTTACTCATATCACGTTAATCGCTCTAGTAATATTATAAAGACGAAAGTTTGTGAGTGTGGTGTACGAGTATGTTTGTTACTTATTCACGCTCAAACGGCTGGGCCATTTTGATAACATTTTGTATGAAAGGTAGCTGAACATCCTGGACGTACTTAGGTTACTTGTAATAACGGTAAAAACCAAAGTTAGGTTATAATTAAGATAATAACAACTATGTTTGTTGCGATACTTACCTACGTTAATTTAAAGTGGGTCTATGATGTAGGTATCATCAAGGTTCTATTTTGTCAACAGTTAAATAGTAGATTACATACCTAGGCTGTTTAAGTGGGAAATCTCACGGATGACGTGTTGTTATTGTCGCCCGAGGCGAAGCCGAGGTGGACTATAACATGTGATCCGAGGCTTTCCCATTACCGGCCGAAGTTTGTATACTATTTTTCTGCCCGACGGAGCCGGCAGGTGGCAATTTAGTTTTGCGTAAAGTGGCGCTTGCCGGCCGGAGGTGGTCAATTAATAATAGGTTTAATTGACCACGAAAAAAGTAGCAGCTGTTGTACAGTCAGCAGCAAAAGTTCCGAAACGAACAAGGTGTCCAAAATGAACTTGGCACGACCTTATTTTTAGTACTATTAATAAGAACGTGTTAGGATCATTGTGAACACCTTGCCCGCTTCGGAACTTCTGCTGCTGACTGTATAATTAAGGTCTTCAAAACGGAAAGATATTCTTTAAAGATTTTAATTAAATAAAAGAGTATTCTTGACCTTTCGTTTTGAGTGCTATTGTGGATATTTATATCCGTTGCTATTCATTTTTAGGGTGCCGTAGTCAACAAGGAGCTAACTAACTTAACAAGCAATTATTTACGATTTCACATTGTAAGGTATGGAGCTTTAGATTCTCACATATCAAGAATACTCAGTTGGCAATCTAATTGCGGTTTGATCTACCTAGACCTACAGGGAGACAGAGAAGACTTAGTTTTTGGTAGCTACTTTGTTTCGTAAACAAAGCCTTACCTATAATATATTTAGCGATAAATGGCAGGCTTTTCATATGATGAAGGTAATAGGTGTGAGGTATCAGGCTTATATTAGTTTCCCGGTCACATTAGGAAGTGTAACTTCAGCTGCATAATTGACTTCTTCTTAACGTGTGGGTTGTAAAATTGATCGACCTTAAAAACCCTGGTGTCAGAGTTATTGAGTCGCCAAAGACTGTATACTTAGTATATGCCCAGACCAACGGCTTTACATACCTACCTTCCGAAGCCGGATTCTCCGGATCGAAAGACATACGCTCTAATCACTAGACCACGGAGGCTGTTTTATAGAGCATTTTCAGCTCCAAAAACTCCATTCATACTCACTATTTGATATTTCTATATGGATGTCTAAAGGTGGTTTTCCAGCGGGAGAGCGTGAATGGGCAGAGCGGAAAGGGAATTGAAATTTGTATGGCGAATTTTAAATTCTCGCCCAGCGCATCTTTGGTGAAAATAGTAAAGATTGACTTGGATGTGCGGGACTTTAATTGAGTTATTTGTTAGTGTAAAAATGAACTGTAGGCCTAGCACATGATTGTCGCGAGAGTATGTCGCCGCGAGATAGAGGACACGTCTTCTTCTAACTGTATTAATGACATAAGGACGGGTAGTCTATCTCACGGCGACATACTCTCGCGGCAATCATGTGCTAACCCTGCTGTATTGCTTCCGACTTAAAGTATAAATTAACTCTGATGTTAGTTTGCCGCCGGCAGAGCGAGACGAAAAGTGGCTTAGCGTGGAGAGGAGTGGATTGACGTGGATGTGCGGGACGTGAATTGAAATATTAGTTAGTGTAAAAATTAACCGTATTGCTTTCTGTTTAGAGTATAAATTAACTCGAAGGTGGTATTCTACCGGCAGAGCGCGACGAGACATGGCGAGGCGCGGATTGAAGAGGATGTGCGAGACTTGAATTGAGATATTTATTAGTGTAAAAATGTACCGTATTGCTTTCGACATAGAGTATCGTATGAAACCTACAATCTGCGGCAGGCACGCGCAGGCACGCGCGGGCTCGCGCAGGCCCGCGATGGCTATTAATGGCAATTTTTAGTGGAAAAGGGTCCGGGCGATTTCAATTCCCTCCCCGCTCTGCCCATTCACGCCCTGCCGGTGGAAAACCACCTTCAGGGCCATAATTTAAAAGAATGTTGGTTAAGAAAACAGAATTAATTTACCTTATCATTACTCGTATTCTGACTTGTGTCTAATTTAGAGCCCTGTCTTTCCAACAGAGACTTTTTCCAGAATTTTTTGTTGTCCGGATGATTTCGTACCTAAAAAAAAAATCATGACAGATTTTGTAGTACAATTGCGTAAGTTAAGTAGTAATTCGTATCTATAGATAATATTGAGAATATTACATCAGATAAATATACAAGGTTCATTGAGTCATCACTAAATCGACTGGCTGAATCCGGGTCAAAATCTGAGCCATCACTGGGAGAAAAATCCTGTGTATCAGTTTCGGAATCGAGTTTTTGGGTTGAAGTTAAAGTGCGACATGCCCTTCTTCGCTTTTTTCTTGGTTTCTTCTCTTTGTTTAATAATTCCGGATAATCCTCTGTCTCCTGAAAATAAAAATTACCATTTATTACTATGTAGGTATTATATTAGTACACTTTTAAATAACTAGACTTTTTATTGCTCTGCCATGTTGTCTAGGATAGGTACATATATACATAGAATCACGCCTGTATCCCATAAAGGGGTAGGTAGAGCACATGAAACTACTAAAGCTTCAGTGCCACTCTTGGCAAGTAAGGGGTTGAAAGAAAACGAAACTGTGACGTTGCAGTGACAGGTTGCCAGCCTCTCGCCTACACCACAATTTAACCCATATCCCATAGTCGCCTTCTACGACACCCACGGGAAGAAAGGGGGTGGTGAAATTTTTAACCCGTCACCACACAGGCAATACCTAAATAGATAGGGAGTGTTTAGTTTTTAATACCATAAGTAGTTTCGGAACGCATCCTAAATTGTTTACATTTATCATGTCTCGCTCTCACATCATTTTATCATATATATTTATCTCGTATGGGGAAATTACGGGCATGCGCAAAAGGCGTTATCTTTAGAACAAGATTTAAACAATATGACATGAAAGAAGAAAAAGAATATGTCAGAAGATGAAGAAAGAAAATTGACGTTCACGGCGGTGGTGAACTGCGGAAAGAAATCTTGTGAAATTACGTTACGGCGAGCGGAAAAGCCGTGGATTTCTAAACCAATAGATATAACAATAAGCGGCCAAAGGCCTACACGTCAAAGCGCGGGTGAGTGTAGGGCTTTATTTTATCTATTTTTTCTTTTAAGTTCTCTTCATTTTTGTTTTGCACCCCGAAACGGTGAAAATCTTCCTAAGGTGCCGATTTCCGGACAGAACCAGCGCCCTTTTGTCCAAAGAACCCAAACTCACGCCAATCGGGTGGCGGGGAGGTTCTCTGGTACATTTGGTCCTTCGAGCCGGATTTGCGGAAATTCGAGCTCGATTCTTTCGGCGCCTTGGAATATTTTCACCCGTTTCATTTCATCATAATTATATTTCGAGCGGTCGAAATATAATACTCATTTCATACAATTGGGGGGACATTTGTTTTTGAGTTCTCATTTTTTAATATATTTTATGTTTTGACTGGGGATTTTATTTATTACATCTTCGTTCATATCTCACATTTACAATTTCGTCTTTTGGATTTACATTTGCGGCTACCTACTAGGGTATTTTTTGGAAACTAATGTTTCAACATTGAAATTTATTACATAAATTCATTAGAAATTCAATTTCTGTTAAATTTATTTTATCGTTTGACATTTCAAATTAAAACAGTTTGGTTGCTAGGTTACCATATACTCCATATAGGATACTATAGGATTATTTCGTCCGGGTTACTTAGTGCTTGATTAGCCTTGCGGTTATAAGAGTGGTTTTAGAAGCTGGAGGTCGGAGGTTCGATCCTCAGCTCAAGTGTGGTTTTTGTGTTTTTCTAAACATTTATATTTCTTACAAAAGTGGTATAGAGCATTATTTATCGGTATTTGATGCTATTTCGGTACAAAATTAAAATTTCAGGGGTCTTAAACATTTTCTTCAAAGTTTACAAAAATAAACATTTTATAATATATTAAGGTTAGCGGTAAAATCTTAATGTATTATTTGCGGCTTGCGGGTTATATTTAACTTAAAATTTCAAGATTTATTGCGGTGATTTACTAGTGCGGAACTTTTAATTAAAAATAATGTTTAATTGTTACGTGTAGTTTTCATGTTGTGGTTTGTGTTAGGGTTTGGGATTCTATTGATTATATTGATTTGGGTTACGTATTCAAATACTACCAACGGAAAGATGGCGGCAGCTAGGCGGATACAGTTGTTGCAAATAAAACATCATACAGCGTGTCGTAGTATTGACGTATTGGATGCGTTGGCTCGGAATCCTGAATTGTCTCCAGAACAAGAAAGTGATTTCATAGTGCGGTTTCAAGACTTAGAAAAGGTTTATGAGACATTTACGGAAATGTTTTATGAACTTCAGCTCTCTGCTGCGGATATAGAGAGCTTTGATTTGGAAAGTCATCTTCAGGAGTATGACGCGTATAACAAAAAATACTATTTTATTAAACAACGGCATTTAGGGTTGACAAATTTAAACGCTTCAGCTAATGCGGATAATAGCTGTAGCAGCGGTAACAATAATGACAATCCTAAGAGCGCGCGAAATAGGGCAGTTCTCCCTAAAGTGAAACTTCCTACCTTTGCGGGACAGGTGGAAGAGTTTGTTCCTTTTATGGAATTATTCCAGTCGTTGGTGGGCAATGATGCCACCTTATCGGATACTGAGAAGATGTATTATTTAGCGGGGTCGCTTTTAGGCGAACCAAAGACTTTGACTCAGCATCTATCAGTCACAGGAGATAATTTTTCGGTCGCGATTGATTTATTGAATGCGCGGTATAACAACAAAAGGTTGTTAGCGGATCGTTTGTTGCACAACTTATTGAGTGCACCTCATGTAACCTCTAAGGGGGTAACTGGTTTAAAAATGTTTTTGAACACATTAATTGAAAACACAAAAGCGCTGGAAAAGATGGAATTTCCGGTGGATTCGTGGTGTTATTTGCTATTCTACATCAACTTCCAAAAGTTAGACGGTAACTTGAAAAAACACTTTGAAGACAAGCACGCCGATAAAGAATTACCCACATTCGCGGACCTCATTAAGTTTTTGGAAACTGAAATACGGATTTTGGAATCCAGTGCGGAACCACAGGCCAGTACGTCGGCGGGAAGGCGTATTGGTGGTGGGCAGAGCCAGGCGGTAAAGGCTCATGCGGCATTTCAAGGTGCGGGTTCGGCGTCGGCGTCGTCGTGTCGATTATGCGGAAAAAGCGGACACTTTATTGCGAAGTGTGAGAAATTCTTGGAGATGAAGCCTGCAGCTAGGAAACGCCAGGTCGTCTCACTTAGGTTGTGCTTCAAGTGTTTGAACGGTCACAACATTGATAAATGCACTTATAACAAGAATTGTTACAAGTGTAATTCGGCTAAACACCATTATTTATTGCATTTTGATATTCCGGCAAGTGGTTCAGATCGTGAACAACGTTTGACGTCAAACGTGGCTACAAATGGGAAGTCTCACAATGCTGCCTCGTCCTCTTCAAGTGTTCCTGTTGTCAGTGCGCCCTTAACCAGCGGCAATCCAGAAGGTGCGGTTCCTGGAGTCTCTGGATTGATGGCATCACAGGCAATAAAACCAAAGGTGTTACTTGCGACGGCAATAATTAGAGTTCTGGATAGCAGCGGACGCTACCAGGAGGCGCGGGCCTTACTGGACGGAGGGAGCGAGAGCACATTCATTTCGGAGTCCTGTGTGCAGAGGTTAGGCTTAGAGCGGTTTAAGCCTGACGACCCAATCACAGGACTGGGCTGTACTCCTATAACCGGTTGTAGGGGAGCAGTTAATCTGACCATGACACCTAGGCTGACGGATCAGCCAGTGCTGGTGACCACGGCTAATGTCTTAAATAAAATCAGTTATAACCTGCCTGGATATTCGTTGCCGGCTCAGTTGGCGGATAATTATCGGGGACTGGATCTTGCGGATGAACAGTTCTTTGTGAGTCGAGAGATTGATATTTTATTAGGTGAGGATTTACTTTGTGACATTGTACTCAGCGGACGCATCAAAATCCATGATCACATTCCACGGGTGACAAAAACGGTGTTCGGACACGTTTTGTCAGGTCCTGTTAATATTGGAGTTTCCCTTCGAGTTCCTTGTGCGTCTCAGGCCTTTTTCTGTAGCACAAGTACAGATCGGATCTTAGAACGGTTCTGGGAGGTTGAAGACATCCCGTTTAAGGCGGAAAACCCTAAAGATCTTGAATGCGAGACCATTTTTAGAGATACCCATTCACGGACTGAAGAGGGTAGATACTCAGCACGGTTGCCTTTTATATCGGGCGCCCCTGAACTCGGTAACACTGTACCCATAGCTATGAAGCGGTTTTTAGCCATGGAGAGGCGGCTCCTTGCAAAAGGCAACGAGGTCTTCAGGGAGAAATACACGGAGTTTATGCGGGAGTACGCCGAAACAGGACACATGTCACTGTGTGAAGGGGAACCAAACGACTACGCCAGTGGTAGTTACATTATACCTCATCATGGAATTTTTAAAAAGGATTGTGATAAGATTCGCGTAGTTTTTGACGCTAGTTGCGCATCTACTAATGGTGTTGCGCTAAATGATTGTTTGCATGCGGGTCCAAAACTACAGCGGGATATCGCGGAAATTATATGTAGGTTTAGGCTACATCGTTACGTGTTTACAACGGACATCAGGATGATGTTTAGACAGATTTTGATTGCTGAGGAGGATCGGCGTTTCCAGCTCATTTTCTGGCGGGAGTCCCCAGACTTACCTTTGCGTGTGTATCGGCTAAATACCGTAACATACGGAATGAAGTCAAGCCCATACCTTGCGATTCGGACGCTAAGGCAGTTGGCAGATGACGAAGAGATGCAGTTTCCTGCTGCGGCACAACTTCTGCGGTCTTCGGTGTATATGGATGACATTTTAGGTGGAGCCGATTCCATAGAAGACGCAAGCAAGTTGAAGCAGGAACTGACGGATTTACTACGCTCTGGCGGTTTTGAGCTTAGTAAATGGACGTCAAGCAGTAAGGAAGTCTTACAGGACATAGCAGAGGAGCATTTAGAAAAACCTCGCAAAATATTTGACAATGCGGATGGGCCTAGTTTCTATAAAATCCTAGGCGTTCAATGGGATTCTAGCAGTGACTGTTTCTCATATCGTACGAAGCTGGATGACACTAGTGGATGTACTAAGCGGTCAATATTGTCAACTTTAGCTAGGGCATTTGATCCTTTGGGGTGGATCTGCCCAGTAATCTTTCAGGGTAAGGTCCTCATGCAGCAACTCTGGCTGAAAAATTTGTCATGGGATGCAAACGCTCCTGATGACGTAGTTGCGGAATGGCAAGGCATTTTAAAGGATATGCCTCTCATTTCAAATCTGCGGTTGGAACGCTTTGTCTTATTAGACGTCAAATCGTGTTCTCTGCATGGTTTCTCAGATGTATCAGAACTTGGGTATGGTGCAGCGGTTTATCTGAGGACTGTGGGACATGACGGAAGGGTCAAGGTTAGTTTGATGATGGCAAAATCGCGAGTCTCGCCGGTTAAATCGAAACTAACTATACCGAAACTTGAATTAAGCGGTGCGGCGTTGCTAGTCAGACTTTTGAAATACGTTGTTGCTGCAATCAGTGATGACCTGACGATAGACGGAATCTTCGGATGGTGTGACAGCACTATCGTTCTCTCGTGGTTGAAGACATCGCCACATTTGTTGCAGACTTTTGAGGGAAATCGAGTTTCTCAGATTCTAAATTGCGGTTTAAACATAGCCTGGAGACACTTACCTTCAGAAATGAACCCTGCTGATGTCGCGAGTCGCGGTTGTCGCGCGTCAGTACTATTGGAGCATCCTTTATGGTGGGGACCTCCTTGGTTATCAGGTGATGCGGAGACCTGGCCCAGGAATATAATGGACAAAGCGGAAGATCCATTACCTGGATTGCGGAAAGTGAAGGTAAATGTTCAGGCCCTGGTCGGGATTGTTGACAAAGATAATATTTTTACGCGGTTTAGTTGTTTAAATATGCTATTGACGGTCGTAGCATATTGTTTCCGGTTTGTCAACAATGCCAGGCCTTTGTCCGAGAAACTTAGGGGGGTATTATCAGTCCCAGAGCGACGGTTCGCTTTGCAGCGGTTAATCAAATTGGTTCAGCAGGAGGAGTTTGCGGATGATATCCACTGCTTAGACCAGAATAAACAATGTTCCAAGCGGCTACGTCGGCTTTTGCCGTTTATTGCGGATGACGGTTTATTGCGCGTTGGAGGTCGTCTGGAGCATTCAAGTTTGTCTTTTCCACGAAAGCATCCGGTGATTTTACCAAAATCACATGCTCTAACGGTTTTGATCGTGGATCATTTTCATGTGACCTATTGCCACGCGGGGGCAACGGTTTTGATGTCGGTATTACAGCGGCAATTTTGGATTATTTCTGCGGGACAAGTGACTCGTACACGAATTTTCAAGTGTATGAAATGTTTTAAAACCAAAGCCAGACCAACAGCGCCGATTATGTCAGCGCTGCCATGGGATCGAGTTAATTCAACTGGTGTGTTTCACACAGTTCAAACTGACTTTGCTGGTCCATTCAGCATTAAGCAGTCTCGTTTGCGGAACGCAAAAATTCTGAAGGCGTATCTTTGCGTATTTATCTGTTCTGCATCCAAAGGGGTTCATTTGGAGTGTGTCACTGACCTTTCGACAGAAGGGTTTCTTGCGGCTTTGACACGGTTCACATCTCGACGCGGAATGCCGAGTGTGATACGTTCAGATTGCGGAACCAATTATACAGGTGCCAACAGATACTTGGATGATGTGCGGAAATATTTGGCTTCTGAGGAAGCACAACAAGGGCTTAGCGACGGCGCGGCCAAACAGTCTATAACGTGGCGGTTTAATTCGCCAGCGGCGCCACATTTCGGTGGTCTTTTTGAGGCGACCGTAAAGTCGGCTAAGACACTATTGCGGCGCGTCATAGGTGAACAGGTTTTAACGTTTGACGAATTGGTAACGGTATTTACCAGGGTGGAGGCAGTCCTTAATTGTCGTCCTCTATGCCCATTGACCCAAGATCCTAATGAATTGGAGGTTTTGACGCCTGCTCATCTACTTATTGGAAGACCTTTGCTTTCGGTTCCGGAGTACAATTTCGAGGACATTCCGAACTCACGGTTGAATCGGTTTAACTTAATACAAGCTATGTCTCAACGGTTGTGGAGAAAATGGAGTGAACAATACCTCCATTCTCTTCAAATGCGTAGAAAATGGACATCTCCAACTGATCCGCCTCAGCTGGGTGATCTTGTCCTGATAAAGGAGGAGAATTTACCTCCTCTAAAATGGAAGTTAGGAAGGATAGAAGAACTGCTACCCGGCAAAGACGGTGTTGTTAGGGTAGTACGTCTCAAAACTTCTACAGGTAGCCTCACGCGGCCTGTTGTTAAAATTTGTAGGCTTCCTTTGGACGACTAAGCGGAGTTAGCGGTACCAAATTGTTTTAATTTAGTGTTTTAT